>NW_022589720.1:27355452-27793357 GCF_004348235.1 Phoca vitulina | reverse complement strand
TTTCTTTCTTTCTTTCTTTCTTTCTTTCTTTCTTTCTTTCTTTCTTTTTCTTTCTTCTTTCTGCTATTGAGCTGTAGGTCTTTCCTATACATTTTGGAGATTAATCTCTTATCAGGAATACAGTTTGCAGATATTTTCCATTCTGTACGTTGTCTGTTACTCTGTTGATTGTTTCTTTTGCTGTGCAGAAGCTTTTCAGAAGCTTTTTAGTTTAATGTAGTCTCAATTGGTTTCTTTGTTATTATTGTTTGTTTCAATGTTTGTTAGTTTTGAGTTAGATATTTCATTTTCTTGTGCATTGTGCAATATCATTGAAATCATTGCCAAGGCCAATATCATGAAATTTTCTCCCCGTATTTTCTTCAAAGAGTTTTGTAGTTTTAGGTCTTATGCTTAAATCTTTAATCGATTTTGAGTTGAGTTTTTGCATGGTATAAGTTGAGGATCGAACTTTATATTTGTTCATGTGGATATCCACATGCTGGGGGTAGGGATTCTGGTGAGAAGGTGTTTTCATAATTATTTGCTTGCCTTGGTGAGACTGGTTACACATTTGCCTGGGGTGCAGTCCGTCTTTAGTTCTTTTCTCTTTCTTTCTTTTTTAATGTTTCTTTTAGGGAATGAGAGCATGGAGCCTCTTATTTTGATGTCACACTCTACTATTTTAAATTTTAAAAAATAGATTTACATTGATCTTATAATTATCAAAAGACAGCAAAGCTGATATTAAGTGGTCTCCTGGGATGGTAGGTCTTATGGTGTGGTGTTGGATGGAGTCAAATAGAGCCAGATTGAATAATAGAATAAAGGCTTTGAGCTAGGGACAACCAAACAATGCAGAAGAAGAAGAAGAAATTAATGTTTTTGAAGAATTGACAAAAATATATTAATGCTCGCTTTTAGGGTATTAAATCAGAAAGTTCTTAAGAATCATCTATGGGTGGCTATAAACTAATTAATACCACACAAAATAGCCTTATGTCATAACTTCTGCAGGAGATAAAAGATATTTTATAAATGGTTTAACATAAAATCAATGTAATACATTATTAGAATGAATGGGAGAAAAAAACATCTTGTCAAGAAATGCAGAAAAGTTATTTGACAAAACTAACACACATTCATGACAAAAACGCTCACAAAACTAGGAGTACAAAGGTGTTTCTTGAACATGATAAAGAGTATATGGAACACTCCCAGCTAAGATCATACTCATTATGATAGACTGCAATTGTGCTGCTTAAGATCAATAGTCTAAGATGCCCACTTATATCACTGCTATTCAAATATGCCCTTATTAGAGCAAGTAGGCAAGAAAAAGAAAGAAAAGACATTCAAATTGGAATGAACAATGTAGAAATAGTTTGATTTTCATATGACATAAATCTCTATGTAGAAAATACCAAAAAATTCATACACCAAAAAGAAACTATTAGTTTTAATAAACAAACCCAGCAAAGTTGCAGGGGAAAATATCAATATGCAAATATGATTTGTGTTTCCATACAGCAACCATGAACAATTTGTAAATGAAATTAAGAAAACTATTTACAACAGGATCCAATTAAACTGAGGAGTTGAAAGACATGTACACTGGACACTACAAATTTGCTGAAAGAAATTCAGGAAGACCTAAATAAATAGAAAGATCTTGTTAAGAGAGCACTACTACTCAAAGTGATCTACAGAGTTGATCTAATCCTTATCAACAGTTCAGTGACCTCTTCCTTTTATAGAAACAAAAAATTCATATGGAAATGTAAGAGACCCTGAATAACCAAAACAATATGAAAAAGAACACAGTTGAATGACTCATACATCTGTGATCAATTCATTTTTTTTTTTCTAAAGATTTTATTTATTTATTTGAGAGAGAGAATGAGAGAGAGAGCACATGAGAGGGGGGAGGGTCAGAGGGAGAAGCAGACTCCCTGCTGAGCAGGGAGCCCGATGTGGGACTCGATCCCAGGACTCCAGGATCATGACCTGAGCCGAAGGCAGTCGCTTAACCAACTGAGCCACCCAGGCGCCCCTGACCAATTCATTTTTGACAAGGGTGCCAAAACCATTCAATGAAGGAAAGAATAGTCTCTTCAGCAAATGGTGCTGATCCCACTGGATTTTCACATGAAAGAGAACGTATTTTGAGCCTTCCTCATACCATGTACCAAAATTAACTCAAAATACATCAATGACATAATTAAAGAGTTAAAAGCCATAAAATATTTAGAAGAAAAGAAAGGGATAAATCTGCATGGACTTATTTGGCAATGAATTTGTAGATATGACATTGAGAAGATGAGTAACAAAGGAAAAAATAGACAAATTGGACTTCATTAGGATTAAAAACCTCTATATCAAAGGACATTATATAGAAAATGAGAGGACAACCTATCAGATGCAAGGCAAGTATGTCCCCTCACTGCCACCTTTTAGCTTCATACTGGATGTCCTAACAAAAGTAATGAGACAAAAAAACAGAATAAAAGGCATATAGATTAGGAAGAAAGCAATAAAACTATTTTGTTTGCAGATGACATGATGGTCCATTCCGAAAATCTGAAAAAGCCAAAAAATAAAAAATAAAAATTCCTGGAATAGAAAGCAATCATTGCAATGTCACAGGATATAAGTTTAAGGTATAAAATCAATACTTTTCTTATATATTAGCAATGCATGGGGGAATGTGAAATTAAAAGCACATGTAAAAACCATTTACATTAGCGCCACCAAAAATGTGATCTTGGGAATAAATCCACAAAATATGTAAAGATTTATATGAGGAAAACTACAAAACTCTAATGAAGGAAATCAAAGAACTAAATAAGTGGAGAGAAAGTCCATGTTCATGGATAGGAAGAGTCAATAGTGTCAAGAATTTGTTCTCTCCAAATTGATCTATACATTCAATGCAAGCAAAATCAAAATCTCAGCAAATTATTTTGCAGATATTAATGAACTGAAAATTTGCATGGAGAAGCAAAAATCCTGAAGAACAAACACAATATTGAAAATGAAGAACAAAGTTGGAGGACTGACGTTTTCAACTTCATGACTTACTATAAAGCTACAGTAATCAAGACATTATGATATTGGCAAAAGATTAGACAAATGATAAATGTAACACAATAGAGAACCCCAAAAGAGATCACACAGATTTTGTGAACTGCTGTTTCACATAGGAGTAAAGACAATAGTACAGAGAAAACATAGACTTTCAAAAAAGTGGTGCTGGAAAGATGGATATGTGCACACACAGAATAAATTAGACTCATACCCTGCAGCCTTCAAGAAAATTAGTTCAAAATGGACCACAAGCTTAAATATAAAATGCAAAAGTATAAAAATTTTAGAATATGATATCAGAGAAAATCTGGATGAACTATGGTTTGATGAAAACTTTTACCTATTTTTTTAGTTATTTTTTTACATTGGAGACGAATTCAGTTCTATTTATCTAAAAAAGCATTTATTTCACCTTCACTATTGGCAGAAGGAGGAGGTGTACTTAGGGAGTCCCTTTGATATTTTTTCTTTTTTTTTATTATGTTATGTTAGTCCCCATACAGTACTTCATTAGTTTTTGATGTAGTGTTTCATGATGATGAAAACTTTTTAAATGAAAAACCTAAGTCATGTTCTATGAAAGAAGGAGTTGATAAGTGTGCTAAGTTGAAAATTTCTGTTGTGGGGGCACCTGGGTGGCTCAGTCAGTTAAACTTCTTCCTTTGGCTCAGGTCATGATCCCAGGGCCGTGGGATGGAGCTCAGCATCGGGCTCCCTGCTAGCTGGAGCATGCTTCTCCCTCTGCACCTCCTCCCTGCTCGTGTTCTGTCTCTCTCAAATAAATAGATAAAAATCTTAAAAAAAATTCCATTCTGGGCAGGCGCTGTCAGGACAATAAAAAGAGGAGCACAGAACAAGGGCAAATATTTGGAACAATCCTATCTGTTGAAGACTGTTATTCAAAATATGCAAACAGTTTATACACACAAATATACATAGTATACAGAGAACTCTTAAAATTTAACAATAAGAAAACCAATAAATTAAATGGGGCAAAAACCTTCCCAGATCCCTCAACAAAGACCTACAGATGGCTAATAAGCATATGAAGGAGACACACCGCAGAGACATTTCCCCAGCATCTACCTCAGCCTCCAGAAGGCGTGCTGCCTCCTACTGGACCAGGACAGCAACTGGCACTCTCCTAGGCACTAGCACCTCTGGTCTGGCATTGGAACCCTCCTAAATGACCATATCTCCCCACACCTAGAATGAGGGATGAGGATGACCTTGGTACTGAGACCATGTTTTCAATGAAGAAAGAGATTCCCACCACCTCCACTTGCCTCTTCTATAAAACTATTATACACAGAAGTCCTGGATCTAGATGTTGGTGCTACAGTGCGTTTTGAGAGCCTCAAGGGCAATGTGGGTTATTGTGGTAGTGACTGGACACCTACAGCTGTCTTCACATTCATCTGTGATTATTGAAAGTGTTTATATGGTAGGATGTGTCCTGAGGTCTCAGAGAAATGACTTCAAGGCCACCAGACACAATGGATATGAGCACAGTGCAGAGGGCACTGAGCTGTCCCAGGGGCTATTGAGAACCTCTTCAAGACAGTGAGCTCTAGGCCACTGACAGGAGGGTGTATTCAGTAAATAGCTGACTTTCATTTCAAGGCTGTCTAGGCTTTCATGAGCAACTGTGTTCACCTGCTTTCCTTTCTTACCTCTCTCCAGGAATTTGAGAATTTCATTGCCAAGTTTGGAGACTCTGGTTTTGTCCTTGTGGCCCTGGGCTCCATGGTGAGCATCTGTCAGTCCCAGGAAGTTGTCAGGGAGATGAACAGTGCCTTTGCTCATCTGTCTCAAGGGGTGATATGGAAGTGTAATCCTTCTCATTGGCCCAAAGACGTCAAATTGGCAGCAAATGTGAAAATTGTGGACTGGCTTCCTCAGAATGACCTCTTGGGTAAGGACTGTTCAGGTCTACTTCTCTCTTTCCATTTATTATCTTTAGGTTTACACTGGACAACCCCACGAGCATGAGAAAGGGCAGCTGGTAGCTAAAGGTAATCTTTAGAGGACAGGAATGGAGCAGCCAGCTGGAGTTCTTGGGAAACCAGACTATGTTTCCCAAATGGATAAAACTGCCATGTTTTCTTCTTTCTTTCTATTGCAGTCCTGATACCTGCTTCCAGAAGTGATTGTCATCAGGCTCTTTTGACCATACCATATTTGGCACTCAACAAGGTTACCCAAACTTAGTCAAAGACAGTTTATGGATTCTGCGATCACATACCAAGGGACATGTCGCCACTGTTTTCCCTTAACTCTTGAGCATCTATTAGGCCCCATGCCACTATAGAAACACCCTCACACATATTGGTTCATTCTCCTTTGCCCCAAAAGGTGTACTCATACTTTCACAAAGTTTTGCTGACAGTGTCTGAAGGGTGTGCCAAAACACCTGAGTGTCAAGCTGAGTAACCTCTCAGCCTTAGCTGGTTATTTTGTCCATCACATTCTCTAGTAAAAGAGAGCTCCTCACACCCCTTTGTCCTTGCGCAACATTTTGGAGTCCCTCAGTGCCACAACCACTGACTATATCAGACATTCATCCCCAAGATTATGGCTCACAAACATATTGGGAACTTAAGATAGAGGGTTCTGCACATTTATTCACAAGACCTGGTATAGGGAAAGGGATTCTGACTTTCAAAGAAACACAAATAGATTCTGATGCACATCCCTATTGAGAGGCAGTTTTGAGATGAACTCTTCATTATTAGCACTTGTTTTAGTTTTCTCTAAATAAGAGTGGGATGAGCACATAGGAACTGGAAATACTGAGATGGGTGATCCATCATTGCCTACTTTAGAGGATTTCTTGTGAAATTGAGGAGAAATGACATACAGTGTAAGTTTGATGAATGCCACATGAGATGTGATGTCAGTAAAAGTGTTAGCCTTCAGATAAGAGGGAAATGAATGGGCAGTGAAAGGGAGAGCATGAGACCTGCAGAATGAGAGATAGAGAAAGAGATAGTAAATCATACAAACAGAAAGAGAGTGACACTGGGAGAAAGTAACAGTGAGATAACAGACATAAGAGGAGCAAAGGGAGAGACAGAGTGGATAGATAAGGATGGATGGAGGGATGGATGGATGGATGGATGGATGGAAGAAAATGCTGTGCTTAGTACTGTTCTCAGCAGCTGTCCCTGGGTTCTGAGTCTTAGATGGATTGATTTAGAGGAATCTCTGTATGGAGACAAGACCAGAATTTTGTATTTTGGGAAATATGTGCCCTTGAATGTGCCCTAAGCTAATTCAGCAAATCCTTTTTCTCCAACATACTTTAAGATCCCTTTGTATTTTTTTCTGCCCTTGATACTTTCAAAGATGTTCTGAAAAATTTCACCTTGAAATATTCTGCTCTGTTCCTGATTTGCAACAGCTCACCCACGGATCCGTCTCTTTGTCACTCATGGTGGATTGAATAGCATAATGGAGGCCATCCAACATGGTGTACCCATGGTAGGGATTCCTGTCCTTGGAGAACAGACTGAAAACCTGGTCCGAGTAGAAGCCAAAAAGTTTGGTGTCTCTATCCAGTTGAAGAAGGTTAAGGCAAAGACATTAGCTCTGAAGATGAAGGAAGTCATAGAAGACAAGAGGTATGGAGCTCTCTGGGCTTGTGTTCACTTAGGCTGAATGAAGACATCCAACACAAAGGGCACTGTGTGTCACTTTTTTTGCAATAAAAGCTGAAATTTCCAAGATGTGGAATAGTATGTGTGTGATGCTAACAGCTGACTTGTTTACTCTGAGAGCAAGACTAGGCACTTCAGATTAGATGTTGAGAACAATTTCTCCCTAAGGGTTGTGAGGACTCTGACCTACTTACATAGGGTCTGTGACAGGTCTTATATTTTGGGACTACTGATAGTAGAATTACACTGAGCAGGAGGTCACCTTCCTGTCCCCCAATATGCTACAGTGTTTCCTGCCTCAGATGGTTTATCAGTGCTGCTTCCTAAGATATCCTTCCCTTCTCTTCACAGACTTAGCTCCTTCATACAGTTGGACTCATCTCCAATATCCTCCCCTCAGAGAGGCAGGAGGTCTTTGTGTGACAGTTTTAAATGTGTTCCCCTCTCCCACCCTCTTCAATCATAATTCATTTTTCCTTCTTAACACTTTTCAGGATCATTGACTCCCCATTTCTTTCTTTTTAAATTTATTGTTTGTCCCCCAGAAAGTAGAGAGTCAGCTCCCTTGAACAGCCCAGTGTGTCTCTTGTTTTCCCCTGTGTTCCCAGGGCCTAGTACAGGGCCTGCCACAAAAGTAAGTTGGGATGAATTTCTGTTAAGTGAGTCAGTAAAAGGGCTCATGTTCTCTTATGTAAATTGCCATCCAGCACAATGATGAGATAACCATGATGGACTGAATATCTTATTAGGGTCTCAAGGACATTTACCTTGAATTGGATGTATGTTACATCACATATATTCCTATACACTTTTTCCTTTATTGTACCATAAGTGTCCTTGGGTAAAGACTTGTCCTTACAACTTAGTCACCTTTTTATAATTTAACACTTTTAGCCCTAGGCATGGATCTTTGCATGGAAAGACCAGTTAGAACTTTTCAATGGGACCCAGCTAGTCTGTGACAAGGCCAAGCTAACCACTTTTCTTGAAACTGAGTCTTTTGTGCATATGGATGAAAGTGTGTGTGTGTGCGCGTGTGTGTGTGTGATACGAGGTCTCTAAGACTTCTGAGAGCACGTGAGTAACACCCTGCCTCTGTCTCTGCCAACAGGTACAAGTCAGCAGCAGTGGCCGCCAGCATCATCAGGCGCTCCCACCCCCTGACCCCTGCTCAGAGGCTGGTGGGCTGGGTCGACCACATCCTCCAGACAGGGGGTGCGGCACACCTCAAGCCCCACGGCCTGCAGCAGCCGTGGCATGAGCAGTACCTGCTGGACGTCTTCTTGTTCCTGCTGCTGGTCACCCTGGGCACCCTGTGGCTCTGTGGGAAGCTGCTGGGCGTGGTGGCCAGGTGGCTGTGCGGGGCCAGGAAGCTGAAGAAGGCCTGATGGAGGTGCAGCCTTGACAGGTATTTGGGGAGCCACTGGTTGTAGAAGGCTTTCCCCAGCACAGGACACCCCTGGTGGTACTTGACAGTGGTGCAGAAATATCTCCTCACTGTTTCTGCCTCTGTTTGGAAATTGTTATGAAGTAATCTTGGGATTATTTTTTCAAATTGTGGTAAAATATATATTTTATAAAGCTTACTATTTAGCCAGTAATCATACAGTCAGTGGCATTGAGCACACTGACATTATTATGGAAATATCACCAACACCCATTCCAGAACAGTTTTCATCTTCCCAAACTCAAACTCCACTCTGATCAAACAGCAATTCCTCATATCCCTGCTCCCACCACCAGCCCCACACCCTGGCAACCCCAGTTCTACTTCTGTGTCTATGAATTTGATCTCGGCTTTTTGACTTGCCTCTGTTCAGGGGTCTCCTCACTCAGACCCAAACCTTCAGCAGACAGCCCCACCGTCCTCCCTACTCTGTGTCTAGACACAGGGCCATGCTTACTTCATCCTCGGTGTCTGACATCTCTCAGTCTCTCTGCCCCTTCTCACATTTCATGATATGACATAAGATATTGGCCAGTACTTCCATGTTGGGTTTTCCTCTTGCATCTCTTTTTCACCTCACCTCCAAGCTCGGGAGGTCTGGTCTCCACCCAGCAGCTAGGCAGGGATGACCCTCCCAGGACTCCACCTGTGGTTTCTGTGCTGAATCCCCTCCTGTGTAGAATACCTCCTTTGCTGGTCAGACATGGAGCCTGCCTTTGGGTCACAGCTAATGCTGTGGTTTTCACTTCTCACAGTTCCCTTATCAAGATTGCCCGTCTTAAAATATAGTTATGAGAACCTCACTTGAAGATCCCGGACCTCCCTATGAAGCTCTGGAAACTCAGGTCCTGTGATAACAACAGTTCCCAGGACTTTATTGATTTAGGAAACATCCGTCTGCTCCCCAAATATGGCACAGAATATCCCTCTATGTATAGGAATTACATTCTGTTCCTCACGAAATACACCCAAAAACATGTGCCTTAACCACCAGGGTTTTTATATGTTTGGCGTTTGATTCTCTGAAAAAGGCTGGTGTAGCCCCCACCACCCCCTTTTTTTGGACTTTTCTATCTCCTTTACTAGACACCAGGCTCCCTCTCTGGTAGGTTCCTTGTCTAATATATTTTACCTTCCTATGATTGTGCCATCATATTTGATTTTGTGTTTTCATGTGGAATTCAATGTATCCTTAAATGTTTCAAATGTACAGTATCTTGTATATGAAACATAGTGAAGAAAACAGTAGATATATGGAATGGCCCCAGACACCAGTTTTTGATTGCCCAATTCGAAGTTGTGACCACATGTTGAAATAATTCAAATGGAGGATGCTACTGCAGAATACTCCCTGCAGAAGTGGAAAGAGGTCCACCGTTGCCCATGTCAGGATAAGATTTTCTGGGTCGAATGCAGAGCTGGTGCCAGGTGTCTACTGAGTTTTGTGAGTTCTCATGCTGCAGTGTCACCTAGAGACACAAGCATGTCCCATGAGGACACGTGTGTGTGTGTGTGTGTGTGTATAATTCAAGGTCTTATTTCTGCAATTCTTATGAAATCTTTGAAATTGGTCTCTGGTAATAGTTCCTTGAAAGGCAGACCTGAAGCTTTCTCTGTGTTGTCATTAGAATAAATAGCCAAGATTTTTTCCCCTCATAACCGACAAAGGGATCAAGGGATGGGGCTTCCAGCTGACGACCCTTATTCCCACTCCCACCATGTCATCCTCCCTGAACAGTTATAACTCAGGGAGGCCAACTCTGTGCCTGCTGCTTCCCTAGGCTCCACCTCCATCCAGGGAATCTGATCCAAGGCAGCCAGTGAGCGGAGATGATGCCTCCAGCCTCATTCCATTGAAACCTTCTCCACTGGGCAGATTGTCAGCATGGCCTTGATGGTATGGACATCTGATCTCATCATTCCCTGGTTCCGATCCTTTGTTGGCTCTCACTGCATGGAATACAAGCCCTCTGTGGTTTGTTTCTGGCTACCACTCCCAAGTGTATCTTGAAAACTCTGAAATAGACCCACAAGGACATCTTCAGTTGATTCATGAGGAAGGTACACAGACAAGTCACTGGGAGAAGAAAAATCTCTTCAGCAAATTGTACTGGAACAACTGATATCTGAATGGCCTTTGATCTTTTTCTTTAATAACATACACAAAAAGACATTGACTGTTAGTGCATGCCATACAGAAAAATGAACTCAAAGTGTATCATCACCCTAAATGAGAACACTGACTATGAACATTCTAAAGGAAAGTCAGTATACTCGTATGGTAGTACAGATTTATTGTTCAGATCACACAAGCTCAAATCATAAAAGAAAGACATTTGATAAATTGGATTTTATCAAAATGAAAAACTTTCACTCTTCTAAAGACATGCATAAGAAGACAAAAATATCAGCTATCAACTGGGAGAAAATATTGCAGCACATTTCTCAGACAAAGAACTTGTATTTAGAATATCTAAACAAATCTTACAACCAATATAAAAATGAACAAAAAGGTTTGAGCAGACACTTCTCAAAAGAAGATGTGCAAAGGGCCAATAATCACATGAAAAATTACAATGAATCATGGAACACTATGTCAAAAACTACTGATGTACTGTATGGTGACTAACATAACACAATAAAATTAAATTAAATCAAAAAAAGAAAAATTATTTGACACATTAGTCATTAGAGAAATGAAAAATAAGACCAGGGTATCATAGCACACCTACTAGAATGACTAAAATTTAAAAGACTGATCATATGAATAGTTAGCAGGAAGACGGAGCTACTGGGACTCACACCCATTCCATTGCTGAGTCAGGCGTGAAAATGGTGCAGCCATGCAGGAAAATTGCTCTGTAGTTTCCCAGTTCAGCACACACTTGCCACATGACCCAGCCATTCCACTTCTAGATATTTACTCAAGTTAATAAAAGCCTATGTCCACTTGGAAATCTGTACACAAATGTTCATAGCAGCTTTATTTATAATAACCCCAGACTAAGAAAAAACTACATGCTCATCAGTAGGTGAATGGAGTAACATTTGTATGATATCCATATAATGGATGCAGCTTGTTGTATACAAATTACACTTTAAAATTGATTTGAAAATCTCTATGTGTGAGATGTGTTTTTCAGTGTCACTCTGTTGAGTCCCTTAAAATGTAGTATTCATGAATTATTGTTACATTTGAATATAATTAGAAATGCAAATACATTTTAATAATTTCTAAAGTAGTAGAGCTAGCACAGTTTTGAAGAGAGAAGAGGTAGTGTGTATAAGGATTGGAGGTACTTCTTGAAGAATCAGAGGACTGATGGTAAACAGACTAAGGGATCAGGTTCATATATCAGACTTAATCCAAGTTTATTTTGTGAGTGGGACCTGGCGTGGTTCCAGAATTATAACCTAAAATAACACATTTGAGAAATGATAAACACAGGCAAAATATTTAATTTGTTGATCTTTAATTGGCAGGAAATATGACACACAGTAAGTAAGTATCTACATATAAAATACATGTATTTGGAGGTACATTTTAAGATTCTGAAATGAAGTTCAACTTGTCATTTATGTTTTCCTTCATTATGTAATGATTCTTCTGCTTATCTGTTTCTACATTAGCACCAACTACGATCACGTATTGGTTCCTACAGTAAATGCTCTTATGGATGTGCTTTCCCCCCATGTCAATCTTCTGTTGTTTGGTTTATCACATCCTAATTGCAGGCTACTGTGAGATGGTTATTTGTTTAAATGTCAACCAATTATCCTTGAAAAAGGAGGTAAATGGAATACTTGTTTTTTTTTTTTAAAGATTTTATTTATTTATTTGACAGAGACACAGCGAGAGAGGGAACACAAGTAGGGGGAGTGGGAGAGGGAGAAGCAGGCTTCCCGCTGAGCAGGGAGCCCGATGCAGGGCTCGATCCCAGCACCCTGGGATCATGACCTGAGCTGAAGGCAGATGCTTAACGACTGAGCCACCCACTTGTATTAAGCAAACTTCTACTTAGTCCAAGGAACAATCTCTAGATTTCATATTTTGAATGTCCTTAATATGAGTACATTTTACCCGGTTCAACAATTTGACTCAGCCAACATTGACTGATTACCTGTTTGTACAAGGCATCGTGCTGGGGGCTGTAGAAGATGCAAAGATGATCCAGAGTATGCTGGCCCTCTCATGTGGCTTCCTGCAGTCTTACCGATTAATTAATTGAAAGGTAGACTATCTGATATTCGCAGTGCATCTTGCCTTAGTGGTTAGTTTAGTTTAGTAATTTCACTTAGTGAAAATGAAATGATACAGCTTAGTACCTTGAGGTCAGCTGCAGTAAGGAGGCATGTTTTTGGATGAAAAGCTAACGGTGTGTGGGGAAGGCACTCAGAACTATCCTGAAGTGGAGGTGGGTCGCACATCAAGTACCTTGCCAGTGTCAATAGCTTTTTACTGCTTGGTGGGTGTCATGTACCATAGAAAGGGGCCTTCTGAAAACAGCATTTATCCTAAAAGAGAGACAAAGGACTTATTTTGCAAGTGGCCCCTTCTTGTTCCTCAAGTCACACTCTGATGGAAATTCCTTCAACCAAGGCAAATCTTCATTAAAATCCACAGAGAATATACCTCTTTCATCTCCAGGGCGAGGGTGAGAAGTGAACAAGACAAATACAATGTCCTCTGGAGAGATTATAGAAATCAATGACCACACTCATCTGAGAATCCACATAACGTACAATGCAGAAGAGAATGTGGAACTCCAGTCTTCATCATTAGAGTCCTAGTTTTTTTGGACTACTTCATGACAGAAGCGAGAGAAAGGGTGGAAATGATGAGGTTGGGTGGATGTCATGAGTACAAGAATGAAGGAGAGCGTGAGTTAGGCACTGTTTTCTAAACAGGACACTAGACTGCTTCTAATCTGGCAAATTCATTGCTAAGGAACAAGTGTAAAAAGAGAAATGAGAAGCGGGAAGAGAAGAAAGGAGAAAAGAGGACACCAAGGGTGGAAACAGTACGGAATGGCATCCTGTCAGTGTAAGCTTGTTGAGAAGGAGAGAGGGCTTTGAATCACTTAGAATTACACGTGGCATCTCCTGTGTGTTGAGGTTTTAAGTCTCACCCGAGAGATAATGAGACACCCTAGCAGAATGCCATCTGGAGACAACAGAAGGGCAGGAAAGGGTTGCCTAACGGAGTAAGGCAATTTGCTGAACATTATTATTATTATTATTATTATTTTTTAATTAATTAATTTATTTTTTTGCTGAACATTATTTTATACAACCAAGAGGCAAGTTTTGATGTCCTTGAAACCAAACAATCGCCAGCTACTCTTCCTGCTGGCTTCCTTCCCTGGGAAGCTGCTTGGGCTTTCACAGCCACCGCATTTCCTAGGCAACAAAAGTGTAAACTTGAGAAAAGGCAGGGCCAGGGTAGGGATTGACAGTGAACTGAGCCAATCAGGCTGTGACTCTGCTTCAGTGAGTCCAAGCTGTGCAATCAGGGGCCAGCAAGACTGCGGAGGAAGGTGACTGGGAGGAGGCCAAGGGGGATCGTAGGGGCTGAGCCCTCCCAGACACACACCTGGGGAGAGCGTCCGTAGTTTCAGTTCCCAGCAACTGGTGGCAGCAGGTTAGCATTCAGGTAAATCAATGTTTTTGATCTATTATATTGACTTGACCACTTTGTTTAGTTTTAGCTAAACAAAGAAAGAAAGAGAAAGAAGACTGAAAGGTGTTACTCTCTAAAGAGAAAACCAGCAGTTGATCAGAGTTCTTGGTTGTCAGTCTAAGGAGGAAATAGCGTGGTTCTGGGAGAGGATTTGCCATCTTTGTGAAGAAATGCTCAGATAAAAAGGTACAGAAATCAATTTTAGTCTGTAAAGGGGAAGGAAATAAACATCACTGAGCAGTCACTATGTACAGGGTACCGAGGTGTGAAGTGTTTGGGTGAATTGCTTCTACTAGCTTGTATGACCATTGAAAAAACTGAACTTCAAGAAGATGAAATATCTCCAAGTCATAATACAATTAAGAGACTGAGCTTTGATTCAGACCTTGGTTTTTCCGACATTGGAAGATGTGGTATTTCTGCCATACCCTGCTGAACTAACCACTTAGATTAAAAAAACGAAAACAAAAACAGAATTCGTATTAAAGTGGGCTGGACAGAGCTTGCTAAAAATTGTGGAGTTGATTTGACTGATCACAAAATTGAAAAGGACCTTATTAAATAGCAATACTGTTTATCTTGCCTTTAGTCTGGGGTGTAGTTAAATCATACTAAGTAGATGAAATTGTTTCCTGTTTTTAGAGCTCTTATTTTTCTTTTTTTAACCAAAATCTTATTACTACAAAAATGTCTTTATTTTGTAACTGTGCATCTTAAATATTGAGGTTTAAATTGTGGACATTAATTTCTATTTATATTCAAATAACAGTGATCTAATAGCAATAGCAATGATCAATTCCAATAGCAATCTAGTAGCATCCTGCTAAGTGCTGATGATATGACAGGAGACACAAAGTTTACAGCTTTTGCCCTTAAGAACCTCATAGTCTAGTAGGAGAGGCAGTTCTGAAAGCGAAGAGTTGCATCAGGATTCAACATGGACACTGTTTGGGTTTTGCACAGATTATACAAAGAAAGATGCAAGCTGTTTCACTCTGGCGAGAGTAGTTATGTGAGGCTTCACCATAGTGACTATACAAGGAAGAACAGGACTTCTCTAGTCCAACAAGTGAGGGAAGGTATTCCTTAACATGGGATGGCATGTATGAAGGCACAGGGACAGAAAACCATAGGGTGTTTGGGGAATGTGAGTGGGTATAAACGCAGAATAGATTTTAAAGGGGTGGAGAAATACTAGAAACAAGGCTGGAGAGACAGATAGGGCCAGAATATACCTCAAATGCTAAGATGTTTTCTGTTTACCTGCACACAGTGGGGAGCCACCAAAGCGTTTTTTAGAGTGTGAAGTTCAGATTTCCAATTTTTAAAGATTGCTTTGAGAGTCATCTGGAGGATGGTTGGAGGGGAGGAAGACTAGAGACAAGGAATCAGCTAAGAGGTAACTGCAATAGTGGAAATGGGAGGTGACCAGGTCTTGGACTAAGGTGGTATCCATGGCAATGGAGGTGAGGGAAGGAACAGAGAGGCAAGGGGTGTCAAGATGGTGAAATTCTACAGGACTTGGCTGCTGATTCCATGTAGAGTGTGAGGAGGAGTCAAAGGTAATGACCTGGGGAAATGGTGGTATGATTTCCTGAGGCAAGGAATAAGAGGAAAAGATAATGAACTTGGTTCTGGAACATTAAACTTGAGTTGTCTGTAGGTCATTGAAGTGCACACATTTTGTGGGAAATTTGAAATCTGACTCTGAAGCTAGGACAGTGCATGAGTTAAAGATTTGGGAGTCATCATTCTGTTCAGTGGATGTGCCTAAAATGGCCATGGGATGGCATGAGAGCATGATGAGGATAAATAGTCAAATCCTGGGAAACAGTAGCATTTTAAAAAGCAGGCAGAGGACAAGGGAGAGGCAAAATAGGTCAGACCTGAGAGGAAGGGAAACAGAGGAAAGTAGATTCATAGACATTGAGAGAGAAGTTTCAAGAAGGAAGAATGATCAATAGAGTCAACTGCTGGGCAAAGTGAAATAGAAACTAGAAGTGACAGTTGAAGTTGGCAATCAGGTTGGCAGTGCTTCTGAGAGAATGCTCAGTGGAGGGACAGTGGAGACCAGACTGCAGTGGACTGAAGTGTGAATGGGACGTGAGAAAGTGGAGAAATGCAAGACTCCTTCAGATAGTTGGGCTTTGAAGGGAGAGAGCTAGAGGCAGTCTAGGATGGAGGGACCACTGCAGATTCATGAACTAAAAAGAGGAGCTGGTGGAGGGGAGGAAAGGGGCATAACTGATGGCTGAGGGTTGAAGAGGGGTTGGAATTTGTGTTGTAGGTGGAGATTATCCTTAGATGGGAGGCAATTCTCACTTCCTTTGGGGGAGGGAGGACAAAGTCAGTCTATACCTTTATAGACTTGGAGCAGGTGATGTGAGTGAGTTCATCTCCATTTTTACTGTGATTTTCAAGACAAGGTGTGGAGGAGAGTGGCATAGGTTGAGAAGATTGAAAGAGCAATCTAATCAATGTCAAACTGATATTTCAGGCTTTGTGGGCCAGAGGTCTCTGCGGCAACTATTGAACTTTGCTGTTGTAGCATGAAAGCAGCCACAGGTAACACATAAACAAATGTGCGTGGCTGTTTTCCAATAAAACTTTATTTACAAAACTAGGTGGAGGGGCAAATTTGGCCTATGGGCTGTGGTTTGATGTCGCCAGGTCTAGATCATTTTAGGTTATGTTGGCTTAAACTCAGGGTCTTCTTGATAACTGCCCAGAGAAAAGCAGATCTTAGTTTCTTTGGGGGAACAGAGGTTGAGAGCCCCGAAATCATCAATGTGCTAACTTCTGATTCCAGGATTCACATCAGTCTCCTCCATCAGGGTGATCTGGTTGCTTTGCATGATGTCATGGAATAAACTGATCTGGATGTGCTCACACACTTTCTAGAAGGACTCTATTTCTTCTGCCAATTGTGGCAGAAACTGCCAGTTGCCAGTTTCCTCTTCTTTATAAACACAACCTGAAGGATGGCAAAGTACCCAGCCCAAAATTAGGTTTCTCAGCTGTCTTTATCTGTTCGGGCTGCTCTAGACAAGTACCACAGACTGGTTAGCTTATAAAAACAAAAATGTATTTCTCATAATTCTGCAGGCTAGGAATCCAAGGCCAAGACACCAGCCTGGTTGGGCCGTCTACCTGGTGTAGAGCCATCACCTTTGCTCTGCTGTTCAGGTGGTAGAAGGGGCAAGGGATTTCTCCGGAGCCTCCTTTATGAGGCACTAATTCTGTTCATGAAGGCGCTACCCTCATGATGTAAGTCCCTCCCAAAGTCCCCACCGCCTAATACTGGGAGTTAGGACTTCAACTTATGAATTTTGGAAGGGTATGAACATTTAGACCATAGCACCAGCTTCCTTTATGGGACTGGCCAATGAGATTTCAGTGGAAGGAGTTGGGCGGAGTCCTGTGGGAGCCATTAAGGAGGGATGACTCAGCTACCAAGTACACTCTTCTTGTCCTCACTCTTCTCTGCTGCCTGGGGTGTGGATGCAATGGTGGGAACAGCTATGGTTCTTTTGTAACTGGAGGCAACCTTGAGGCTAAAAACAACAGTAAGGTAGAAAGATCATAGTTTCTTGGGGCATGGACTTTCTGAAATGCCTCCAGACTTCTTTACATGAGAGGAAAATAAACCTCTATCATTTTCAGAGAAAATTACCTGTTTCTGTTATGAGTAGCTGGACACAATTCCTGTCTGATATGCCAGTCTACACTGATGCTGTCACTCTGATATTGGATTTCTATCCATCAACACTTGTTGGTTTTCTGGAAGTATGGGTTAAGAGCCTGCAAGATGCAAATAATTGGCTGGATTTCTAAGTGGCAATAAAATAAACATTATATAGACAAATGACTCCAAAGGAAGCATTATAAGTGACTATAAAATAGCTACTAAGTAAGTTATTTTGTTTCTAATGTTGCAAAAATACAAATGGTAGTCAGACCTTTACTCCCATCTAAAAGTAGTAGAAGATACACAGTTGGGGTTTATCCTCACAGTGGGTTTGAAATCACTGAGGCCAAGATCTCACAGTACCTGAAAAGTAGGATATTGGAACATTGCCTGGTCACTAAAACCAGGGAGTTTGGAATAAAAGTTTTATTTTTCTTTTGTCTTATTATTATTATTTTTTTTGCATTTTGTACATAAATCCAGCCAAATCTTTGCTTACTTTTGTGTAGCTTAGATCTTTTCTTACTCTGCTTCTTTAAGATCTTTCATGTAGCATGATGCCTGACCAGAATAGATTGCAAGCAATTTCCTGGTAAAAACCCCAGAGACTCAAGGCAGAGCAAGATGGAGAAGGAGACAGCAAGGAGAGTGTTATTACGCTGCCTCCTGCCTCCAGAGATTCCCAGGGGATGCTCATTATAAGGATCTCATAACCCTGGGGCCTCTGTGCTTTAGTAAACCTGGTATCACATTGTGTTAGTTATATGGGTCCTTGAATAGAAGGCTAAACAGTATTTCTCACTCTCTTTGTAGCCAAAAATGCTGCAGAGGTTGCTAAATGCTGATAAAATTCTACGGAGAGAACAGATTATAATGGAGTTACATTATCTCCCTTCCCACTTCTCAGGGGGAGCTTCTTGCGAATCATATCAGTTAGAAATACTTTGGGCTGTAACTGAGAACCTGACCAACAGTGTATTAAGCAAATAGGTTCCTCATGACAGGAGTGTGGAGTTAGGCAGTTGCTGACTTGGTTCAGCAGCACAGTGATATTAGGGCTACAAGTTGGTATCCTCTGTGATTCCCTTGGTTTTTTCCTCATGACTGCACAAAGGCTGCCACATCTCCGGATGTTGCATTCTTGTTCAAGGCAGGAAGAGGCAAACAAGATGGAAGAGTTCTCCCAGAATCCTCAGTACTTTTAGTTGAGTCTCTGGCCAGAACTCATTCACGTGGCCACCCAACTGAAAGAGGAATGCAGCAGTCACAGGAGATTGGAACGACCTTAGAATAAACCAGTTGCAATGTTTGGATGTAGTTCAAATTCAACAAAGTTAAAACTACTCTGAGGAATGCAAACTCCTAGAAGGGACCTTGGCTGTCTCATTCGTTACTACTGTGGCACATAACAGGTGTTCAATAAACATACATTGACTTCAGGACCAGGACTAGGGTGAGGCAAAGTAGCACCCAGGGCACAATATTTAAGGAGGCACTGACTCTTAGGCTTGGGCAAGTGTAAGGTTGACATTTGCACAGTCTTGAGATTGAGGGCCTCCTTAAACATTGCACCCTAGCCACCTACCTTACTGAGCCTGAATCCCAGCCCTGGTTGAATTAATAAAATGAAATTTCAAACAGATGTATGAAGTAGGCACTTTACAACACTGATATTTATAAAACATTATTCTCAAATCATGCCATATCATAAACAGTAACACGAGGACTTAAATCACATCCCAAAGATCAGCAGAAAGAATAAAAGACTATGATGAGCAGACATGGGCTCTGGAGAAACGTGCCTGTGGACAACAGCTAAAGCATGAATTTTACACATCTTGAGAAAATGTATTTCGGCACAGAGGGAACCCAATAAGATGCCAGACTTCAGTGACATCTCATTTCCAGTGTGCTCATGTTAGAGTATGGATTACACACTGTCATACTTTAGATCGACGTGGAAGTTAGCAATCCAAACAAAACCCAGCTGTTTCTTCTATTCCTATGCTGTGGAAGAATTTTAAAAATAATTTGTGGGAAAAGAGTAAATATAATGGAAGATAATCAGCGCAGTAGCTTTGAATTTAGATTTCAGAAAACAAACAAACGAAAACCCGACACCTTGTACATCACTCTACTAACTGAGCAAGGACCCTGAGGCAGGAGGGAGAGGGGGGCGCGTTTAGGACCCTCCTGTGGCCTGGCTTTGCTCTGCTCTGCTCCCCCCTTCCCTCCCCTGCTGTGAAAGCCTTCCAGCCCTCCGAGGCAGTCACTTCCTTGAAGCTTTTGCTTTCCTTCTCATTTCATGGACCTTCGCTGAATTCCCAAAGCAGTGTATGAGCACCGTGACGTCGCTGTTGAACGTGGGGACATAGGCAGAGCACAGTCAGGTGTCAGAGCTAACTGCCACCGCCTCTGGCACTTTCTCGGGTCAGTGAGCCGCGTTCTCTGGGTCAGTGCCGACTTCCTGGAATAGGGCGGCAATATTTGATAGAACCCGCCACCTGAGGCCATGTGCTCGTGCGTGTAAAGGATTGAGCCACGGGCGTGGCCCTGGAGCCGTTAGAACTGCGGTTACTACCACTTCTTTTCATGCCTGAATTTTTTTAAATTTAATTTTATTATGTTACTCACCATGCATTACATCATTAGTTTTTGATGTAGTGTTCCATGATTCATTGTTTGCGTATAACACCCAGTGCTCCATGTGGTACGTGCCCTCTTTAATACCCATCACCAGGCTAACCCATCCCCCCACCCCCCTCCCCTCTAGAACCCTCAGTTTGTTTATCCTGGGTTATGTTACAGTCTTTCCTCTAGCCCCTCCCCTCAAGGTCTCACTCCTGCCACTAGAGGGACCTTGTAGCTCCTGTTGCTTCTATTCTCAAACTCTGGCGCACATTAAAACCCTCTGAAGGGCGTCTGGGTGGCTCAGTTAGCTAAGCGTCTGACTCTCGATCTCAGCTCAGGGTCTTGATTGCAGGGCCATGAATTTGAGCCCCCTGTTGAGCCCCGTGCCGATCCCTGCACTCACACCTAGAGATTCTAACTTACTGTGCTTGGGGTGGGGCATGGACATTTATTTTTCAACAACACCTCTAATGCTCTCATTGTCCCTGATGCTCCCAGTTCTTTCTCTCCAGCAGGGCTGCTCAACCTCAGGCATTCTGGACTGGAGGATTCTTGATTGTCAAGGGCCGTCCTGTGCATTGTAGGATGTTTAGCAGCATCTCTGGCTTCTACTCGCTAGATGCCAGTAGGACCCCAGACCCCTGTTGTGGCAACCAAACATGTCTCCAAACATTGTCAAATATCCCCTGGGGATGGAGAGGGAGGGCAGGGTGGGTGAAATCAATGGAAGCACAGCTCTATAATACCGTCTGAAGAATTAGCACAGTCCCTTGCTAGTAGCTAGAGATGCTAAGGGTCTGGTTAGCTGAATTGAGCTCAGATGGGTTCAACGAAGGATCCCCAGGATGTCAACAACACTGACCCACACCTGTGATTATACTGGGGGTGGGGGTGCGGGTTCCCGGACTCTACTGCAGAAACCATGTCTTTCCTCAAATCGTCTGAGTCTTTCATTTCAGTCTCAGAGGGGACACCTCCTAGCCACCTGCTAGGGTATTCTGAGCACTGGGATCTAATTTATTCCAGAGGAGCACTTTCTAAGGAAACTCTTGAGGAACTACAGGCTTTTGCCATCTATCACATAGCAGTAACTAGTTTATCGAATGGACTGGATGGAGTCAGTGGAGATGGCTTAGTATTTCCCAGCCATTGCCTTCAAACACCATCCGTTGCATGCCTCACCCCACCCCTGGATGGCATTTCAATTATTAAAAGATGCACTGAGTCTAAATCAAAATTTGAGTCTTACATCCCATTCCCAAGTAGAGAAGGGCTAGAGACCCCCGCATGTCCTCCCTCCCCATGGGGATGGCCCTTCGGCGCCGGGTCAAGCCTGAGCTGGAAGATGGGGAAAGGTTTGGCTTGAGAGAAGGCCAGTGTGTCTTTCACCTCCTAAGAATGAGTTTGAAGCTCCACAGTTTAAGCAGCAGCTACCTACTTGTGACATTGCCTTGCTCTTTTCTTTTCTCTAAATAGAAGAATGTTTAAAATCACACGGAGCTACTATATAGCAACTCTGGGTCCCTTGCTATTGAAATGGTTAGTGTAATGGTGCAGGTATTTAACAGTTACAGAAATGCCTAAAAATGTTTTTAAGGCAAAACTCACTACATGGCCTGGGCGTGATGGCATTAAGAGGCAGGAGAAGTCTTAGGAAAGACTGGACGGTGACTGTTCTCACAGTGCTGGGCTTGTGTGACCTCCTCACGGGGAGGTTCCCTCACTCTACCCTGTCCCCCTGCCTCAGAGCCCCAGGCAGTGGGGTGCAAAGAGGACTGTCCAGGCAAAACCAGGTCCAGTCATCGTGGCGCACATCCCTGCCCAGCCAGGCGAGGCCAGCCTGCTTTCCCTCCTCCTCCTCGGCACACCGCCCACCTCGCCTCTGCTCCCCCTACCATGTTTCCCTAATTCTGTCCTCCCCCCAACTCTTACAGGCTAACTCTCCCCTTCTCTAAAGTTTGTCTGACCTGACTAAACCTGCTTCGGCTCTCTCTGCATCTTCACGCAACCATCCTTTTTGTAAAATTGGAAAACCAGGAGTGTAATGTCACGGAAAACAAAGAGGGTAGTGTGCTTTAGAGGGTGGAGTGAGACGTTTCCTTGGGTTATTGCATCAAAGAGGATGCGGAAGATCTTGGTGCTTTCTCTTTATGGATGTCTGGATAAATGATTCCTGGGGCAGTCTCTTTGGTTTTAAGATTCACGTCTGTGTGCAGGTTGTTGGGTGTAGTCTCATGAGAGAGAGACACAGAGACGGAGACAGAGACCTAACTCAGCTTATGGCCACGAGCGAGATGTAATTCAGATTATTACCGCTAGAGGACACCGAAGACCACAACCTGGGGCTTAAGCTGTTCCGCAGTTCAGTGAGTTTCAATCTGTCCCTGAACTCAGCCAAGAAGACTTTTCACCGAGACTCATGAAGAGACAGACCTCCATGCAATTTGCTTTTCCATCTCCTGCCTCACAATGCTTCTTTTGAAATCCAAGCAGAGCGCTTTGGCAGTGGCCGGCAGCTGTGCGCCAGGACGGTGGGATGAGGAAGCCTTAACTCGCTCCCGCGTGAGGGGACCTGATGAGCCCTGCTGCAAAGTCTCCTTTGGCTTTGCTGCTGGTGGCTCCACCAGGTCTGGGCCCCACGTCTCCGGGTCTCTGCTTCTCGCTGCTCGCTGAACGTTCCTCCTCATCAGCCGGCGGGGGTGGGGCGGGGGCGGAGAGCAGTAAGCAAGAGCTCCGGTGGCCACCGCTGAGCCCTCCCTCTCCTCCACACATTCAGATCTCCTTTCCTTGCTCCGTCCCCGCTGCCAATATCTCACCCAGTCAGCGGGACCTCGCCCCTGGCTGTCCCCAGTCTGGGCCACCTTCCCGCCCATTGTCCACACTGAATCAGAGGGCTCTTTGACAACGCCAACTGTCACTCCCTCGTTGAAGCCCTTTGTGGTCTCCTGTCGCTCTCAGTACAGGATCCAAACTGCCCAGCATGTGTCCCAGGTTCCTTGTGATCTGATGCCTGCTTCCCTGCCCAGTGCCCTCTTTCTCCAGATCTCCCCTTCCCATATTCCCTCCCTATCCCAACAACGGCTTCATCTCACCACCCGCCCACCGTGCGGGAATCCTGCCAGAACACTTGCATGTCCGTAATGATACCACTTTCTCTTTCGCTTGGGCCTTGGCACTTGGGAAGAGCACAGTGCCCTTCCTTCTTCCGTCCCCCACGACCCTAGCCTGGATAACTACTCTTCCCTTTAGGATTAAAGCTTAGACATCACCTCCTCTGAGAAATCTTCAGAGAGCCCGCTCCAGGGCAGGTTAGCCACGCTCTTCTGATTTGCGGTGGCTGAGTACTGGGTTGCTCTCCCCCCGCCTCCTCTGGAAACACTGTGTTTCTTATTCCTTCTTCCCCAGTCTAACCCAGTGACCAGCTCTAAACTAAGCCCTTAATAAACATTTGTTGAAGTGCGCAGATGCGGTGCCAACACCAGGTGGCGCTGCGGCCACGTGCCTGGGGAGGGCATCCTCTTTCTGGCCCTGCTCTGGCCGGGCTGGACCGCCTCTGCTGTCATCATCGGGCGGGCTCCTAGAGGCTCAGGGAGGGTCTTCTGCAGTCAAGGGACGCTTTATGCCGTGCAGTGATGTCGGTGACGCACGTTTGGGGACAGACTCTTGCCCACGTGCCTGGAGACTTAATGCACACTCCGGAAGCCCAGGGTGTCACCCTTCTTCACCCAAACCCTTCCCTGTCGTGCTTTCTTTGAAATCCCCAGTTCTTACCAAACTTTGTTTCCTGTCCTGCTTAACCATGGGACTTCAGTGGTTAATCTTCAATCAAATTTAAGATTCTACGCTATTCAAGGGCTTGCTTCTCAGAGTCATCCTTTCTCTCTGACACTTGTGACTTGAAAACAGCACACAGAACATATTAGCTGTTTGTCCATGAACTGGGTAACTAGTGATGAAAGCGAATGGTCAGCATGGGCATTTCAAGAATCAGGACAGGAGAGGATGGACTTCTTCTTCCTGAATATACCAAAGTCACCTCCAGAGGTCACCACGTGCGTGGTCACTGTGTAGGGTCGGCCACGGGGGCTAGAACCCGCAGGATGCTTTCCTGGACTCTGCCCTGCTCTCCTGTGGGTGGATACTATCTAACTGTGCTTTGTATTTCACAAACGTGGTGAAGTACAAAGAGCTCTGCTTGAACGTCAGAAGGTCTACGTTTGGGTGTCAGCGAAGACTTTGGAGCAAGTTGCTTTCCCAGCACATGCCTTAGTTCCCCAGTCTGCTGGGGGAGGAGGGGCTCGGGGCCATCTCACCGTCCTGATGGGGTGTGTGAATTCCTGGGAGCCACATCGACGGCGCCCCAGTTGCTTTATCTGTGAAATAGAAATCATAGCTGTAACTACTCATAGGGCTTTTTTTTTTCTTAAATTGAGATGGAATTTACATAACATGAAATTAGTCATTTAAAAATATACCGTACAAATATACATTTGTAATGTTGTGGAACCACCACCTATATCAGGTTCCAAAATATTTTCATCACCCCCCCCGCGCCCCAAAAAACTCCATACCTGTTACGCAATCACTCCCCATTGCCGCCTTCCCCCAGGCCTTGGCCACAACCAGTCTGTGTTCCGTCTCTGTGCATTCGACTGCTCTGGATGTTTCCTATAAATGGAATTGTACAGTATAGGACATTCTGTGTCTGGCTTCTTTCACCTAGCATGGTGGTTTTGAGGCTCATTCACATTGTAGCGTGGTGTTGGTACCTCAGTCCTTTCTATAACGGAATGATATTCTGTTGTTTGGCTTTACTTTCTTGCCTCTGTGCATGCAGTTTCTTCTCTCATTAGTGGCTTTGTCCTGCTCTCTGCCTGTTGCATCACTACTCACCCCTCAAGGCCCAGATCTGAGGTCACTTCCCCAATTCCCATGGCTCTCTGCTAAAGCACTAATCTTGTAGTTTTCTCACTCTACCCTAAAAATCCATGCGTAGATCCCCTTCTCCACCTGCTAGTGAAATCTGGGCTCCCGAGGAACAGGGACAGACCTTAGTCCATCTTTGGGTTCCTAGCACCTAGCAGAATCTGACCAACAGTATCTACCTAACAGATAGCTGTTGAGTTAGTGAATGAGTCGATTCTTCTCACATGGGTCATGTTTACACTTATTACACAGAAGGACCAGGCAGGAGCGTGGGAACAGTAGAGGATAACTCAGTGTTAATATGATCCCAAACCTGGGTCCACACGGAAGTAGTGCATCTGAAAACGTGGTGGCCTTGGACAAGCGGAACCACAGTCTGTCCATCTGTTCATCTGTGGATGGACGTTTGGGTTGTTTCTGCCTTTTGGCTACTGTGAGGAATGCTGTTGCGAACACGATGCACGTGTATTTGTTTGAGTTTCTGTTGTCAATTCCGCTCCTAAGGTGTTTGTGAGGACAGGGCATGCGCTTACCACGTAGAGGGGGCACAATAAACATTGGCGATTGATGTTCTTAATTTTATCTTGAAGGTGTGTAAAAAGAGCCCCACATGGGTTCTTTCTCATGCTGTGTCTGACACACATGGGAGCCAGATTTCACCGTCTCCCCGTTACTGGTTTTTAGCCTGCGTGTCTCTCCGTTCCCCGCCTGCCTATAGGCTGGTGTGGGAAACCAGAGTGGGGACGGCGGGGTGCGAAAGGCAGGGGACAAGTAGTGGACATGAGGATGTGGAGGTGAGTGGCGGGGGATGACCACTGGGCAGGTAGCGCTGAGCGCGGGGGAGGGGCAGGAAGGAGCAGACCCTGAGGGGGGTTTAAGAATGAGGAGGGCGCACGATTGCTGATTGCTTCCGTTCCAGCTCCCGCGGTGAGAGGGCGGCGGGGTGAGGCCAGGGCCCGCGCCACTAGCAGCCCAAGGCCAGGGCTAGGAAGTGCTTGTATTGGAGAGAGTTCCGGCTGTGGCTGAAGCCTCCCGTGGGGGTGGCGTTAGGGCTGGAAGCTGGGATCAAGCTCCAGGAATTGTCGCCTTGACATCAGGTGACAAAATAGTAACGGGGAAACGCAGGTTTTAAGAAAGCTAATGCTGCCAGGAAGACAGGTGATTTTGGGCCATGGCTGAGATTGTTGGTTGAGTTTGAACACGTCTGTACAGGCCCGCTAGGAGCAGAGAGGGAGGACTCCAGAAGTGTGGGGGTGGCCATCTGGAATTCTGGTAAACCTGTGCGGTCAGTGCTGGAGGAAGCAAGGGAGGATCCACCCAGCTTTGGGCAGAGCAGTTTCTTCTTGTGCAATAAAGCAGCCAGGACCTAACAGACAAAGGCCTCCTTCTTGCCCTGGTGTCCAAGAGAACTGGGAAGAATTACTCCCACTTGCATTCATGTCGTGGGAATCAGAATGCGGATCAAGAAGGAGGGAACCGATAAGTTGGCTCTTAGGAGGTGCGGTAGGAAATGAGGCAGTTGAGCATTCGCATCCCTGACTTATCTATTCTGGTCTCAGGTTTCAGTCTGAGATTCCCTCTCTCTAAAGTTAAATAATGACATCTTTGTGGGGAGAACTCACAGTTTGTATTGGAGAGGAATAGCCTTAGAGAGCATGAATCTGAGGGTTGTCATCCCCGCTGAAAAGAATCCGCTCCTGGTGTGGCCCTCAGGAGAAGTGCCAGCACTTGGCCAGGGAGGGGGGGCCCTTGAGCCAAGGGCAGGTCCATTCCAACACCATCTTTTCTGCATTTGAATGCTGTGTCTGCCGTCTGCCTACCCCTCAACTGTCTTGCTCCTTCATTCACAACTCACATTGAGAAAAGTAATTTCTAGAACCCCTCATTTACTGGGTCAGTGAGCTCATAGGAGGATTAGTTGTTTTTGGAACAGGGAGGAAGTGTAAGATCGTTTAATCCAATCCTTTCACTTGACAGAGGAAGAGAAACCAGAGGCCCAGAGACTTACTCAGATGTCACTGGGAGTGGGTTGGAGTCTGGACTAGAACTTGGGTCTCCAGGCCCCCAGCCCAGAGCGCTTTCCACTGTCCTGCACGTTCTGAAAACCCAAGTTCACTGCAGGAGTTTGTATCTGGCTCAGGGACCTCTCAGGAGGGAGCTTCCCTTTACCCATCCTCTCCTATTTCTGAATATTTAAAACACAAAAGCCAAACTGTAGACAAAAAAAGATATTATATTTATTTGTCAGGAGATAGTGTCTATTTACCATTTTCTGTCTCAAGAATCCAGGTATCAACGAACACTAACCTGTTAAAACCTGCTAGTTATGGGCAGGAATTATGAAGGCCCAGCATGGAGAATCTCAGTCAAGACAGAAACAATAAAAATTAATGTTTAGGCCAAAGAAGAGAATACTAAATGTGGTGTCAAAGGGAATGTGTAGAATGCTAAATATAAGAATAAAGCCTAGAAGGGTGGCTCAAAAAGGAGAGTATAGGGAAGTGGGACTTTTCATTTTATGGCAGGAGGAGGGTTTCGGCAAGATGAAAGTGTATCTGGGAAAGGCTGTTTATTTATAACTGTTTTCCAGGCTGGAGAAGTCAGATGTCCACAGGACTAGATAAGTAAGCAAGAAATACACCAGGCACATAGTTGGTCTAGCTAAAAGTTGGAAATTCTGGAAGGCTCGAGGCTTTTCCCGGGGAAGTGGATGAGAGTGTTTTCCTTCTGGGAGAAGCTGCTGACCCTTTGCCCAGCCAGAAGCAGGTGATGAGGCCCGAGCTCTGCTAAGGTGCTGTGAATTCTCCTCTCAGATGGCAGGGACAGCACGCCACGATCGGGAGATGGCGATCCAGGCCAAGAAAAAGCTCACCACGGCCACCGACCCCATTGAGAGACTCCGACTGCAGTGCCTGGCCAGGGGCTCTGCGGGGATCAAAGGACTTGGCAGGTCAGATCCAGGCCAGGGGGTGGCAGGGGGGCCAGGGGGCGGCAGGGGGGGAAGGAAAGAGGCAGGACACAGGCGGGTGAGGCTATTGCCAGCTCTATGACCTCGAGCAGGTCTTGGCCTCCTGGGGTCTCCGTTCCCTACTTATAAAATGCAGTTTGGAAGAAGTGATCTCTGAAGTCCCTTGTGACAATTTTTAGGTCTTCGTCGCAGGTTCAGGAAGGCTGCGTCTGCGACAAGAGAATACAGGTACCGGGACGACTGGAAGTGAAGGGAGAGGCGTGTGCAGGTCCAGGAGGCCCCCAGCAGGACATGGAGGGAGACACTCCCAGCAGCTGTGACCACAGCGGCGGGCCTGGAAGAGGGGGAGGTTGTTCTCAGGCAGTCCGGTCTTGCTCACCTCCGGGGGGCCACGGGAGAGAATCCCACTGCAGTGAATATCCCCCTGGCTCGGTAGGGCCTGTCCTCGGACCCTCTGGTAGTGTGAGAAGTCCTCAAGACCAGGAAATCTAAGGAGAAAGAGATTGTTAGCCTCTAGTGGTCAGATCCTGTGCCTTATCTCGCTCTCCTTTTTTTAAAGATTTTATTTATTTATTTATTTATTTACTCGAGAGAGAGTCCAAGCGGTGGGAGGGTGGTGGGGGAGGGAAAGGGACAAGCAGACTCTGCACTGAGTGCAGAGCCCAATGCAGGGCTCGATCATCCCACCACCCTGAGATCATGACCGAGCCAAAATCAAGAGTCACACACCTAACTAGCTTATCTAAATTCCCATTTCAACAGTGATACACCTAGCTTCCACTATCTGCCATCTATTTACTTAATTGTTCAATTCCAGTATACCTTATAGCATATCAGAATTGTTAACTCAAATCTCCATGGGAAATATCTTTATCAACTAGAGTTCGGTGCTTATGTGTGGTTCCTTGTCCCTTTAGTCCTACCGACTCTACTCATTTCCACAGTTACTTAAGTCAGCATACCCCACCCCCACCTTCAGTGAGATTGTTTCAAACTTTTGTAATACAGTTAGGTTCTCTTGTCACTGTCTGCTTAAGTTAAATTCCCCTGACCTCCTAAATAATTTTTTGAAAATTTGTACACATTAAGGTTTACTCTTTGTACTATAAAGTTCTGTGGGCATTAGCAAGTGCATAGAGTCATGTATCCACCATTATAAAATCGTACAGAATAGTTTAACTGCCCTAAAAATCCCCTGTGCTCTGCCTGTCCTCTTCTCCCCTTCCCCTTGTCTTTTTACTGTCTCTATAACTTTGCCTTTTTCAGAATGTCATAGAATTAGAACCACATAGTACCTTTTATTTTATGAGATGCTGGGAAGAGGCTCTCCAATTTTGGAAGGAGGGTACAGAACAGAATCTAGGGCTTCTGTGTTTTACTTTGAAAAACCTTGAGAGTGGTTTATTTTTATTTTTATTTTTTTTTTAAAGATTTTATTTATTTATTTGACACAGAGAGAGACAGCTAGAGAGGGAACACAGCAGGGGGAGTGGAGAGGGAGAAGCAGGCCTCCCGCGGAGCAGGGTGCCCGATGTGGGGCTCGATCCCGGGATCCTGGGATCATGACCTGAGCTGAAGGCAGACGCTTAACGACTGAGCCACCCAGGCGCCCCGAGAGTGGTTTATTTTTAAATCTTTATCCTTACACCTTGTTCTCTGTTTCTTTTTTTCTTTCTCTCTTTGTGTGTATGTGTGTGTGTATTTTCTTTAGAGTGTTTCGAATTATGGATGACAATAATAACCGAACCCTTGACTTCAAAGAATTTGTGAAAGGGCTAAATGATTATGCCGTGGTCATGGAAAAGGAAGAGGCAGAAGAGCTCTTCCGGAGGTTTGATAAAGATGGAAATGGAACAATAGACTTCAATGAATTTCTTCTTACATTAAGAGTAAGTGGCCTCATGAATCAGTGTATCTGCTAAGTTTGGCTTTCACATGGTTTGGGTTGGCTATTTTGAGGTTTTGTTTTCAGTTGTCAGTGTACTGTAGAGGAGATGGGAAGGAGATTGATAACAGCTTTAGGGTCTTTCTGGAGTAATTGTCATGAATGTTGTTTAACAAACATTTTGTTTGTTAACAAGCAAACATGCAAACCATTTCATACAACACTGAGAGGAAGCAGCGATTTCATGATGTATGATACAAAACAAGCTCATCTACTTGTGTTGTCTGTGTATGTGTTTTTTTCTATTTATCTAGCCTCCAATGTCTAGAGCCAGAAAAGAGGTAGTTATGCAAGCTTTTAGGAAGTTAGACAAGACTGGAGACGGAGTTATAACAATTGAAGATCTTCGGGAGGTATATAACGCAAAACACCACCCTAAGTATCAAAATGGAGAATGGACCGAGGAACAAGTGTTCAGGAAATTTCTGGATAACTTTGATTCACCCTATGACAAAGATGGACTGGTAAGTACAGGAGCTTAAGTGGAATCTCTTTTGTCGAATTTGTAATTATAATTAGGAAATAGGTCCAAAGCCTTAAGAAATACGTATAACATATTCTTTATAAATAGAAGTAAAATATTTCCTCAGAGACTATCTAGAAAGTTGGGAGAGAAAGTGATAAGATATATGTGTGTGCAATATATTGGTAAGGGATCCACATACAGCTAAATACCCATCATCTGGAGAATGTGATATTTTGATTTAACACTCCGTTTCATGGTTACCATACTTAGCCAGCCACGTTCCAATGAACTAGACTACAACAAAGCCTATTGAACTTCAAAATGAAACCATAATTTAATGTTTTGGAATATGATTCACAAGGTGCTTCAGGAGGTGGCAGTGCTTTTCACACTCATCCTCACAACATTGTTTGTGATCACATTTTGCTATGTAGGAATGCCGTTTAAGGGAGGCTTTCAGTAAAGGGAATGCCAGATAACAGAATTTACTTTGATTTCCTCTACAGTGGGCTTTGAGATTAATTTGCATTTCGAAACTACAGTGAACTTAAGAACAAAAGCCACAACCCCACCTCCATTAACTGGTATCTTCAAGTTACAAATGCATAGCTGGGTAGGGTAAGGCATTGTATCTCTGCGACCGTGTCCAGGCTGAGATGACTTTTATCAACAGCCGTGATTGGACTTCTGAACTCGGCCCCAGTTCAGCTGTTAAGTGTCTTGGAGGCTGTGATGATGGGGAAGGGAGTGTTCTCCTTGGCTGACAGAGCCACAGAACCCTGGGGACGGTTCTTCCTCACCCCCCTGTGTCACACAGCAAGGAACAAAAGATGGCAATGATAGGAATAGGAAACAAGGCTTCCCCTTCTGAAGGGAATTTCCCCCAACTTTTCTATGAAACTTCATGGTAAGTCTTATTAGCAAGGGGTTAGGGGCCTAGGAAGGCAAACTTTATTTCCTTCCTGCTGATATTTTCCTGCTGGGGACGGAGAAATACCCTTCTTTTTAGTTGAGGGAATTACAGAGGTGGATTAAAAGAAAGGGGGGGCAGTGCTCTAGATTCTGTAGGGCAGCCTAATGCTTAGGGACAGAAATAACAGAACTGAACCATATGTTTTCTTCCAACATTGCTGGCCCTTGATCTCTGAAATGGCAGTGGAAAAATAGTCAACTGCCATTTCCCCCAAATTAGCCCACCTCTACATGAGATCCCAGGGTGTACTTGCCCTCTCTCTGCAGGTGGTTCCTTCTCCTCATTGCCAGGGGAAACCTCAGCTGCCCTTTGCTCTAACCCAAGTCAAAGTGGCTGGTTGTTATGATTCAGCTGATTTAAAGTTCCCACCCCTGTCCCTTTGACATTTATTTTAACAAGCCATCTTAAGTTCTCAAATACTCATAAAGGTCATTGGGGTTTTTACCAGTCATAGTGTTTGATATCACCTGAATATCACAGACCCTGTATTAATACCCAGCTGACAGTGCATGATCATCATCTGGGGGTATGTTTTAATAATGTACCTTGCGGGGTGCACCACGGAACTACAGAATCTGATCATTTTTGGGTGGAGATCAAGGATTTGCAATTTTAGTAAGTGCCCCAGATGACTCTTATTCACATTCATATTTGAGATCCTTGTCTCTAAAAGATTCAGAAGTGCCTCTTTTTAATTACTACATATAATACGCACATGAACCTCATTTGCATAATTATGGATCTGGATCATTTATTGACTACTTATCTACTGGGTATTGTGCTAAGGGTTTTACAGGGAGATCTCACCAAAAGACATAATGAAAATGTTTCTGAAAAGTGATGTGTGAGTCAGACTTTTGTACATTGAATCATATTTTAAATGTGCAAGGAACTGTTGGTGTAAAGAAGCTCCATGGTAAATTCTTTTATAAACAGAATAATTAGTTCTTAACTTATCTTTTCCAAATTGAGTTGTTTTACACATTAAGATTTCTTATGGTGAAGCATAGCTACATTTGAAGCCAGTGCACTCATTTATGGTTAAAAAATATAGCTGATATCCAAGTAAGACAGAATTTAAAATAAGGCAAGAAATTTAGTAGACTCCTCAACTCAGTATTATGCTCAAATTTGTGAACTTTTAGTAGTCTGGGCTAAGCTCTCAAGTAGTCGTGAAGGCTCCTGGGGTTTACAGTAGTCATGGATTTTGACATAATGGATCCTGTACTAATAATCCCCACATCCTACCCTCAGAGCACCCCGTGCCCCAGAAACCATGTGGATGGAGGTATGAAAGCAACCAAATAATGTACGAAGTGAACCTTCTTCACTCTGATTTTTTTTTTTTAAAGATTCATCTATTTATTTGAGAGAGAGAGAGGGAGAGAGAGCGTGTGGGCAGGGGGGAGGGGCACAGACAGAGGGAGAGAGAGAATCTCAAGCAGACTCCCTGCTGAGCATGGAGCCCAAGGTAGGGCTCAATCTCATGATCCTGAGATCAAGACCGGAGCCAAAATCAAGAGTCAGACGCTTAACCGACTGAGCCACTCGGGCGCCACCCTCTCTCCTATTCTATCTCTAAACCCCACCCTAGTTGGGTGAAACTTTCACTTCTTATTTTTTTAATACCTAGGTATGGAAGTTTTCATTTTATATGTTATTTTACAATTACAAATACTTAAAAAAAATCTCTCAGAAGTAGATTAGCCTTTGAGAGAATATGGGTCTTGTTGTCTAGTCTCATATAAGATTTTTTTTAATAATTAAAATTATTTTAAATATATTACTGAGTGTATATAAATAACCTAAACTTATTTTATGATTTTTTTAAATCAGTCTTAAGCAGAGAAAAAGGTACTGTATTCTGTATCATGACTCAAATATTTCCATTGCTCCCCTGTGGGACTTTGTCCATTATATGATAAATATTCTATCCACTAAAGGTAACATAGTCAAGAGGCTAGCCAAGGGCAGGGGTGTCCACTTTCTTACTTTTTACTAATGTCCAACAAAATAATTAAGTAGTCATTATTACTGAAAAGTGATTTACTACGATGAGGGCAAACTTGGGGACATCATAGGATTTGTGATTCAGGCTATCCTCAGTATAAGTTGAGTCTCAGGAAACAAGCAGAACCCTCACTAAGAATAACTGATGGCCTTTTCTGAAGTGATCAAATGTCTTAGCTCTGATGTCCAGTTTTATGTAACCTGACTCTCAGATGGGGTTTAATGCTAGATAAAGGGGGAATGCAAAGGAGGACGTAAGTAAAGAGATTGAAGAAAGGAGAACATTAATGGTATTCTAATTTTAGTAAAAGCTATGCACATATTTACTTCTACTTCTAGGCCACTGAAAAGCCCAGCTTAACTATTAGTTCAGTCCAATGACTTCCTTCCTTCTGCATTTTACTCTTTTGGGGTTGTGTGAGGGGTAGGTACAGGGAGAGAAATATGGATCCTGTGACTTTTTTTCTCTGTTCACTTCTGATTGCAGCAAAAAAAGGTAAGTGAGTTAATCAGCTCCTATGATTCTTAGAAGATATAGGTGGGCACTCTGTGGAAGAGGGGTTTTGAATTATTTCTGGGTTTCACTTTTTGTGATGTTTTTAATCCCTTGTGACACTTAAAATTGAGGACTAACTAGAGAACAATATGTTTCTTAAACAGCCATCATTACTGTCTCTGTGTCCTCCCATGTAAGCCGGGCTGTACTTTGGGCTAAATTGATTGGTTAGAGCTCAGCCAAACAGGAAGACAGTTCTTTCCCTGAGTCACCTAATCACTTCAGCCAGTATGGTTGAACTACAGCGTACATATTGCCTACACCTAGTCAAAAATAAGATTGATAACTATTGTTTCTTCTTTCGAAAACGAAAGTAATATAAAATTCTAGCCTAGGTAAACACATTAATTGATATTCCAAAGAGACCGTTATAGGCACAAGATGGAGAGAGCACCCACCCCCGGTGAGGCGGAGAGGCATGGAGCAGCGGGTGCCTTTTTTTTTTTACTCACTTTGTGCCTTGAAACGAGTAAGTTCTATCTTAAAAAAGCATGGAGCCGTGGAGTATTTCATTAGAAATCTATTTCTTTATCCACAGGACAGAACCCCACTTTCTGAAAGGTGAAACGTTATTTGCCCTGACCCAGAACCTGAGGCGCTATTTCTGACGTGTCACAGAAAGCCCATACTAACTACCGCTAAAGAAACTTGTTTCTTATTCTGAGTTTCAGTCGCACTTATCCAAACAGATGGGCTCCTGCTCTTAAAGAAAGGCGAGAACCTGTATCTCACTTTCCATTTAGGTTGGTCTGGAAATTTTCAAGACTTTCTACCCATCTTCCCCTCTGTACCCCTCACGGTCATCCTCAACTTGACTGCTTCCTCTTGTCTGAGATCTCTTCTTGATCTGTGTCACTAAAAAGCCTTGACCAAAGTTTCCCTCCCATTTACAGGTACTGGAGATGGGCCTCCACTGAAGTGGTGGGAGGCAAAGTTTTGTTTTTGTTTCTGACTTTTCCACTGCAGGTGACCCCCGAGGAGTTTATGAACTACTATGCAGGGGTGAGCGCATCCATTGACACCGATGTGTATTTCATTGTCGTGATGAGAACTGCCTGGAAGCTCTAAATGTAGGACCCCGGGACCAGGGCCTTAGGTAAAGCCACGTGGCTCCAAATGGTTAAACATCAGCCCCAAACAAGGATCACATTTGATTTCATGTTCATCCCAGTGTTTCTTTCGTGTCGACACACTGCATTTTCTAGGGCAGAAATGGCAGTATGTACTTCACTTCTCTGAAGTTGTTTCCTTAGCTCTACTAGAGGAATTAAATAAAATAAGATTCAAAAAGCTACTAGAGCCAGGTCTAGGATGCATACACATGTCTAATAAACATAGGTGCCTTCCTTGGCCGTGAATAAAATTTTGACTATTTTAATTACAATCCCCACCCACACACCCACAGTCTTTCTCCACTTCCTTTATAGATGGTCCATTTCTAGGTGGGAGAATTCACCTGTTTTTATAACTGACTTTAAATCTTGAAGTGCTTCAGTTCCAAATTGGGGACTGGAAGAGAACCACACATTAGCCTCAATTTTTATACCTGAATCTTGAGTTTCTCTGCCAGTGGTTTAGGGAAGCCTCAGTTTGGTGAATAGATTTAGAATGACATTTTTGGGTCATCTAAAGTGTCTGTGGGAGGGGAGGCCATTTCCTTGAGCAGTAGGGCTAGGACCATCCGTGTGGTTACAGTTTGAGGCTGGGCTGTGCTCTCAGATTTTATGTGGGACCTCTTGCCCTGTGAGTGGGCAGACCATATAAGCAAACCTTTGTCCAGCAGAATGTTCATCTTCTCCCTCCCTGCCATGGGCCTATAATGTTGATATTCCCACCAGTACAAGGGGGTGGGGTATGACATAGACAAGGATAGCAGGCCTACTCCAAAGAGGGTTTTCCATCTTGACAAAACTTCATGGCCCAAAGTGTTCTCTTTCCAGCTCTAAGCTTTGGCTTCATATTGTCAATGTGTGAGACTCTCCCTTTGAAAGGCTTCCAAGCAAAGGCAGCCCCAGCTGCTAGCAAATAGATATTGAAAACACCACTGTCCCTCTGTGTGTTCTGTGTCTGGGGCCAGAGGTAAAAGCACAATGACCAGCCCTTTGGCTATGGTGTTGGAGATAATGACCACCTGCCTTGTTACTCAAGGACAGTCCTTTTGGTCACCGCTGTCCCTGGCTGCATTCATCCCCTGGTTAGGGGACATGGATTGGGATAATAGTCCCCTTTAAGATCCCATGTATTTAAGTGGCTCTGGGCTTAGGGTCGATCAAACACAGTTGCTGTATTTTGTACCATTCACTTGTTTACTTTTTATCTTACCGAGTTGGAAGTGGAGATCAAGATACACATTGATTTAAAATTTGTGAAAGCAGGTGTTTCCAGATGAGAATCATAGCAGTTTGTTTGTTGTCACGAAGCTAATCTCCCACTTACTCTGATGACAGGCTGGACAAGTGATCTTTTTCTTGAGGATGGGAGCATTCCCAAATTATGGGAAGCTGGTTTTTCAGAAATTAATTGTACAAGTCTGGCTTTCCACTGGCTTTATTATTTAGGCTTATATAGAGATTGGCAAGCCAAAAGATGCCAAGTGTTATGAAGAAATATGTAGAAATGAGGTAGAAATCTAGAAGAGATTATGATGGAATGTATAGGAAAAATATCCATGTTTTCTGTAACCTGCACCTTGCAGATTATGGCTAAGGAGAGGTCTCTGGTTTCCTGGCCATGATTTCAAGCTTACTGCTCTAGATAGATTTGTGTCTTTGATTTTGGGAATGACTCATGCCTCTGCTTAACTGGGGCCATAGAGTTAGCATGTGATTCTGAACAAGGACTAGGTTGTAGCTATCAGCTTCGTCTTCCCCAGTCGTACTCTTGCTTCCTGTCTAATTGGGGCACAGCTATCAGATTTCAGATAACCTGTACCTCAGAGTGTATTTGGCCACATTCAGTTGTCTCCCTTCTAGCAGGTCAGGTCTTGGGCCCACAAGCAAGGATTCCACCAAGGTCCTCTTGCCCCCCATAAACAAGATCTAACAACCTGATGGTTAAGGATCACTCCACTCCCATTCTGAGTCTTCTAGGCCAGTGATTTCTGGCCTAGTCAGGACTCACTCATTATTTAACTCTTACTCCTTCTGGTAGCAGTGGGAGAAACAAAGAGTCATTTAAGAAAAATCATTTGCTAACAACACTTTTCTGGATATATTTTCTGTTTATTTAACTTACACAATTTAAATATTACTCCATTTGCAATTTAAAAAGTAAATACCGAGGTCAGAAGATAAAACACAATAAAATATCCCCAACCCTTAGGAGCACCTTACCTGTGGGGTCTGGACCCCAGATAAGAAGTAACAAGCCAAAGAGAAGAGGATGAGCTTGGCAGCTTTTCACGAAACAGAACAGTGTATGTAAAAATTCTGAGAATCAGGACTGGCCAGAAGAAGCCATCAATATCAGTACTGAATCTGAGTTCTAACTCCCCCCAAAAGGCAAACCTAGGCAAGAATGGAGGCCTGACCTTAACCAACTTCTTTAAGGGCTGGTTCCCATCCTGCCTGAATTCCATTCAGAGTGCAAGTGAGTAATCCCACAGCATTGGTATTGTAGCCTGAGGCAGAATTCTTCCAGCCCATCCGCACGGCTATTTTTCCTAGACATTCAAACCTTGATAGGATTTTGTCCCAGACCCATATGGCATTCTGGAGGATGATGCCTGGCTCTTTGTGGGTTTGGTGGCAGCATGGAGCAACACTTCATACTAAGAACAGCTTCAAAGCTAAGAGCAGCTTTTTAAAGTAGAGCTGGGTCCCCACCAAGTAGGCTGTAGATTGGCTTTGTCACATTACAGTTTTAGGCTGAATACAGCCCATTAGTAAATATTTATTGAGTCACTCCTATGTGCCCTGTTCTACCCTAGGCTGTGGGGATAGAGGAAGGGGCTAGGATAAATGCAAACCAAACCACTGGCTTTGAAACCAAACTAAAAGCCCCCAGTGAAGAGATCAGAGAGGAGGGGAAGCATAGGCGCTGAAGCCAGGATAGTTGGGGCCCTTTATGTAGCAGTGTGCTGTAGGACCATGGAGTAAATTTAATGAGTGTAGGCAGTCTATCAAGACACTGCCAGGAAAATACCCCTCCATTCTCGGAGGCAGATCATCGTGTCAGCCCTTCACTTCTCTTGGCCAGTGTGGATAGCCTCACTGAGCCATGAGAGTACAAGTAGGTAATGATTCAACCTTCTTTAGGCAACCTACAGATGCAGTTCATTCTGCTGATGTTTAATCAAGTGGAGAGATGAAATTAACCAAATATGTATTCTTGACTGGTGTGTGGGTGCCCTTCTGCTCCTTCTTTATGAAATTCTACTAACACCCTCTGAGTGGTATACCTTTTTGGATTTATACACAACACTCTGGGGCATAGAATGAAAACCCCCACAAATTCCAATTTCTCAGATCGGTCAACAAACTTGCTTTCCTGGAAATTATAGGCTGTTCTTGTAAATTAAAAGCTTGTTGAAAGAAGCAGCGAAGTTTTAAATTTTAGAAATGCTTATGATTCAAGGAAAAACAAAGGTGCCAAAGGACCTGATAGGTTGTCATATAATGTTATCTTCATGTAATTGATCCTTTGGAAGCCAATGTTTCTAAGCGTAGTTCTACTCCAAGTTGCTGATGTGGAAGCTACATAACTTTGATAGAGAGAACTAGTTTTTTCCTTGTCATAAAAAAAAAAACAACTCACTAAATGAATCCCCTAAAATTATGTCTTGTAAAACAGATGACGGGTGAAATCTGTTGAAAGAAACATAAACAAATGATTGATGGGGGTTCTGAGAACACTGCTGTGTGAGAAGAGTTCTTTTGCCACCTCAGTTGGTGCGGTGAGAAGCTTGTGGTGAAGCAGTTCTTCCTCTCTGAGAATAGCATGACCTTCTTGTTTTATTTTCACATCTGCTTCGCCAAAGCCAGTATCTTCCTTCAGCAGAATAGAGTGAAAGGTGCTCTTTAGGAGTGAACCCACCGAAAATATGAGCCACCGACCTGTAACTGAGGTTTTGATAGTGGACCTTGCAAGAACCAGAAAGGTATATCGTATCAGGGAAAGAAAAATCTCAAAATGTACTGGCCTATTTTCTTTTGTTCTAGATTCTTCTTACTCTTCATAAATGGAATTTATTTGTTTATGATTTCTCTGGAGTATGATACACGGTTGACGCAATTCTGTTTCACTGAAGTTCTTGTAAGCACCATGAGTTTCCTGTTCCCACTCTCGCTCCCAACATGGAGACACGTGGCACGCAGCTCAGATGTTTCATTCTGCACGAGACCCCATAATAAATTTAAGAGGGACTCTGTGACTTAGAGCTCAAGCAACTGAAATTTCGAAGCAACATCTGAGTATGTAGTTTGTAATTCTGTCATGAAAGACTTGAGCAACTTTTTCTTTATAAGCCTTAGCACTTGGCACTCAGACACTGGTATTGATTCTGGAAACATCTTGCTCTTAAACTTGAAAAGTTTGAGTTGCTGGTCTCCTAGAAACACTCAGGCCACATGCAGAGCTGATGACTGTCAGTGCTCTGAGAGAGACTTAGAACAGAAAGGGAACCTGTAATTGAGAGAAAATGACAGATGGCAGAGTAGTTTGCTCTTGCTGGGGTTATAGTGAGCCTCCAAGTGCTTCCACCTTGATGGGATAAAGTGCAACACAAACGCAGGGCATTACCAAATGCCAGGCATTACCTTCTGAAACCCAGATCATTCTTTTAGTTTCCAAGGGGACTGTGGAATAAACTCTGTTCCACAGATTTCATCCTTAGTCATGCCTAAAATCTCATTTAGCAATATCATTCCACATCCATTTATTTAAGATTATCTTTGAAGCTGTACAGTAAATATAGTAAATCACCATTAATTTAAGCTTCTCTAATTGAGCTCACTTAGATAGGGTTTGAGTGAAAATTTACTTCTGTTTCATGTATACTAAAAAGAATGGCTTGTTAAGCAAGTCAGTATATAAAGATTATAAGAGCTGTGCCTGCCTATGTGCACATATGTTTTACAGGTACTTGGAGATATCTATTTGCACATAAATGTAATTAATATGCTAGTCATAAAAAGTTCCCACATATCTGAAAACTGCTCTAGACCAATTGTTCATTGGTAATACTTTATTTACCTGTGACATAAACTATTTTCTAGATAGTGAGGAGTTCCTACATGTAAATCTTATCCAGATAGTATCTTTAATAGAAATTGAAGCCGAAAAACAATGTTTTATAAAGCAGAATTTCCATGACATTTATGATATAAATTTTCAAATATTCTGTTTAAAAAGCTATACATGCTTGTAGTGGTAAGCTATGTATGCATTGAAAGCAAGAATTTGTCATAATGGCATCAGTTAGGATATTGCTTTGAGGAACCAGAAATTGAGAAGATTTTGAGCTACAAAGTTAGATATGGTTTAATATCTAATACCAACTTTGTCAATTTATCACATTATCATACTGTGCTTTGCCATTCACATGATTTTCTAATGTAATAGAATTTCTTCAACTGAAGGCTTGAAACATTAACAACTCTTGTGCCAAAAGAATTCATCTAGCTTTCGTTTCTGTTTTAAAGTCTTTCCAAAATATTTTTCTTCTTAATAGCTAACGTGTTACATATCATGCTTCTCTAAAAGTTTACTTCCCGGGGGGTGCTTTTGGATCATTTAAAAATGTTACTTGTGTGATATTTCAGTTGAAGGGGATGAAGTTTCTTCTTTGAAAATGATAAGGCCCTGTTCAAATTGTACTTGCTCATGTTTTTAAAAGGACAAAATGTAACTCCCCCCGCCCCAATTATTTTGACAGCCAAGAATGAGAGTTTGAAAATTTGATGTCAATATTCCTTTTCCCTGCAGGGTTGAACTGCTCCCATCTAGCAAGCCAAGCAAGTTCCCACAATGCCTAGCCTCTGACTGGTACCCCTAGGACTGTGGGGAATAGAATATATTCTGTGTGCTGGTATTAAGGAACAGGGGAGGTTAAGAGGGAAGAGAAAGGAATGGAACCTAGGGGCTGATTTCTGCTCTTTTAATTTAATTGCTCATTATAGGATGCACAGGGCCAACTGTGAAACACTAACACACAACCTGACCAAAATGAGAAGTTTGCCTTCTAGCACCTCTCATATGGCTAGTGCCTTGCATCCTGCTGTTGAACCCCAGGCATTGTGGATTCCTGGGTGTCCAAGGATCCTGGGAAGTGCCCCATGCTCTAGTTCTATCCCTTATTTATGTGACTGGTCTGAGCTTTCTTTCTTTAAAGACCTTTTTTATCTGTGTATTTATGCTATAAATTTCTCTATTCTAAAGTAATAATAATCATAAGTATAATCATACAAAGTATGCTCTAGAGTAGTGCTGTCCCATAAGACCTTCTGTGATGATGGAAATATTCTAGATCTGTGCTCTCCAAGATGTCAACCATTAGCCACCTTGGCTATTGAGCAAATGAAATATGGCTATTGAGCAAATGAAATGTGGCTAGTTCAGTTGAGGAATTCAATTTTTCATTATGTTTAATTTTAACAAATTTAAATTTAAAAAGCCATATGTGATTAGTGCCTACTGTATTGGATAGTATAGCTCTAAATATTTTTATCTTAATGCAAAAACTGATGGCCAGTGGACAGGTGGGTCTTTAGCATACCTTGCAAATGCCCCACCTCAGAGGGGAGAGGTAAGCCCGGTTCCCTGATCCCCAATTACCTGACTCTGGGATTGATTGCCAGTGGCAAATCAGACTCCACCGAAAACATTTCAGGGAGAATGTAAAATGCTTTACTATGCCTCACATATTTTGACACCATTTCCTTCTTTTTCCCCTGCCTTTTATCCCTCTCAGGTTTCAAAAGAAGAATTTTTGAACTATTATGCTGGTGTTAGTGCTTCTATTGACACCGATGCCTATTTCATTTTAATGATGAGAAAATCCTGGAGATTATGACTTTCTATCTACTAATTCTTCTGGAAATTGGGGACTCTCAGAGAGTGGAATGACTTTGAAAGAAGTCCAATGCTATAGATTTTTGATAAGGTGTAAACTAAAGTTTCTGAAAGATCTAGGATTTTAAAAGCAATAGATCTTCAGTCATCTTACTTAATGACCTGGAACATATCATTTGCTTAAATGCCTGGGGATATATTTTTAAATCAGAAAGAAAGGAAGAACAGAAGGAAGGAAGGAAGCTATGAAGTGAGACTAGAAAGTGGTTCTTAGGTGAAATAATGTACCTCTTGTTACAGCTGTTCCTCTTATAGGGATAAATGTAGATGTTTCCCCACATCTTTACTTATTCCCTGTCTTCACAGTCTTTAGCAGGGGGTGATGATAAAAAGATTGGAGGAACATCCGACTTTGTAAAATTTCCTGAGCTTACTTATTTTAATGGGTCTCTTGGTGAATACAAATAAAATTTATTTTATTCTGAAATTTAATGGCCTTTTTTTTCGTATCATCATATTTTGATCTAGGGATTTAAAGTCAGCAAATGCCCACACATGCATGAACAGGGGACATAAGTGATTCTGGTGACAAAAAGAAGGTGAGCTCAGTTGGCCCTCTTGGTAGAAGGCTAGGTTTTCATGGAGTGGGATCACTTCCTGGGCCAGCCGATCAGGACATAAAGCAGTATACAGGGAAATTGAAGTGCCTATGAGAAGCCTTGGAGCTTTAGGGTACATCAATGAGGAAGACTTCGAAACTGTTTTGGGAATTCATCTTTGGAACCCACTTTTAGGCTCCTCCACAAGGCAGATGATACAAGATTTCCTGACCCATTTGTCTTCCTCTAATATTTACTTCTCAGAAAACAAAGGTGGCTGGAAGTTGACTACACATATAACCACAGGCCTTCATCTTGGAGAAATGAGGTGGGAGAGGAGATGAAATGCTGGGCTTTTCAAACTTTAATGAGCTCCCAAATCACTGGAAGATCTTGTTAAAATGTTAATTCTGATTCAGAAGGCTGGAGTGGAGTTTGAACTTTAGCCTTTCTAACAAGCTTCCCTGTGATGTTGATGCCTCTGGTCTTCAGGTAACAACACTTCAAGTAGCAGGGGATAGAGATACCAGCTTGTATATTTCCAGTGCTTTTTGTTTATTTGTCCATCTGTAGTTGGCCATCATAGTTTGTGATTTTTGATTGCTGGACCATCCTCTTCTTGCCCTTAAAGTCCTAAAAATATGAAGGAAATACCAAGAAAATGTATGTACCTCCTAGGCATGTGTAGGAGAAAAATAGCACTCCCAAGAGGCCTTGTGTGGAGGCATTTCAATTGGAGCATTTCTCACAGCCCAGGGCTGAGTCCTGCAACCTTCCAGCCTCAAGGATCTGAATGTGTCAGCGCACTGAGAGTAGGTCCATCTTTTAAGACAGACCTACGTTGAGCAAGCTCATAGCAACTGATGCTAAAACTGGAATGCCAAGTCATTCATCTACTATGAAGAATGCAATTCTCACATCTGCTAAGGCCAGATCAGAGGACCTCCCCTGGGCTTGAGGATGAGAGAGAGTAACAATTCAGCTTTCAATTCAGTCACTGTTAGCAATTTATTCTCAGAGGCTACTAAACAATGTAGAGGACATACACTTGGCATGTTAGGGTAATGTTTGCTGTGGTAAACAAACCCTAAAATTTATAAAAGCTCATACAATAGATATTTCTTTTTCTTTTTTTTTCTTGTTTGAAAATTAATGTCTTTATTATTCTTTGATGAATACAGTCTACCAGTGTATGCCCAAATTAATGTAACAAACTGATTATGTGCTAATAATTAAAGTAGAGACTAATTGCTGGTTAATACTGTCACTGTGAGGACCACAGAATATATTTTGGGCACTACATATTATTATCCCTTCTTCCTCCCTAATTTAAATTCAGATGTGTTTAATTCTTCATGTCTTGCTTTAAATAGATATTTCTTTTTCATTCATGAAGCAGTGTTACATATCTGCTGTTTGTGGTCAGTGAATAGCTTTTCTCTGGGTGGTGATTCTGGGTTGCAGGATTACTCCATTTCGTAGTTCTGCTGTTTTTCAGGGCTCTTTAGTCACTGATATCCAGGTGCCTAAAGGAGAAGAGTGTGTAGAGAAGGCTGAAGAACTTTCTGAAAAGCTATGGTCTGGAAGGGACACACATCCCTTCTGCTTGCATTTTGTTGATGATTAACAGTCACTTGATTATATCTAAGTGCAAGGGAGGCTGGGAAATGTAGTCCTGGTCAGGAAATCTTCCTGCCAGTGCAAATCTATCCAACAGCAGGAGAGTACAAATTTTAGTGGACCACTAGCTGTTTCTGCCCCTTAAAATAGCAGTCCCTGTTGCCTTCCATTTTTTTTTTTTAAGAGAGAGAGAATGAGCAGGGCAGAGGGAGAGGGAGAAGCAGACTCCCCACTGAGCTAGGAGCCTGATGTGGGGCTCAATCCCAGGACTCTGGGATCATGACCTGAGCCAAAGGCAGATGCTTAACCGACTGAGCCACCCAGGTGCCCCTGCCTTCCATTTTCTTAGGGAGGCATGGTTGGTGGTCTTGCTAACCCATGTGGAGTAAGATATTTGCCAAGTTGGAGGAGTATAGAACTGGGGTCTTTCTTTCCTTAGCCATGTTAGCAACCAAGAAAACAGCTTCTATAACCATATCAGGTAATGATTCCCCACTTAGCCAGCCTTGTCACTGGCCTTATGGCCCTATTCCAGATCTTGAAATTCATGCTACACCAACACTGAGGCAAGTATTCATCCTTTATCTGCCTCTATGGTTTAGGGCTAGGAATTTTCCATCTATGTCCATGCAGGAGTTTTCTGCGGGGAGTTGTAGCTATTTGCTATCTCGCATACTGGAACCAAGTTATCCATGTTAGTAAATGAGAAAATTTTTGCTCTAGAGGCAGATCTTTGTTGGAAACATAATTATAAGGTTTTTTGGTCACTGGAATAAGAACAAAGGGCATGAAGATTAGAATATTTAATGAAATTAGGCTGACAGTTTATTGCATTCATCTTGCCAGTGAGACCATAAAATTCTTTTACAACAATCCCTGGAGGGAACTAAAAAAGATTCCCTCCCTGACCTCTCTCTTTCTCAGGGCTTCATAGCTCAGCAACTACCCATCGAAGGGACACACTTTTCACTGTAGATATGTCAATTAGACATGTCAATGAACTCACTCAGGATCTGGCCTGCCTCAGTCATTTGAGGGTGATGTTAGTCTCTGTAGGTTAATTTATGTACCTCTGTTCTAAATAATTGTATATAAAACATCACGTAAAGATAATATTGCTCTGCGGCGCCTGGGTGGCTCAGTCGTTAAGAGGCTGCCTTTGACTCAGGTGGTGATCCCGGGGACCTGGGATGGAGCCCCGCATCGGGCTCCCTGCTCAGTGGGAAGCCTGCTTCTCCCTCTCCCATTCCCCCTGCTTGTGTTCCCTCTCTCGCTGTCTCTCTCTCTGTGTCAAATAAATAAATAAAATCTTTACAAAAAAAAAGATAATATTGCTTTGAAGGGTATCTTATTTCCATGCTATTTGGAGTGTACCTTACTGAAGCCACAGTGAAGTGACCACAGACATCAGTTACTTTCTTGTTTCATACTGGAGGGGGAAATTAAATCAGAACCATCTTATATGGAAATAATTCAGCAGAATAACTAATCATCCTAGTTTAATAAATCATGGGAAGATTTCAGGGTTTGAAAGAGTAGTATACTGACAAAGTGGACTATTATTACAGATAGAAATTGTAGGGAAAAATTTTAGAATCAAGTAGAGTTAAAAATCAGGGCATCATTAAGATATTAGCTCTAACACATAATGCCAGCTACCAAAAATGGCAGGAAGGGAGACTTTACTTTCTTTGGTTGCAAGAGCCCAGGTAGTAGACATTTGCACATGTTGCTCAGGTTCACTTGAAATCAGCAGATCCAAAATAAAATTCATTACTCCTTTCCCTGCCCTCCATTAATCCCATCCCATCTTCTACTTGCACTGAGCATGCTTTTATCTCAGTCTGTGTCTTTGGCTACAGGAGCTAGAAACCCAAGGATCTTTGTCCCCTCTCTTGCCAAGAAATGGTTAAGAGTACAAATGCCAGAGTCAGCCTGCCTGGTTTAAAATCTGACTGTGTGGCTTACTAGCTTTATAAGTTTAGGCGAACTACTTGACCTTTCACATCTCAGTTCCTCATCGCTAAGTAGAGATAATAGTAACTATATAATTGGGTGAGTGTTAAATGGGTTAATATATGGAAAGCACTTAGAACTTTAGCTGGTACTAAATAAGCTCTATAGGAGGGTTTGCTATTATTTTACATCACTTTCTAGAGTCAGCTGATTTTTTTTTTTTTGATGTCCTTTCTCTCCTTTCCCATTGCACATGTTGAGTTCTTCCTACTTCAAATATAGAAATGGTCCCCAGGTAAGTCTGTGCCTACAGTCTTATACCTTTTCCTCTACCCTTCATACTAATACCAGGATGATTTCTCCTAAGACTCAGGTTCAATCACGTCACTTCATTTCTTAAAGACATTCAGTAACTCCCCAAGCCCATTTAAGAGTTCAGACATATGGCATGGCATTTAAGGCCTCCATAATTTGTCCTGACCTATATATTTCCAGATGTCTGTTCTGAGTGCAGAGCCTGATGCTGGGCTTGATCCCATGACTCTGAGATCACGACCTGAGCTGAAACCAAGAGTCACATGCTTAACTGACTGAGCCACCCAGGTGCCCCCTGTTCTAAGGTTCTTAGATGTGGCATGCAGGGGAAGGGAAGGGTATAACTTCAGTTCATATAGGCTATCCTTGAGACATCTACCCTCTTTCTTTTCAGGGTCTCTTAAGTCCATCCAATCATGGTAGCTTCTCTACTATACTTGGGAAATGACAACTTTGAGAAGCTACCAATGGGGTGGATGAAGAGCTCACTTTTGAGATCTATGGATATCTAGGTGAGAAATCCAATAGGCAGTTGGGTATTCATTCATTCAATCAACAAGCATTTATTGAGCAAATATTCAGTACTACCAGTGAGTACTGTCCTAGGTGCTGGAAATTTAACCTTGAACAAAAGACATATGATATATTTACTCATGGAAGTTCAGCTTAGTAGACATGATTCTAAAGCTCAGGGTGTAGGTCTGGATGGACAAGAAAATCTTGAAGGTAAAAAGCCAATGAATGTAATGAAAATAGCAAAGGTATGGGAGATACCAGATAATTGAAGGGGCAAAGTTCTGGAGTGGGAGGGAAGGGTGGAGTAAAGGACAGTAATGGTTGATTTGGTCTTCTACTGACAGAGGGGCATCTCATCCTTTGACTGGGAGAAGAGTGGGTAGGGATTTATGGGAATTTGGGAACTTGTAGATGGAAATAGGAAGAGAGGAAAAAGAGTCGTGACCCAGTTTTCTCAAAGTAAAGGCAAAAATACCTGCTGGGAATGAGAAGGGCTGAGGTTTAATGGAGGGACTTGGAGAGGTGAAGGTTTGGCAGGAATCATGGAAGGCATTGGAAGGGAGAGAGCACTGCCAAGCACCAATAAAGGACAGCACAAATTTATATGGACACCATTTGGCAGGATTATGAGATTTTCACCAAGACAGTATAGGAGATAGGGTAAAGAAGAAGAGATGTGAACCATAGAGACATGTCATATTGAAACATGAATTTACTTACCTCCATTTTGACCTCAGTCTGTACTTTCTAACTAATTAAGTTCTTTTTTCCAATTTATCTCTTAACTCAGGCAAAAGACCTGGCAGGCAAAGTATCCCATGTTGGGAACCGAAACCACTCCCTCAAGCAATAACAATTGCCCTATACAATATGTAGCAAGACCCCGCAGGATTGACCCTGGAGCAATAATTGACCTGATCTTTACTGCTCACCTAAACATACCCACCAACTTTTGTCCCACATTTTCCTTATATAAACCTAGAAGTATTTTCAGCACTTTGGAGACAGCCTTTGGGCCATTAGTCCTCTGTCTTCCTAGTGTTGGCCTCGCTGAAATAAATTCTTTTCTTGTTTCACTACTGGATTTTGTCAGTGGTGAGTGGCTGAACCTGTTCTGTTTGGGACCCCTGGAGCCAGGTGCTCTTGCACCTTTGGGCCCCCGTTACAATTTCATCTTGTTCCATAGCACCTATCCCTGCAATTTGCACACAAGAGGTGCTCAGTGAACTGTGGTGGAATTCAGAAATCATTTGGAATTCAGAAATTATTTAAAAGATGGGAGGATAGGGCATCTTGAAGTTCACTGTTGTGTCACCCATAACACAAAGAAGAAATCAGATTATGACTCTAGAACAGCAGAATCTCATTTTTAATTGAATAAGTCAATATCAATGTTATTCTAGAAAAATAAACTTTACAGAAAAAAATAAAAGTTTTAATTCCAAGTAAGAATTATATTGAGAAACATTTTATTCTTTTAATTATTTTTATTATAATAATAAAACATATACACCCCCTTCCAAAAGGAAAAGAAAACAAAAACAATAATTGAAAAGTCTCTTACTTTTATATTTCCATTTATCATTCCATTCTTCTCCTTAATAATAACGACTGAAAACGTTTTGGAGCTTTGCCTTCTAGAGTTTTTTCTAAGCATATTCTAACTCTACTATTCTATCTTCTCTCTAAATATACTTTTAAAAAAGATCTTCTGGTGTGCCTGAATAGCTCAGTCGGTTAAGTGTCTGACTCTTGGTTTCAGCTCAGGTCATGATCTCAGGATCCTGAGATCGAGCCCTGTGTTGGGATCCACCCTCAGCGGGGAGTCCGCTTGAGATTCTCTCTCTACTTCTGCCACTCCCCCGCTTGTGCATTGTTTCTCTCTCTTTCTTGCTCTAAAATAAATAAATAAATAATAAACAAAATCTTTAAAAAAAGATCTTTTGTAGTAGACACTTTTGTTTGCTTCTCTAACATCCTTTATTTCATTCCTCTCATCCCTATTTTGTCTAGGTACCCATCTCATCCCCAGGTCCAGAGAGTGAGCCGTTTCCAACCCAGTTAGTGCATGGCATTCTCTAGTAACTGTCATTGGTCCAGGGTTGCACACATGACTTTAGCTGGGTCAATCATACTGAAGGGAAAAAATTAAATTTCATGCTTAGGAAAGGAGTGTGAGGGTGTGTGTGTGTGTGTGTGTGTGTGTGTGTTTTCTCCCACTTAAAAATTCATATGAGAAATGTCTACATTTGTTGCTATTAGATTAAGGGATCTATGAATATTGAAATCCTTCCGCTGCTCAACCACTTCTCTTTCCCCCAAAATTCCCAGTACAGGTACAGACAAAGCCATTTCATTAAGGAATGGAAAGAAGGTGTCTGTGGCCTGCTGCTTTATGGATGGGACAGGAGAGCTTCCTCAGATAGGGACAACATCTGTGTTGTCCTGTAAATGTGGCCTCATATCTATCCTCATATTTGACTGAAGGAGGTGCATTACTGTCTCAACTCTTTATCCCTTTCCTATCCACATGCTTTACCTTATGTTTCAGAGTTCCCATACAGGAGAAAGTATTTCACAATTTAATAGGCAAAAAATTTACCTCATTATTTCATTTGCACTCTGAATGAGAGTGAGCATACTTCATATTTTTAGAATAAATTTCACTTTTGTGAACCCTCTCCTAATGTGCTTTGTCCATATTCCTCTTAAATTATTCATTTTTGCTTATTGATTTGTAAGACTCTGGATACTAAGGATATTAGCACTTTGCCTGTCTTGTAGTTACTATATTTTTCCAGTTTATTTTTATCTTTTCTTTTTTTGTGTGTATTTTTTTAATTCAATAAAGGAATTACCAATATTTTAAATTTTACATACTCAAATGTATCACTCTTTTTCTTTTATGGTTTCTGGGTTTTGTGCCTTTTTTAGAAATGCTTTTCACATCCAAAGAGTATAAAATGATTTGCCCATGTTTTCTAGCATATTTGTTTTCATTTTAAAAATTATTTATATCTTTGATCTATGTTGGATTTATTTTAGAAGTCGGTTAATACTTGCCCCTTTATCTACAAATGGCTAGTGTATTGTTCTAATCTCTATTAAATAATCTACCTTTTCTCCACTAATTAGAAGTAAATGAAATTTTTATAAGTATCTAGATCTGGACACATAGGTTCTCTATGTTTATGTCTATGATTGTCAAAAAACAAAAAACAAAAAATTTAAAAAAAAAGGAAAAGAAGAAGAAAAACGGAAAATCTAACCAGGGATATCTATAATTTCTAGGCAAGTAACTTTGTAGCTTTTTGCACTGAAAATTTTTGTCATTTTGTCGAATGTAATTTATATTGTCTTTAAAAAATGAATAAATGTCAAAATCACTCATATAGTTAGTTTCTTTTCAATTCTTTTCTTCTCCAGACTTGTGCAGGCTCTTCTTGAATTTTTCCATATGATATTTAGAACAATAGCATATGTACATATGTATATGATGTGGAAAACTACACATTGCTTATTAAATATGATTATTTCTGAGCAGTGGGATTGGGGAATGAGGTCTTTTACTTGTTTTGTCATATATATCTGTGTTTCTTGAATTTTGAGGAATAAGCAAGTATTAGTTTTTAATAAATATTCAATGAAGATTTAAAGAAATAATTCAACATATGGAAATATAATCAAAGACCTTAATGAAGTCTTTTAGTGTATTTTTTTACTTGATCCCTTTGTGTTTTCCAGATATGCAATCATTTCATCTGCCAATAATAATCATTTAGTTTCCTCCTGTTTAATAGTTATGCCTCTTACTTTTTCTCCTAGTCTAATTGCATTTTCTAGCATTTCAAGAACGTTAAATGTGGTGACAGTGGAATTTCTTCTGTTTTATTTCTAAGTTTAATGGAGTACTTTTAATATTTCACCATTGAGCATGACCCTGGCTTATATTCTATTCTTATTTTACTAAAGTTTTTTTTATTAAAAAAATTAATCCTAAGCATCACTCAAATCTGCATTGGCACCCTCACCTTTAAATCCATGAAAGTTTATTGATGTGTAAAAAAGGGACTTGATAGTATATCCATCAGTCTCATGGAAGAGCACTTACTGAATTTTTATCAAAACTAATTATTCCTTAAACTATAAAGGAAATATTTCACTGTTACCAATGGATAACAGTGTCTCTAGCTTAATATTAAAATATTTTCTGATGATTTATCCTTTTTGTTTAATGACTAGTCCAATTCATACTTTGCAGCAACTAATTTGTCATAAAAAAAGAAAAAGTCCTCCTCAGCCTCTGTGAGTTCTCTTCTCATTGAGAAATCTTTACCACAGTAGAAAGGAATTGACCCTCCTAATTGACAGTTGAGGGTCCAACTCAAGTGTTTCTGCAGAAGTCAGCATCAAAATTTTATTTTTCAAACCTCAGGGGCTTCATGTGTTGTTTGCTTCACATTTGTTTTCACCAGTTGCTTTGTGAGTGTTAACGTATTCCTCTGGCCCACCAAGTTTTATGCATCATACTTTCTTTGCCTGAACAGCTGCCTCATTGCAAGCTATACACAAATCCCATACAAATGCCACAAGCCATTAAGATGTAAAGTTAAATTAGACTGCAATGTGCATCAAAAATAAACCAAATAAGTGAATAAACAAAATTAAATGCAGATATTCACCAGAGAAATGAAGCTTTGGAAAATTCTTTCCCCCACCCTATTGTTTCCCCACATCTGTGGTTACAGTGGTTAAGAGTGCAGCTGGGGAGGTAACTGTGGATGGGGAAGACAACCGACTCCTTGCACGTGGCTGCCCAGATGTGCTACTCTCTCAGGGATGCAGTGCCTGCCTTTGAGCATCCTAGCCCGGCATCATTATGTCCTGGATGGTGATGAGGAAGCACACTGACTAATACAATATCATTCACTACCATGCCGATTCATTCATTCCATGTTATGATTGAGTGCCTTCTAGATCTTAGGTACTGTGTTTAACAACACACATACACCCCTAATAAGTCACAGTTCTCTCTGCCAGAGTACTTAGAAGCCCATAGGGGAATCAGATTAGGTAATGCCAAATCAATGTGGTGATGATAGAGGTAAGCATAAGGTGTTATAGGATTCCTCCATAAACCCTGATACACACATGAAATTTATTATGCCACATCCCTGATTAAAATCCTCCCAGGTACTCCCACCCCCTGAAGACTAAATCAAAACTTCTGGGACTGGCATGTCAAACGTAACCATTGGTCCCCACTAATTCTGCCAAGTGCCATCTTAACCACTGCTCAGCAGACTCTCTGCCTGTGGATGGCTTCCACTGAACCACCTGCCGAATGACCCAGCACTCTTCATTCTCTCTGTGGGATACACTGACACCTACATTGAGACTTGCCTGCTAGCAGGTTATCTCCTAGTGCACTCCGTACCCACCAAGTGAGAAATAAACTCACTCAAGTCAGTCCTGCATGTTCCAGACTTGTTTAGGCCAACTGGACCTGTTACTGTGATCATATTATGAGGCTGATAAAGTATGAGTATGCAAAGAAAGACTGATGTGGATCCATGAGAACTACCTTCAATGGTTTGAAAAACCCTGACAAAGGCATGTTGAAAGAATACCACAGGGTTGAAAACATGATGGCATGACATTGGGCTGGAGAATACCTTTAAAAAGTTAGACGTCTACACTTAGATTTTTTTTTTTTGTAAGTGTTTGGAAGTCCTTATCCATCTTAAAGAAAGCAAAACTAGAAAGAGTAGGTGATGTGTTGCAGTGTGCTTTACCAAAGAAAGATGATGTGAAGCTATGGTCAACAACCCACAACCCAAAGGAGCAGCTTTGGCCTGGTTACAAATGAGTGGTGAATGGACATACAGTCAGATGTTTTTAATTAAAATAAAGTGTTCCAGTCAGAACTGTATTATTTTTTATAAAAGTGCCCTGTGTCTGGCTTTTGGGAACAACCAACACCCTACTGTTCCCAATGGAGGCGGGCAAGGAGACATCACCTATTGTATGTGTAACTCCCCTAATGTCCCATGTTCTGTCACAACTCCATGACTTTGAGCACAGTTTCCTCTGCCAGGAAATATCCTCCGGGCTCCTGTATCTGGCACATTCCTGTTTACTCTGCACTGCCACATCAAGTGTGATTTCCGTCACATCGCCTCTCCTGGTTGGTTTGTTATTTTTTCCTTCCTCAGCCAGCAGCAGCAGCTCATGCTTATATTTGGGGACCGCCCCACTCTACAAGATGCAACCTCTTACCGTAGAGGGTGCAAACACCAGCTATTCTCTTCTCTGCTCCCCACTGCTTGAGCCCAGGTACCTGAGCTAGGCAGAGTTCCACCCAAGCGCAGGCTCCAGTGACATGAAGCTGCCGGACACTGCGGCCAAGTCTGCTCTGGGGTTTCTGGTGGTGGCAGTGGAGAAGGCTGACTTCAGTTCTGGGGGTGCCAGTGCTAGAAAGAAGGGGTGGCTTTGTGAACTCCACGTTTGGTTCCTTGATCCTCTCAGATATTCTGGATTCTGGGAGGACTCTCGTAGCCTTTCTTAAATCCCTTTTCTGCTCAAATCGGCTCAAATTTGTTTTGATCGCTTCAACTGAGAACCCTGATGATACTTTGCCTTCAAGGCTGTGATATGACATTGTGACTGTTCCTATGTGTATTTGCCCCCCAGTGACTGTGAGCTGGAAACCGTGCATCTCATCTCTGTAACTCCAGTGCCTAGCACAGGACAAAGGAACGCAAAGCAGATACTCAACAAATTGCTGTTAATTCCTTAATTTGTGAATTCATTACTTAATCACTGAGTGAGTTTTCCCTGAAGATCCATATATAAAATGACAGCAAATGACACCAGAATGTGTTCAGTGGCTGGGGAGAATTGTGGCCCATTCTGCCCCTCTTCCTCACAGAAGACAAGCACAGGCACAGAGAGTTCCATAGCATTTAATTAAATATGAGATGGTAACACACAGTGGATACTGAGATACTTAGCAGCTCTGCAAAATGTTTGTAATGCACATGGGAGGTACACGGTCCAATCAGAGACCTTCACTGTAGTGAATGCTAGAGAGTTTTTAGAATAATCCCAAAGAAAAACCACTGAGCTGACACAAATACCATCGGATCTGTCCCATTCCAGTTGTCTTACCACATATTCTCACCGCCTTTCCAGTCAGTTTCGTCTTCTAGCCCCTCTAGAAGTGCTATGAAAACACAAGTAGGCGCGTCTGAAATAGCCCATCTTTGGCTTTTCTGAAGCCAGTTTCCATGGAAACCAGAAGGACAGGAGAGGCAATGGCTAGTGGAAAATCGGTCGGATAAGCCAAGGCTCTCTAGGTCCAGCCAGGATTGTTGAATTGACCAAATGAGCTGCCTGTTTAACAGCTCTCATTTCACACTATATAGATCTAGCAGTTTACATCACTGCCTTCTGCGTTGTCTCTCACCAGCTTTTCTTTCTTAATGAAATCCAAAAGAGGGTTGGTCAGAACAGACTTGTAATCTGATATTATTCAATGTCCCTGAGTATAAGATCACACATGAGCAGCAGTTATGATTATAAGAGGATAATATATAGATTTTAAATTCCTCCAGTAACAGACAGACATTCACACATGAAATTCAAATGATAATCTGTGCCCAACAATACTGAAACATGGGATTTTAGAGCTGGAGTGACTTGGATCTTCCTCTAGACTTATCCCCTCATTTCTTTGAGAGATTGTCTACTATGTCAGGGAAACAAACTTCTGGCTTTCAGTCCTGACCTCACACCTAAGGTGGAATAACTTACCTGTCCTTTCTGTGCCCCAATTTTCCCATAAGTCAAAGCTAACGACACACTTCATGGGACTTCTGTGGATAAGGTACAAGAGAACCAGGCTCGCATGAGGTTTTCTGTGATGACCTCCTCTTTGAGACCTGGTTCCCATTTCTACAAAAGGTAAAGAATACATGTCCACCTGGTGGAAAAGGTCTTCTGCTGCTGACACACCAGACAGATTCTGGGCTTTTCCTCCCCGTAGACATGTATCACTTTTTTGGCATTTTTTCCTGATTGTCTTCAACAGGGCACTTTGAACATGCCTCTATTATAGCACTTTGTGAGATTATAATCATTTGTTTACAAAGCTGCCACTTTCATTAGATTTTTCCACTTTATAAGGCCCCCAACTTTATTTGTCTTAGATACTCTACACCCAGCTCTGTGGCTGGCACATAGCAGCCTACCCATAAATACTTGTCAAGGAAATGAAAGGGATAACGCTTATGGAAATGCTTTGAAAATCACAAAAGCACTAAGCAAAACTAAGGGAATGTGAGATTATATTCATCACTACTGATTCAGAGAAAAGGATTTGGAAAGTACAATGTCCAATGGAAGAATAAATGATCTTATTATCATTAGGCCTCTAAGCCAGCAGATAAGATCTGTTCAACAAAATTTAAAACCCCTTCCCAGATATCACAAAACAAAACAAACAAGAAAATTAAAAACAGGTCACCCCCCAAAAACTAAAAACAGAACAAAAAGATACAAAATGTCAACAACAACAACAGCAACAAAGCCCTGAACAAAACCAAGCCAAACCCTGAATCTATGCCCTTCATGATTTCCTGTGCCTCAGCTGCCCTGTGTGGTTCTGCATGTACCCAAGGGCTGGAGGCCTGTGGGAGAGGCCTCTGCTGTTCTCCCCTGGGTTGCAATTTCTCAGCTGCCTTGACTTGGTTTGAGATAGTCACTAGAAATTCATCTAGACCAAGAAATACAAGAGGACACATGTCAGATCTTCTTTATCTTCAAGAACAGGGCCAAGTCGGGCTCATTCACTGCATATGCTTATAGTTCTCCCTGAAGCTTGTGGCAAGATACAAGGCCATAAAACTCAGGACAGTCTGTAGACACATTTGGGTTGGGGCAGTCTCTACACAGATATAAAGTTATTCCTGGCTTATTGCTCAAATGCCCCTGTGTCCAGAGCTGGCAACAGATTCTTCTATTATCGGTGGATGCAGCTGAGTGGTGGTAGCAAGAGACTCATGGCCTTGATAACTAACAATAGAAATTCTGGGCTTCTCCTTTTTCAGAAAAAACAAAATCAAATAGAATTCGTGGTTTTTTCTTGCCTTCTTCAGTTTTCGTAGACATGGCTGGTCATGGTAGTTCACATACTATATGACCCTTTCTTTCTCTTAGCCTTTTCTCGTTTTGGTGGCCATGTCCCTATGTGTCTAGGAAACTCCTGGCTTATGCTGCTTGTCCTGGAATGAGTATTTATAACTTCCCCTTTCACTTTCAAAAGTGACCCAATTTGGACAATAAATTTTATAGTCACCCATTCGTTATTAGTGAGGTTTGGCACTTGTGAATGGGATAGCCTCTAGTCAAGGGGAAGGCACATGGCTTGGCGGGGGAAACCACAGTTAGACTCCAGCCATCAAACTCCACGCTGAGTGGGGACAAAGTGGACAGGTTACTTAACGCCCCCAAGCCTCAGTTTCATCATCTATTAGAAAAGAGACTAATAATAATAATAATAACAATTGCCCCAGTGCCCGGGATTACCATGAAGATGCAGGGAGACAAGCTGTGTAGAGCACAGGATACACGGTGAGTCCTAGTAATGGTAGCGATCAGCGCTGTTCTCCTTTCCCTCTGTCTTCCCTTGCCCTCTTCCTGCCTTCCATCCCCCTCCCTCCTCTTCTCTACCTTTTCTTTAATTCTTTCCTGCTTCTTTTTCTTTCTGAAATAATGGACTAATTTGGGTTGCCTGAAGCAGAGTGCTCCTGCCTCAAGCCAAATGCCCTGGAGTGGGGAGGAGTGGTCCAAGCTATGTTTCTGAATCCTGTAGATTATATGGAGGGCTGGCATTAATTTTTTCTTCTTTGTGCTGCAAGGGGAAGTAAGTAGGAGCTTAGTCATCTTTGTTGGTCATCATGGTTCCAGTCCTGTGTTTCTGACAATTCACTGGTTTTGGTAGAAGCTGGACATAGTGACATATGCTTCTTCCTGACTTGATCCCAAGGAAGTGAGCATGGGCTGTCCCTGGGCAGTTGGGTTCAGTGTCAGGATTCCTGACTGGAAAGTAGATGGAGTGGGCACGGTGCTATTTGTAGTTCCAGGGCCAAGCAGCAGGCCCTGGTACACATGAGGCCCATTCTTGCCGCCTTCCCTGCAGTCTGGGGACCTGGAAGAGGGTTGCACAAGGGCCTCACACATACTGATGCCCCCAGCCAGGCATCCGAAGGGTGAATCTCCTCTGAAAGCTTTTGGGGTGATGGCTGCATGCTCCGATGGCCAGATGGGGCCCTGCATACCCCCTCCAAGCCTCTGCTTCTCAGACTCGTCTAGTTGTGAAGGAGAAGTGTCTTGCAGAAAGCTTTCTGCTTCATCTCTAGCTTGAATGCCATCCACCTTATGAATCTGGCAGTCCAGGAAGCTTTCAGGATTGAAACTCACATTCAAATTCTGCACCAGAAAAGAGAAAAGGCATTTAGAGTGCTCCAAAGGGACACACGAGCAAAGGTTCAGTTCATGGGAGGATGTAAAGAACTTTCTGACAGGGGTCTACCAGAGAATGTCAGAAAATTACCCACATGTTCTAGTTAACTCTGCTTCTGGAGACACTCTGACACATCAGAGTCTGAAGCGACTGGCTATGCCCTCCCACCCTGGGGAAGCCCAGGAGACTTCTGAGACTTGTATCTCATTTTAGTTTCCTACCTCTAGGGAGGTACAGCCCGGATCTCATGAGGGACCCTAGTCATGGGGTGCACAAAAGACCAAAACTTATGGTTGAACTCTTTCCTATCCTGCAATATCATTCTTGGATACTGGGATGCCTCCAACATTGTGGTAGAAGCACCAGAAGCACTCACCTTTTTGGGTTTCTTGCACAGTTGTTCCAGAGTCTTCTTATGATCGGGGAGGCTGGGCCACACAATAGGTTTAATTCTGAAATAAGAGGACATTGACAGAGAGGAAATGAATGGTGAGGGAGCATGCACAGTAGGTCTTTCCACTCATTCTGAGCCAGAAATCAGAAGAGCAGGTTTGTAGTCTTGGCTCTGCCACAACTATAGGTGGGTGAGCTTGGACAAGTGACTTGCTTTCCCTGGGCCCCAGTGTCCTATCGATTCACAGAGGGGTTATTGTCAGTGATCTCCGTGAACACCTCTGGGAGGGAGCCCTGGGGAAGAGGAACAGTGAGGGTTTGGCAATGGTGTAGCTATGGAACCAACATTCACCCTGTTCATCTACTCCTAATATAGGTGTTGTCATCTTATTCCTCCTCTCTACTGGCAGCAACTCCTCTGCTCTTATTCTGGTGGAGATGAAGAATATTATCTAAGTCACCCAGGGAAATTGCTTTAGGATGTTCTTTTCAAGTTGGAGTCTCACGAGAATATGTGGCACTGTGCTATGGGAGTCTTCCTAGAATATTAATAACTTGAAGGTACGTGTCAAAAGGATCATTTTTATAATGAAGCAAACATGGCTCTGTCATGGGGTAGAATGTAAAAGTCCCATGAAGTCATGTGTTGAAATTCAAGCCTTCAAATACATTCTGCATTTTCCCTGGGTACCCCCAGCCGCCCAGACATTTTGGAGGCATAGTTCCTATTTCTTTAGGAGAAAAAGTTGGGGAGGAGGGTTTGCCCTATGTCTAATTTACATATTTTCAACCCTTTATGAAATTAACTGTTGAAATTCACCAGTTCCCCAGGCTAGGGAGGAATGTGGGCACTGTAATCCCTGAAATGCCTTATTCCCCTTTGTAGTTTTCTCATCAGTAAATAGGGTTAGAGCTCCAACTGTCTGGGGCTCCATGTAACCATCCTCTTGATTAGTTAAAGTTCACCTTTTTTTCCATAACGCACAGGCCAAGATGACCATCAGAGCCACAGAGAAGAAACTCAGAATGCTAATAGTTAGTAAAACAGGATCCATCCTCCCTGGAATGTAAGGATAGATCTTGGTTAGCAATCATTAACCATGCAGTGGGGGAGGCTTTCAGGGTACTTTGAATTTATTTAGTAACTTAGGACCATTTATTATTTCTTCAAAGTCGCTCTCCAGTGAATAGGATGATACACTAGCTTTATGCACTAGGGATTTTGGCTTCAGTAAGTGGCACTGAATTGGGTGACCAGGTCTAGAACATCTGTCACTTGAAATATAAAAGTGACCAGGCATTTATGGCTGGCAGCAATCTCTCCTCAACTCCCACCATCAAGAGAAGGAAGCCCAGTAGGAGAATGATGAGGTGGATGCTCTACATTGCAGGCTCGGCAATTTCCCGTCTGAGAATGGGAGGCTGGGATGGCAGAACGGTTCCCCTCATACCTCAAAGAGAAGGTATGTGTGCAGTGTTTTGGTTCCTCAGGGGCCTGCCTGAGCCATGTTCTTTGTTTTTTCTGGCAATTCTCTCTTCCTAGACCACCTGGATATCTTTGTTATTCTGAAAAAGGGGACATGGAAGAGCAGCACTTGCTTGCCCATCTTCCATCACCAAAGGTGTTCCCTAGAGGGCCTTTACAGAGACCAGCCATTGGGATTCCAATCTAAATTGATAAAGTGGAGGTAGTAGGTAGGCATTTTGTTCAGAATTAGTAGCAATTCCCAAGGGCACCTGGGTTAATAGAGTCATTGATGGTACCAGTAGAGTCATTTAATCAACGACTAAGGGCCCCGCTCCCACCACTTCCTTGTTCTTCCCCAAAGGGGCAAAGATGGCAGGTCATTCTCTAAAGACAGTGAAAGAATGCCCTCCGGGAGTCCTAACTTGTGGGTTCATTTCCCCTCTCTGGCTCTCACTCTTGCTCACACACTTTGACAGGCATAGCACTATGCAGGGCACAAGACTCTTCGGTCACTTCCCACCTGTGATCTCTGGAGTTCTGAAGTGGAAAGTTGGACTCCATTCACTCCAGAAGCCTTGAAAATAGTTGGCATTAGGGATGGACCGGACTTTAATCTCATACATTGCATCAGGTTGTAGCTTTCTCTGTAGGAGGGTCAGCTTTGTACTGGATAAGTTCACACGCTAAAGAGCAAAACATGCCATTACATTTTTAGGATTGAAAAAGAAGTGCTGCCCAGATCCCCTGAATCATTTCAAGTTGAGTGCCTTTAGTCACATGGGTACTCTCATTAGGAAAAGGAGCTATGACACGGGGAGGACCATGTGTAAGCTCATAAATGATGCTACCAGTGGTCAAGGAGGGCAACAGTACCATGGGTCTTTGTTCAGGTGAGCTGGGCTCTCCCACTCCAGGAGGATATAAATCACTCCCAGGCTCCCACCTTCCTTTCCACACTTCAATTTCTTTTTTTTTTTCTTTTTCTCCTTCTCCCCTTTCACATTCCAAATGGAAATAAAAGAGAATGGTAAGGTTAGTGAGCAGGAATAATTTCTCTCTAGAAAGATACCATCCTACATTGCAAATAGCAATACAGAGACAACAGTATCTTCAAAAATGTGTATCACCCTTAAGAAGAAAAAAGCATCTTTCAATTTGATCGGTAAAAAGTTAATATTCCATTGCTATTTACATTTATACTTTTTATTATGTTATATTTATACTTATTCAATTATTAGTTTTCATATATTTATTGAATTTATGTATTTCTAATTTATGAGACATTTCCAAGTTTCTTGCTAATTTTTCTGTTGTTACATTTGTCCTTTTCTTAATGATTTATAAGACCTCTTTAAATATGCCGGATATTAATCATCTGTCAGTTGTATGTGTGACAATTTAATCCTAATTTCTAATTAGCCTTATGACTTTGATTATTGTGTGTGCTGACATTTATAAGCCTTTATTTTTATGTAGTCACATGTATCCATCTTTTGCTTTTTTTTACTGCTTTTATGCTTAGAATATTCTTCTTCATCTCAAGATTATATAAACATTTACCTATATTTTTTCTGCCTTGTTTAGAGTTTCACTTTTACATAATTTCCTTAAATCATCTTTTTATTTTATTTTTTAATATGGAGCAAGTTAGGCATTTAACTTAATTTTTTCTGCAAGCAGCGAACTGACTGTCCTAATATCATTTATTCAACATCCTTCCTTTCTCCACTATAGGTGTTTTTCCATTGGTGTAATTTTCAGATGAAGACTCAAAAGGGCAGGCTCAAGGTAGTCTAGTCTGTGTGGTGGGTGCATAGAAGGAGGGAGAAGGCTGTTTAGGGCAGACATTACACTTAATATAAGTACCGTACAGCAGCATGCTGCGGACAAAGAAGGCTCATCTTTGCCTGAGAAAAGGGAACAGTATGGATAAGTAGATACTCTTTTCACCCTTGAGAAAGAGAAGCCATCATCTGGTTTTTGCTCATGTGATACGAAAAGGACAGAAGTTAAGCCAGTAGGTTCAGAGGAACCTGAAAATCTGGGACTCTCTACTTTTCTCTCATCTTTTCCCCAAGACAGATTTCAGGGACAGCAGACCATTCCAACGACAGTGACTCATGGAGTCTAAATAATCCACCAGATTATGATACAAATGAAGTTTTTTACTTTGAGGATGAAGAACTCAGGCTTAAAAAAAAAATGAAGAAAAATATTCCACTGCCCTCCTTCCTTCAGGCTGCTTCCATAACTCCTGTGAACTAAACTGTGGCTATGAGTTGGTGATGGTTTTCGCCTGATTTGCCAGTGAGAGTTGTATACTTTTTGAGACCCCTCCCCAAATAAAGAGGATTGATTTGGTCTTAATCTATGTTGCTAATCAACTGCATAATTTAGAAACATTATAAAAACAAAAAATAGAGCAAGAAAAAAAAATTAGAGCTAGAATGGGATGGCCCAGAGAAGATCTAGGTTTTGTGAAACCTGAAGCTTTTATACTTTGGGGAGCTCCTTTCAGGAAAAAGTATATTTTGAACACAAAATTGCTAGGGGCCCTCCCCAGGTAAATGTACCTCTGGGACCATAAAATTTATAACATTAAGAAGTTTTTATTTTATAGTTTTATGTATTTTATAATTTTGTGTATTTTATGTAAATTTACTTATTAAGTATATTTATATATACATCTTTATGAATGTCATAAGAGATAAATGTAGTTAATCTACATACCATCCAGTCATTTTCATTTTTTTCCTGGCGATAGGCTACCTCATGCATTAATTCTTTCACATACTTCTTTTGTGAGTGAGATGTGTTAAATGTCACCAGAAAGTCATTTGCTCCCTCGCGATAGATGACTCTTATGTCAAAAGGAGCCTCAGGTTTAACTGGAAAGGAAAAAGGAGGTCAGTCTATAGGGCAGTCAAGAAAATAATTACACTTTTTAAAGTTCATCTATTCTGAACATCACATTCTTTTTCTGGGTCAGTAACTGAGCAACAGTTCAGAAAACCATTTCTTCTTCTTCCTGGTTCACAGCCTGACTACACTTTTCAGCCTCCCCAGCAGTTGGGTGCTGTCTTGAGCACAATGTGGGTAGAAGTGATGTGCATCACCTCCCATCCTGGCCCAGAAACCTTACATGTATGGCCCTTTGCTTATTGCCTTTCCACCACTTGGAGTCATATGTTGAAGACAGTGGGACCACAGGATGGAGGAACTCTGAATATTGCTTGGAGGAGCATCACCCACAGATTAGAAATACCCATTTTGGCTCTTATGTGAGCAAGAAATAAACTTCTGGTGTTTGAGATATCATATGTTTTAGGGCTTATTTGTTATAGCAGCTAGTGCTAATTCTACACCAAAACATATTCTCTTTGCCTTTTGAATGCTAGAGAACTTGCTACTAACTAGCCCCAAAACAGGAGTATTTAAACTTGGAGTCCTCATTATTCCAATAAAATCAGATTGTAAGCTGGGAGCCTTGTACCTCACCTCAGCTATGTAGAAGTTGAGGGTCTGCATCCTGGCCCTAAGCTCATAACTTCCAGTGTGACTTCAGTCTAGTTTGTATTAGCTCTAAATTCTTCTCCGGTCTCTTCCTTCTGTCTGCCTGCCATGCAAAATTCCTCTTAGGATCACACGCACCATATATGAAATGCTATTGGAGGGAGACAGGTTTTATTCTAGGCAGAACCAACCCAGATAAAGATACTAAATTCCTTGAAAAGCATGTGTGTCATGTGGCCTCCCCACCATTTTCCAGGGGCTTTCCTGTCTTGGGTTCTTAGCTGCTCTATCACCAAAGCCTGGGATGGTAGTTAGCTGTCTAAAGATGGGACAGCCACTTTTTTGCATAGCTGATCCCAGACAGAGATGGGCAGCACATAGGCTAAAATCTAAGCTAACCCTATTGTTAATGGAAGAGTATGTGTTCATCAAACTCTTCCTCTATAGACTGAGCTGGATTCTAAGCTATCTGACTTGGGCTTTAAGGCCGACTTGCTGACCCAGTAAAGTGAACTCACGTGGTGGAATTTGGCTCACTTATTGTAGTCACTTGCTCATAGTGGTAACCACCTAAGGTTTTCTTGCATTGCCCCAGAGATCCTGAAAAAGAGGAAGTGTCTCCTTTGCCCTTCGATGTCTTATAAAAGAGGGAGTTTATTCTTTTTTGCTCTTAGATGCACTATAGAAAGGGAAGGTGCTCTGGGGAAACAAGGGGAAAGGCGGGTGGGTGTAAAGAAACAGACCAACAGAGAATCCTGTCAACCCTTTATACCTGCCAAGCCAGTTCCTACTTTTCATTCAAGGGAATAATTAAGATTCACATTCTCAACGAAACCTCTGACACTGAATTCCTTGCTTCATTCCCATCTCCCAAGGGACTCCCAATAATGGAAGAATTAAGGGAAGAACAGACTGATATTGATTATATACCTATTAAGCACCAAGTGCTTTACTTACACAAGCTTCCACCAACAATCCCTAATTACTGCTATACTGATGAGGAAACTGAGTCTCAGAGAGGTTAATTAAGTTCAGGCTCCTATAAAATGGTTTGATAGTATTTAAATCCAATTCTGTCTGATTCTGGGGCTCGCTCTTCTTTATTTTAGCTTTTGTTTCTGTGCTCCGTTATCTCACACTGGCTTGTCCAGGTATCCTCCAAATAGGTCTGTCTCTGGCCCAAAGGGTGTCTTTGAGCACATTAGAAAAAGTTGCTCATTCCTCAAGCAAAATTTTTATAAGTTAATTTATTCTGGAAACAATCTGAACAATAATATAGATTTATCCCACCAAGGCAAATGGGAAGGGAGGAAGCTGCCCCTCTAGCCTTATCAGAGGGACCACACCTAAAGAAGGAGAAGTGAGGGCCAGGTGGTTGCAGGGGAACTCTGGTCTAGGGCTCAATCAGGGGCTTCCAGTTTAAATTCAATTAAATGACAGTTCTGCCAATGAAATATCACCTTAAGAACCAGAAGAAGGTACTACTGAGCGACATGCCTCCACTAACTCTCATCCTGCTTGCTTACGGGTGCTTTCCAAAGCCCACGAGGCTCATAACTCCAAGTTCACAGGGGCCCATGCTACCAGGTGTGAGCACAACTGCTTTTCTCCTGTAGACCCTCAGATGTGGCTTGTTAGGTTTGTTTCTGCTGGGGTATAGAAAATGGGCCTCTGAGAGCACTGGGTATGATTTGGGAATTCAGATGGACAGGGTGCCACCTGGAGTCCTGAGTATTCACATGCTCACTTTCTAAAATGCCAGGATCTGTCAGAAGACTGAGAATCTCTGCACTCTGTACCTGTTCTCGGAAAAGTGAATAAATATTTCCAATTCCAGTGGTAAACTTTAGATATCATGCTCTTGTGCAGTGCACTAACCATCTATCCATAACAGCCTAGTCTACAAATGACAAAACCCAGCTTGCTTGTGTCCCATACTCAGAATTACCTTGTTGTTGTTACCACTTTCTTAGATAGTACTCACATAGGTTGTGGCCTATGTTGCTATGTGGACAACATGCACAACCCTCTGCCTTGTCTCTTTTTCACTATCTCTGCCTTTTTACAGGATAATTATTCACAGGTAGAACTTTTGCTTTTACTCTCTATTTTACCAATTTAGTGAAGCAAAGCTAAGATAGACTCAAAGTTTCTCACCTCCTTGTTGTCTCTAATGAGTATTGCTCTCTTACCTTTGATTTTGTTTTTGAGTGCTGAAGAAGGGGTTGAGAATAAGGAGAGAGAGTGAGTCATAGTATTTAAAACCAGCAAAAGAATGCATCTCTTCAATTACTTTGGCCAATTTCCCCCTGTGTATATTGTTTCATCTATAAATACCCATAGGTAGAATAAATGTGGGTAGTTATTATTCTATTGCACTGATGCATTGTAATTGGCTTAGACATTCTGAGGTTTTGAAAAGAACTTTATTCACCCCAGGGTCATAATCTGTAAGTAATGGGAAAAAAACTTCTTGTGTCTATATTCTCAATCTTTCTGATTACTTTGATTTACTTGCCTGGTAACCAAATGGTGAATTTGTAATTAATATAGACTTATAACCAGGTAATTGAATGGATTTACTAATTCATATTATTATGTATATGGATATTATATAGAGCCAAAGGAAACATGTAGTTGAGTTTACCGATTCAGATTATAATTTTACTTGAAATATAATTATTATATCTTTTTTGGCAAATTGTAATATGAATATCCTAAGCCAAATTAGATTGGCTATGCCTCACTTCTCAATAATAAGTCTCGTAGGAAGATGTAATAGTAATTTCATGTGTCAGCTTGGCTAGGCTGTGGCGCCCACTTGTTTGGTCAAATACTAGTCCAAAAGTATCATTTTTTTTTTTTTTAAGACTTGACTAACATTTAACTCAGTACACTTTGAATAAAACAGATTACCCTCCATAATGTGGTGCTCCTCATGCAATCAGATGAAGGCTTTAAAAGCAAAGACTGAGGGTGCCTTGCTGGCTCACTCAGAAGAGCATGCCACTCTTGATCTTGGGTCATGAGTTCAAGACCCATGTTATGTGTAGAGATTACTTAAATAAATAAATAAATAAACTTAAAAAAATAAAACAAAGACTGAGATCTCCTGAAAAGAAGCAATTTTGCTTCAAGATTGCAATATAGAGACCCTGCTTGAGGTTCCAGACCATGACCTTACCCTATGGGATTTGGACTCAAGACTGAAATATCCAACCTTACCTGAGTTCCTAGCATTCTGGCTTTCCCTATAGATTTCAGACTTGCCAGCCCCAACAATCATATGAGCAATTCCTTAAAATAAATCTCTTTCATATCTATATCTCTATCTACATATTATCTATCCATCTATCTATCATCTATCTATTTATCATCTATCTATCATCTGTCTATCTATCTATCTATATCTCCTATTGGTTCTGTTTCCTCTGGAGAATTCTAATACAGAAGTCATATTTACTTTTAAAAATAACTTGATAATTTAACAAAACACACTCAGAATATGGTGGGTATGTGGGAAGAAGACTACAAGGAATTCAAAAGAAGGTAAGATGAGGAAGGAAAGGACATACATTGGTGGATGGCAGAGGCCCAGATCCAGTGAAACTTCACACAGATGAACTCTTTCTGCAGTCACTATCCTTCATAGCTGAGTTTGAAGACCCTCAGAATTCTCTTGTAGTAAGAATTAGTGGCATATGCGTCACAACTTTCATTTCTTTAAAAAATTCCTTCCATTAGGGAATTTGCTATTCTTTATTGAATATAGCTTTCATGATTTGTCTCCTTTTAACACAAAGTCCAGAGAGAATCAGTGTCTTCATATATCCCCAAATAGCAATCATACCCCTATATACAACTTCTTACCTATCTTGACTATGTTCAATTTCTTGGAAGTTATGTTCTTTCCTCCAAGCTTCACATGTATTTCGCTGTCTCCAATGAGTAAGAATTTCTTTGTCTTAATGAAATACATCTCTTGCAGTTTATCAAAAGTCAGGCATTTTACATTCAAAAGGGCCCCACTGTAGGAACAAAAAGGGAATCCATCTTAAATCAAGTAGGAGTTTCTGTATACAGTAGAATAGCATTACATGTGCATTTTAGTTGTGTGACTTCAACTCTGTCCATAGGTATGCAGATGGGTAGGTGCTTATGAAAGAGAGAGAGAGAGAATTAAATAATGTGGCTTCTTGCTACCATCAGACCTAGTGATGATATATTCAGGCATTAGATGCAACTGAATCTGAACCATCAAAGCATGTTCATGAAAAAGATGGAAAATTCCTATTTTTTAAGAATCAATCATTGAAAAACAAATACTTTGTTTAGATGAGAAGGTAATTGCTCTTTTTGATGTCCTGCAGAAATAAATTGAGAAAATAAAACCTGTAAAGAAACATTGACCAAAAAAAGTTAAAGGAAAGGATACAATAGTCTAAAGGATTGTATACATAAAACCATAAATACTTAATGGGTAATTTAGGGATTTTCAAAGGTAATTTTGACTGTGCTCCACTTTTACCTCATCAACAGACTTTAAAAGCAACCCTTCTTCCCATAGTCCCTACCTTAACAGACAATAGCTATGCTCTAGGAATTGAACTCTGTCACTTCTGTCACTTCCTCTTCTCAATTAGGATCAGACTTTCATGAAAATGAGGAAGAGAGATTGTTACCTACTGTACAACTAACATCAAAAGCTCCTCATGGGGGCACCTGGGGGGCTCAGTCGGTTAAGCGTCTGCCTTTGGCTTAGATCATGATCCCAGGGTCCTGGGATTGAGCTCCCTGCTCAGCATGGAGTCTGCTTGTCCCTCTCTCTCTACCCCTCCCTCCACTCGTGCACACTCTCTCTCTCTCTCAAATAAGTAAATAAAATCTTTTTTTTAAAAGTTCCACATTATACTTTTTTAATAAAAATTATAAGTTTGAGTTCCAGTAATAGCAGAACAACTTATATCATACTAGTCCTCTAATATATAATTATTACAAACCTCGGACAAGCTATTTTTTGGAAATCCTATTTAAAAGCTTTAGAGAGTAACCAAAAATATGCAGAAATGAGAGGGAACTTTCTCCTTTAAAAAAAGGTGGATGAGATCTTTGTTTCTGCTTTTTTCTTTTTCTTTGTTTGATGACACTCCTCAGGTCTCACTGTGATAGACATCTAGAATCTAATGGGAAGCCACAATTTTATTGTCTTTAGAAGTCAGAGGACTGCTTGCATGGCTGGATATTTTTATGGGGAAAAGCCTAGAAAAGAGGAAGCTATGGAGATGTAAGTCACCAGATCTGCATATAAACTCTGCTCATATCATTATATGTCCCTTTAATTGTCAAGTATGGAAGAGACTCCAAGGAAACCATGGGCTAACAATAGCTAGATGGCTCTAGAAAGAACTGAGCTGAGATTTTAGGTGCTGTCTCAAAAGAAAAGAGAATTTGAAGATTAATCCAGTCCTGTTAACAAACTAACAGAGCTAAAACTAACATTCAGAAGAGGAAGTTAACTGAATCCAGAAAACCTATTACCAATAGTGCCTTCCTACATTCAAAAGCTACTACAAATGACTAAAAAAGGAAAAATGAGACCCATAGTCAAGACAAAAAGCAGTCAGGGGTGCCTGGGTGGCTCAGTCGTTAAGCGTCTGCCTTCGGCTCAGGTGGTGATCCCAGGGTCCTGGGATCGAGCCCCGCATCGGGCTCCCTGCTCGGCGGGAAGCCTGCTTCTCCCTCTCACACTCCCCCTGCTTGTGTTCCTTCTCTCGCTGTGTTTCTCTCTGTCAAATAAATAAATAAAATCTTTAAAAAAAAAAAAAAAAAGACAAAAAGCAGTCAATGTAAAGCAGCCACCCTAAAGTGACCAGATGTTGGAATTAGCAGAAAAGTATTTTAAAGTAGCTTTTGTAAATATGTTCAAGGGCTAAACAAAGAATATGGTCATAATGATTGAATAGATGTGTAATGTTAGTGGAGAAGTGGAAACTGTAAAAGAGAACCAGATGAAAATACTGTAACTGACAAGTAAATCTAAAATTTGTAAAAATGCCCTGAGAGCATTGGATGGGCTTAATGGCAGATTGAAGATGGCAGAGGAAAGGATCAGTGAACTTGAAGATAGAGCAATAGCAAGTTTTCAGTCAGAAATAACACAAATGCTCAGTGATATATAGGATGATATCAAGGGGATAAATAAATATGTAATTAGAATTCCAGAACAAGAAAAGATAAAGTACTTGGATGAAAAAAAATAGATAAAAAATAATGGCTCCAAATTTCCCAAATGTAACAAAAATGTCTATTTTTAGGTTTAAGAAACTCAGCAAATCCAAGCAGGATCAATCCGAATAAAACTATACCTAGGCTCATCACAGTCAAATGGCTGAAAAACAAAGACAAATAGAAAATTTTGAAGTATCTAGAGAAAAATATCACTTCTGATCAGAAACTACAGGAACCAAAGACCCTGGAATAATATCTTTAAAACTCTGAAAGAGAGAAAAAAAATATGTCCACCTTGAATTCTTACATGCACAAAATATTCTTTAATAATGAAGGCCAAGTGAAGATATTTCCAGATAAATAAAAATTGAGATAATTTGTTTTATTCTTTAGACCAGAGGGCAATAATACTATATGGAATTGCAGACCTATAGGAGGCAACTAGGTATACCAGAAAGGCTATACTTTGGTAAATGTGAAAGACAATATATATTTCTTTCTCTTAAATTATTTAAAGATAAATGATTGCTTAAAACAAATATTATAACATTGTGGTATTTATAATGTATGGTAGATGTAAAAATATATAACAATAGTGCATAGGATAGGACGTGATAAGTGGAACTATATTATTGTATTGTAAGTTTCTTATATTTTATATATGAAATAGTACAATATTAACTCTAAGTAAACTATGATAAGGTTGAATATTATAACTGTTAGAGCAGTCACTAAGAAAAAGATATTGCCTAAAAGTACAAATAAGGAAGAAATTGAATATCTAAATAGCTCTATTTCTTTCAGAGGAATTACATTTATTATCAACAAACTTCCCTACTAAGAAAACTCTATGCCAGATAGTTCTATGCTGGTGTATTCTATCAAATATATAAGAAATAATGCCAATTCTACACAAATTACTCTGGAAAATAGAATAGAAATAGACCCTACCCAACTTATTTTATGAAGTTAGCTCAACCCTGGTACCAAAAGCTGGCAAAAATATTACAGAAAAGAAATTTACAGATAAATGTCTCCCTAGAATGTATATTGAAATTTCCTCAAGAAAATATTAACACATTGATTTACTACTATGAGAAAGTAGGACACATCCCAGGAAATCAAGGTAGGTTCAGCAATCAAAGATGAATCATACAATTCACCATATTATCAGAACAAAAGGCATAAATAATCTGATTATCTCAAGTAATGCAGATAGACATATGACAAAATTCAACATCCACTTATGATGAAAACTCTCAGCAGACGATTAACAGAATACTACCTCAACCTGATAAAGGAAATTTACAGAGTCTACAGTTAATATCATATTTAATGGTGAAATTGTGAACATTTTTCCACTTTGATAAGGACAAAACAGGAATATCCACTTTCACCATTTTTATTTATCAGAGTACTGGAGGTTCTAGCCAGTGCATAAGGCAAGAGGAACAAACAAACAAAAAGACACCCAGTTTGGAAAGGAAGAAAAAAAGCCTTTCTTTGCAGACAACATTATATAGATACTCCAACACAATTACAGGAACTAGTAGGGTGAATTCTTCAAGGTCAGATTATAAAAGACAATTATATTTCTATAGGCTAGTATCAAACAATTAGAAAATAAATTTTAAAAACAACAGCCCCATTTATGATAATAATAAACATAAAATGCTTAGAGATAAAATTAATAAAGAATGTTCAAGGCCTTTGCAATGGAAATTATAAAACATTCCTCAGAGCTATTAAAGGAGATCTAAATAAATGGAGAGGCACATTCATGTATTAGCAAATTTAGTAGAGAGAAGATAGCAAATTCCCCCAATGTGGCGTATATAACATTAATCAAAATCTCAACGGGATTTAAAAGAAAAATAACAAGCTGATTCTAAAATTTATGTGGAAATACGAAGAACTCAGAATAGTCAAACCAACATTGAAAAAGTAGAGCAAATATGGAAGAGTCAGAGCAGCTGATTTCAAATTTACTATAGAGCTATGATAATGGGGCCATTTTAGCACTGACACCAGAATAGATAAATTGGGGCACCTGGATGGCTCAGTTGGTTCAGTGTCTGCCTTCTGCTCAGTCATGATCCCAGAGTCCTGGGATTGAGCCCCGAATTGGGCTCCCTGCTCAGCTGGGAGTCTGCTTGTCTCTCTCCCTCAGCCCCTCCCCCCTGCTCATGTGCACGCTCTCTCTGTCTCTCTGTCTCAAAAATAAATAAATAAAATCTTAAAAAAAAGAATAGATAAGTTGATCAATAGAAAGTATAGAGCTCAGAAATAGACTTGCACATAGAAGCTTAACTGATTTTCAATACAAGTGCCTTATCAATTTGATGGGAAATAGAAAATCTTTTCAGCAAACTGTCCTGGAACAACTGAATAAATATATGGAAGATATGAACCTTAATCTCATGAAAAATTAATTAGATATGAATTATAGACCTAAATGTAAAGGCTCAAACTATAAAATATCCGGGAGAAAACATATGAAAATATCTTTCTGACTTTGGGAGTAGACAAAAATAGTAATAACACACGCAAAAATTAAACATAAAAGAGAAAAAAAGACATATTGGACTTTGATCAAAATGAAAACTTCTTCCTCATTAAAATACACCATTAAGGAAATGAAATGGCAAGTTACACACTGGCAGAAACAGTTGTAATGCATATATCTGACAAAGGAATTGTATCATAAAACATAAAACGCATTCATACCCATCAACAATAAAAGGATGAATAACTCCGTAAAAAAGACAAAAGGCTTTAACAGACACCTGCCACGAGACATACAAATGGCCAGCAACTACTCAAAAAGATGGTCAACATTATTTGTTATTTGAGAAAATCACGAGATACTATTTCAACGCCAAGTGTCAGAGACGACAGAGAGTGTGTAGCTCTCACACTTTGTTGGTTGGAGAGTAGAATGGTATAACCACTTTGGAAAACTGCTGGGATGTTTCTTATAAAGCTAAACACACACGTACCCTATGATTCAGCAATTCCATCTGAGGTTTTTACTGCAGAGAAATGAAAGTGTGTATTAACAAACAGATCTGTAAAAAAAAAACTAATAGCAACTTCAAAAAATATAGTCTCAAATTTGAAAAAACTCCAGTGTCCATCAAGAGGAGAAAGGATTCAAAGCTTGTGATATATTTATTCAGTGGAATTAATAGTCAGCAGTTGAAAAGATGAGCTCTGAGACACACATCAACATGGATAATTCTTAAAAACATTTTGTTGTGTGAGAGAATTCATATAGAAAAGAGTAAACAGTGTGTTATTCCATTTATAAGACCTATTGGAAACTGGCAAAACCAAGGGTGATGGATTGCTCACAGGGGATGAGTGGCTGGAAGGGGACTGGAGGCATCCTTCTAGGGTGAAAGAAATGTTCTGTATTAAAGAAGGAAGCAAAATATGTATTCTCATTGTAAAAATAATTAAACAATGAAGAATAAAAATAAAAGTACTCATTTCTCTTCCTTCCTCAACCATCAATTTAATTTCCCTCTCCTGTGATAAACATGATTACCAATTTGTTTTTCCTACATGCTTTTCTAGCCAAATAGCCCTGAAAAGTGGTATAGTTGGCTCAAATTTGAAGTGGGAATTGTGGCAGAAAAATAAAGGTTTTGTTTACATGGAAAGAATACTTCTCATTAAACAGATATTTTTAAAAAGATCATAGGGAATATGTTCTAAAAAGGTCCTTTACTACCCACAATCCAGAATATGTTGGTTTTCTTTGGTAAACTGGATGTGGGTATACTTTTCTTGGCATGTGCTCAAGTGAGCCCTTTCTGGGATTGTTCCTGAACTCTGAGCAGAAAGAACATGTCTGTGGCTTGAGGTGAGGTGGGCATGGGGTTAAAATCTGAGGAGGATGCCTCAGCTTTAGGGGCAGAGTCTCCCAGCTCTGGGCTGCTGTGGTCTTTGAGTGACTGGTTACTCCCCTACATTCAGACAAAGATAGAGATGGGTAAAGAAATTTTAAGTTTATTAATTGTCTAACTATATTTACTATTTGTGGGACCTTCCTTAAAATTGTCCCACCCTCAATTATAGTTTTTTTGTTAACTGTTATATTTTAGAGTATGCAGTTGTTTTGGCTTTAAGTGTGTGTGTGTGTGTGTGTGTGTGTGTGTTGGAGTTTCTAGAGAGTGTGTCCCTCATTGAAGTTTCCCCCCTCGGAATAGAGTAAATATTAAAAGTAAATTTTTAAGTTAGGCCAGATGGATACGAGGCGACAAACTTGGGACGAGTGTCACATGGAAAGTTCTGAAGATGGCAACATGTCATAATTGGATGAATAAGGATAGAAGGGGAGAATTGGAGTAGTATCCTATTTCTGAATTTTAGGTAAGACATATGATGTAGAGAAATTAGAAAGATAATGACTTTTAGTTCAGTCATTGAGTTTAGAATATATTTGTAAGTAAAGCGTGGTGGAATATTCAATTATAAATCCTTAACAGATAGCAAGTTCTTGGTATTATTGGAAGTTTAAGAAGAACCTAAAATAGTATTCTTGGTTCATTCCCACTTTTTGGAGAATGAGATTAATAAGCAATGAAATATAAAGGATCACCATATGGTTGGCTTGTGAGCCTGGGCATCCTTTTAAGGGTGTGAACTCCAGGAGCCACCCTATATGGAGGGGAAGCCATGCCAGGAGCTAAGAAAACCGGTGGCCTACAGTAGACAACCTCGCTTTGTACCAATGACCCTGGCCTCAGAAGATTGGAGGAAACTTAGTGTCTTCCCCATGAGTATTCAACTCAAGTCAATCCAATTCATTTCAATTAACTTAACTAAGTTAAAACAATTTACTTGGTTGCTAAATATGTATTGCTAAGATTAGAAATATTCTAGAACTACACGATCCAACATGATAGCCATTACCCAGTATGTGGTTATTGAACACTTGAAATATGGCTAAACTGTGATGTACTCTAACTATGAAATATACAAGAGATTTTGAAGACTCAGCATGCAAAAAAGAATATAAAATATCTCATTAATATTTTTGTTTATATTGTTATATGCTGAAATGATAATATTTTGGATACATTAGGTTAAATAAAATATATTATTAAATTAAATATGTTATTATATTAAATATGTTAATTTAAATTAAATTAATTTCACCTATTTATTTTTTCTTTTTTTAAATGTGGCTACTAGAAAATTTAGAATTACGTATATGGCTCACACATTTGTGGATTGCACTGTATTTCTATTGGATAGAGTCATTTTAGGGTATTTTGGGGGGGAAAAAAAAGCACTGCAAGTATCCAATGTTAAAATTAAACACAGAGACCACACTTAAAAATCCCTGGGCAGACAAAATCAGATAGTCATATAAGCAAATGTTTTAGCTTACTTTGCAAGACAAGCAAGATTAACTTAACCTGGGTGACTTCTTGCTTATGCTTCTGAAAATCATAAGCAAAACTTAAATCGTTTGCCAAAATTGATAGGAGGTAACCACTAACCAATTTCCTTTCAGTTAAGAAAATTCTAATATTATAGCCAATCACAGTAAAGAATGAACACTCATCGCTTTTACACTACATAAGCTGCTTTATAACAATATATCTCTAAGCCTCATTCCATATTTTAGTTTAAGCACTCCTGGTTTGCAAACTTTTTGGTACATGCACAATAAACTTTCACAAATTACTACTTCAGTGATTTCTGGCTTTACTTCTGCTTTTGTTTTGTTTTTTAATGTACTTTTTTTTTTTTATTTAATGTACTTTTGACCGCAAGTGGTCCTATAGGCTAACAAATTTGGGCCTGTAGGACCTTCCCAGGGGACATCAACCCTAAACCATTCACACAAACCCTCTTGCTCTGAAAACAGAGAGAGACTGCTGGGGAGACCATAGTGCCTGCTTCTCTATCCTATCTCCAGCTTCCTAAATCTCCTGCAATCATGTGTGGTTTAGCTTGATAAATGCATTTCTCCTGATGGGGCAGACAGGTATCTACACAGAAATATTAAAAACAAAAACAAACTGTAGCTTTTATTCCTCATTTGGCCTCGAAAGACAGAATCTATCTCAAAAATATCGAACAACTTTGAAAGTTAGTATAGTTTACTGGAGAAGGACTAAATTAATCACCTGACAGATATTGCTAGGTAATTCTAGAACATGAGGTAGATTTGGCAGTGTGCCTGTGACAAGGGTGGCAAATGATGAAACCAAGAATGACATATGTGAAGTGATATCTGTAGGTGGCACATGGGAGTGACTGTGGTACCCCCAAGAATGTGGGAACAAAGGAAATCAGTTGCCTTCTGAGAGCTGACTCTGGAACTTACACAAATACCTAAAAGGCAGGGTTCCCAATTCAAGTGCCTATGGTGTCTATGCAAGTGGGTCTAACTTCAGGTCTGAGATTTAATTGTCCACCCACAGATGCAGCTGGACTTCTGTTCAGGTATTTTTGCTGTATGGGCCCGCTATTATCAAATCTGATTTTTAAAGAGATAACCTAGCTGTTTAAGTGCTCGCAGCTAATCCTAAAAAATTAATAAGCACTTTGAGATCTGAACCAAATAACTCTCATCTCAAAATCAACAAACAAACTTCCTTTGTTTTGCTTTGTATTTACTGAACTATGTTTTGATCACATTTTTAATGAAAATTAGTCTACCCTGAGAATTAAGTACCATTTACTGACCATATACCAAATACCCCAATGCCAGGTAGTTGTTTTGATTAGAGAGTTTAAGTAACTCCTTGGTCACAGAACTCCTTAAGTGTTGCTACTGGGAGTCCAACGTAGGTGCCTATTTTCAGTGCCTCTGTTTTGTCATTCCAGTACCTGAGAGCTGGTTAATGTTCTGGGAATAAAAAATTTTCAGATCTCCCAGTAAGAGTGGATTTATATTGATATGCACCCTACTGGCCTGCTGTGTTTCTCTTCTTCCCAAGACCAAGTCTCGTAGGTCCTGAGCCCAGTATGAATATCTGGGTATCTATAGTACTTGTATCTACCAACGTGAAATCATCAGTTGGCATGCCGGTAATCTAATCCTGTGATTTTGGCTAATCCAAATCCATTCCTGAGAGGTGGATCCTCTCACTGAACACTAAGTAATTTGGTTTCTAACCCTGGGAGAATGGTGGCCAGATCAGACAGGTGGTAAACTCATCTAGGAAAATGCCCCTAGTAAGCTGGGAAATAGCACCTGGTTTCTATCAACAATCTGACCTGTGTAAAGACTTCATCAGAAAGCACATTTTTCAGTCATTTCCAATTTCTTCTTTATAAACATATTAAAGGAACAGAGAGTTCCAATAAAGCTAGTTTCATTGGGAAAGCAACCTAGCCAAAAGCAACCTAGCCTAGCCAGCAAATTTATAGCACAGTAGGTGACTTTGATTTGAGAAACAATGTCCCCGCTGGGCCTAGGATTTGCATGAAAATCCCCCTTGAGGTATACCTTCACAAAAACAGCTGCTCTCCAGGAGCACCTAAACCTCCTCATATTTATTGTTTCACACTGCAAAACACGTCTTAAGACAATCCCTTTCCAACTGAAATATCTAAATCCAATTGAAAATCCCCAACGGAAGTTGCAGATAGATTACAATATGACAGGAAAAATCAAGAGATTTGCAAAAGGAAGTGGGCAAGTTTGTTCAAGTGGGCAAGGAAGTGGTGTGAGCGAAAGTGGCCAGAAAGGTCGTCTCAGCCTCCCAAGGAGAAACTATATGAGCACTGCAGTCCACTAAATAGCTGGGTGGAAACCCAAAGTCAAACCTCTGTTGGAGAGGGTTCTGTCCATAAAAATGAGTGCGTGGTTTGAATGAGCTGTTTGGCTGTGTTGGGGTAGTCTAGTTGCAGTATAGATTTTGGACATCGTAGGTTCCTGTTCTCCCGACATTTTATTTCTGGAAAGTGTGTTAGAGAAGTGAACTGACAGAGGCAGAATGAGAATGCACTATGGCATTCAAGTCCAAGACCATCTTTCTCCAATGACTGCATCAGGAAGCACTGCATGAGCACATTCAGGAAAGCTCCTATAATTTAACGTAATGCATGCGATATAGGTCTTGTCTAGACTATGTATTAGAGGGGCTTGGCCCAGGGTCTACTGAGTTTAAGAAGCCCTCTTTTACAACTGGTGGATCTTGACTCACTTTTCTTAGTAGGAAACTAATTAGGTCATCTGATATGAATTTGGAGATAGCCCTAAGTTAGGATTTCACGTTGGAGTATTTTTTTCAAGTCATCAGAGACAGTAACCCTCAGCAACAAGACATGGTTTGTGGAGGGAGAAGAAAGCTCTCTGAGCTCTTCACCAAACTTTCAAACCAGAGAGAGACTTTCTCTTTTCCTTTGCCTTTTCTCTGAGGCCTCATGAAACTAAGAGCCAGGTTCTTCCTGCAGATTTTTGGAAAATTGATACTGAGGGTAACATGTGAAGTCAAACTGTGTCAAGAGGGTGGAAGTTAGGTCTGTATTCATAGACTTTGTTATTTTAATGCTTCTTTCCCATTACTTATTATATACTGGATGTGTCTTCTAATTAAAGTATTAAATTATTTAATCATCTAAACCTCCTTATGTGTAAGTACATTTCATTTAACAGGTGAGGAAACTGAGGCATAAATGAGTTACATAACTTGCTTTAGGTTAAAAAGCCAAGTCTGTGAAGTATTGGGATTAGAAACCAGGCAACTGTGCTCCAGAGTGCAACAAGGCACTAGATTGTCTCATGTTGGACAAAGAAATCTGGGGGAGGTGTGTCCTAGGAAAGCAAGATTTAAATTCTGCCATGAAGTCAGAAGGGTTGTGAGGTCTCCAAGTTCCATACCATCAGCTTGCTGTCGCAGCAAGGCCCTGCAGATGAACCCATGAGAGTATCTCTGCTGGAATCTTTCGGTGAAGAACAAGGAGTTTCAGGAAGTTTTTGGAATCTATTTGATTTTAGTACTTGAGAATTAGGCCTCATACTCCCTCCTTTGCTGAGCAGCACATGAAAGGAGAGGCAGGATTTCTAGGCACCCATAGGAGCCACTATTCCTCACCATATTTCAAATTCCAGATTGGTGCTGTTGACGTCCGGGTCATCAAAAGCACAGGTCAGCAAGTGCTGGGTTCCATCCACTTCCAACTGACTATAGCAAGAGAATGAATAGTCATCCAGCTCAGCATCTTCAAACTCTCCTGGGGAAAAACAAACCTGCAGCTGTTAATGAAGCAAATGAGTGCATCCTTTTGAAATCTGGAGTGACATTAATGAAATAGAAGCCTTTTGGGGCAGACATGAAAGAGTGATTATAGGTTTATCTAAAGAAGAAAAGCCCAAGGGAAAAGACAGAAAAACCAATACCAAAACCCAAACCGAAAAGACCCCAAACCCAAACCAAATCGATATCTAATGAGCACAGATTTTTCTAACGGGAAAAAAAAATCATCACAATTAATAAATAACTTCCAAATATTTCTAAATATTTCTTCCATTGGGTTAGTGCATTAGAGATCTAGAATAAAATACTAAACACACTCTTTTTTACGCTGTTAATTTCTTCTGTTAATTGGTATATTTCAAGTAAGAGATACTTTATCTCCATTATTCAAAAGCTACCTAATCCAACCTTTGACTTTATCACTAATCTTTATTTATTTCCTCCCAAGTATTTCTTTTTTGAATGAAGGAAGATGAGAACTATCTTACAGTCAGAAGTTCACTTTTTAAGGGATAGCTTTTTCTTGCCTAAATAGCCATCCCAACTAAAAGTACAATTGATTATCTCCATTGTGTGAATATTTATTTAAAGCAATTTGTCTTAAGCTGCTAAGGCAAATGTGGTTAGAAAAAATTAGATCTGCCAGGACTCAGATCTAGTGGACCTTTGCAAGAATCCTACAGGAATCCTATAGGTACTGCTTCTACATGTATAGATCCTTCACCTATAGAAATTGTATCTTAAAGACATCAGAATTCTCGAAGAATGTAGAGAATCTGATTTTTTTTTCAGCCTCTTTTGGAGGTACAATCTGTCACAGATAGTATTCAATTTCTTTCTTTCTTTTTTTAAAGATTTTATTTATTTATTTGACAGAGAGAGACACAGCGAGAGAGGGAACACAAGCAGGGGGAGTGGGAGAGGGAGAAGCAGGCTTCCCACTGAGCAGGGAGCCCGACCTGGGGCTCGATCCCAGGACCCAGGGATCATGACCTGAGCCGAAGGCAGACGCTTAACGACTGAGCCCCCCAGGCGCCGCTAGTAATCCATTTCTTAAACTGGGTTGAGGCCCCTAAGATTAAATAGACGTATTGTATATATATTTCACAATATTTAATAGAAAATAATTTGTCAGCAAATATACCTGGACTGGGACCTGAGAAAATCCAGCGTAACTGAAGTCATTCTCAGAGTGGTCAAGTGTTAGCCTGTGATGGCTTCCAGGTCCATCAATACTAGAAATTACCTTGACCCATCAATACTAGAAATTAGAAGCACCTAGGGTTTTAAATAGGATATAGAATGTATTAAAATTAAACCCCAGTTGAGTGTCCTGAAGGCAATGAAATGTAGAAACAGCATCTTCTTTACTTAAATAACTAAGTAGGTCTGTGGGAAAGTTAGTAAAGCTTGTTGTGAGCAGACTAGTTGAGTGACAGTTTGGTTCAGTCAAAGCCACAAATCTTGAAAAGCTAGATCTAGATAAGAGATAAGATAAGAGCTGTGGGCACTGCTCTTTCTGACCATTCCTAGAACCCACTAGGTGCACAATTCTGCCACTAGCAAAGACTTCTTATGTAATTTCAGCAGGGTAGAGCCCTCTTCCTGATGACAGTTTTAAATAATGAGGGGGAAACCCACAATTTAGGGCTCACATTTTAAAGCATGTTCATTCCTAATCTTATAGGACTAAGATCTTGTCTCCTAAGAACTGGCTCTTTTCTCAGTGGAATGGTTCTAGGTGGCTTTAGCCTGCCCTTACTCAGCAGTCCTCACTCTGTCTTGACATTTTCTCTTCTTTGAATCTTCCACCAATCCTATACGACAGAACCTACATTACTATTTGGATTCAGCCTTCTGTGGATCAGCTTTGTCTCCAAAATTCTTCGACATACAATATAAGCCAGAGAGAGCACAGTCTAGCAGATGCTGAGCACCAGGAGAATAAAGCACTCCCACTGCCCTTAGCCATCCAGTCTGGTGGAGTGAGTCTGATGTATATTTTCATACAAGATACAAAGCACAATTAAAGTGGCTATGTTTTGAGAAGCAGTTCATCGGCTCTTTAGCCAATAAAGTTGCTTTGTAACCAAGAAAAGTTCCCCTCGACAACTTGCAAAATTGCAAGGCATTTTACAAAGAGAATATTATACTTGATCTAAAGCTGAAAAATTCTTAGGTAAGGGTAATATACACAGTGGTTAAGACCTCCAGCACCAGAGCTGGACAGATGTGGGTTTAAATTCTCGCTATTCTACTTTTTAGCTGTGGTCCCTGTCAGGTTACTCAACCTCTCTATGCCTCATTGTTTCAACATGGAAATTCACATTATTTTGAGGAATCATTGAACAAAATATATGCAAAGACTTAGCTTAGAACACAGTAAGCACCCAATAAGGGTTAGCTATGACTATTATCTTTTTTTTTTTTTTGACAATAAGTAATGAAAAGGTAAAATGAGAATTCTAATTCTGAAATATACGTGAAAACTGTGAGGCTCCTTTGAAAAAGAATTCTATGTCAAAGGTATTATTACTATGGCTTTGAAATTACATAGAACTTTTGTACAGTGAGTTAACCCATTATTCTTTAAATGCTCACTATATAAGCATACCTTTCTATAAAAATTTAATTTTTAGAATATGTATTATAGACAAGGCCGTGTGGTTTAGAAATCTTCCTATTGAAAAGAATTAGTTGATTAAAAGTATGAATGGCTTGGATTTTTAAAAAATATCCCTTTATTCTCTTGCTCATCCTTGTAGTTATCAAAGAACTAATCTTTCAACAAATAACAGCTGATTATTATACACCCCAAACTGAAAAGTATTTTGACGTGATCAATGTGGATGATTGGTTAGATCTCCTAAATCAATCTGAAATTTAAAAAGTTGAAGTGAAAACTCAGCTTTCAGTTAGAATTCTTATTTCTTTGAAAAAAAAAAAAAGTATGGCCACCAGGGAGAAATAGAGGGAATAGATTGTACTCTGAAGAGTAAGAATTAGGTGTTACTTGCCAACCAGCTATCTGTGCAAACACAAGGCAACACTTTCGAATAATAATCATCCCCACAAAGTGATTCATACATGGTCACGCTGTGAAAAATGTCAGCATTCTGACAATTCCCTTAGTGAAAATATTCTAGGGATTTCCAACCTTAGTAAATACATGGCTTAACATATCTAAGCTGAATCATTGAGCTGATGTGTTTGATAACCTTGATAAGAAAATCCTTTTTAACTCTTAAAGTAAAAGGGCTTAATTATCAGGAACAAATGGGTGGTCCAAATTCCCAGATGGCTCCTGTTGAGGCTGTTCTGCCTTTGTCTACAGTTTTGTTGTAATTACAACTTACTTACTAAGTAGGCAGCATCGGCTTCTAGGTGCTAAGTGTTTCAAGGATCCCAAAGAGAGTTATTATATGATGATAAATTTGTCAATATGGAGAAAATTAAATATATTTTAATGAGACAACTCATTCAGATCTTCTGCTGTTCAGTTATTGCCTAAGAATCTCACATAAATCTATCAAAACTAAAGTATTTTGAAGAAATTTTCAAATACTCAATTCAAATACTGAATTCAGTTCTAGACACTCTTTTAGGTGCTAGAGATATGGCATTGGTGAGTGCAGACAAAGCTGTTGTTTCTGGAAATTATTTTATCATGAAAGTCATGCTTTTGGAACCTCCTAAAAAGCTAAGCAAAACAAATTTAACTTGATTTTTTAACAAGGTAAAACTGCCTTGGAGATTCTCCAATAAGCACAACCATTGTGTCTATATGGGTGTTCTTTTTGTAAGAGCAGAGGCATTGACTGACATTTAAGATCCACATTTAGAGAGCCAAATGCATTCCTTTCTGACAATTCTAAGACTTTATAAACCACCCACAGTATTGTCCCCAGACGCCCTGTCCTGGTGGTTAGAACTTACAAGATGACTGAGTATGTGGCAAGTTCTCCAACTCCATTCCAACCCAGTGTCCAGATCAGGTCTGTTAGGGATCTGAGTAACCTGAGCATATGCTAGAGATAATCTGAAATCCTAAAGAAAAGTTAGAAATGACTCACCATTCTGTGCATAGCCACTTTCTCCAGAAACGGCTTGAAGTAAATAGAAAACCATACCAAAAGCTGTACCCAGAATTGTCATTCTGAGAGAGAGAAAGAAAGGAGAGAGGAGGTGTGTGAGCCTATGTGTAGGAATGAATGAGAGAGAGAGTGAGCCCCAGCGAGAGAGAGACAGAGACAAATCTACAGCTTTAGCACTTTATACTTATTTAACCACAGACAGGGGGAAGTATAAACACAGCAAAAAAGAAGGCAAGTGCCAGAAACAGGAAGTCTGAGTAAAAGTATTGCTGTTGTAAGCAGAGGTAGAGGAAATGAAGGGATAGAACATTCGAATTATTGTACCTCTTTGGTATTCCTGACAGCCCCCAAACTTACTCTGCTTATTCCAGAGTAAGGTAGGGCATTCAAATCTAGCCCCAAACTACCTGAGACTAGAATGTGAGTAAGTTTCAGTTAAAAAAAAAAATCACAAGACAAAACTAAACTTAGAAAGCTAATCAGTTGATTGTCTGGGGTGCGTGTCTCTTTAAGGAAAGATTCTGCACTTTATGAAGTAATGTACTGCAGGTTATTTTAAATAGTTCACCTCCAATCTCTGAACATACACACCAGTGAGTTTCACAAGAACAGCAATTTTGTTTGGTTTTCTGTGTATCCCCAATACTGACTTATACCTTGCTCATCAAAGTAGGCATTCAAGAATTATTTATTTAGTTCAGGAGTTGGCTAACTACGGCCAAAGGGCAAAATTTGGCCCACCACCTATTCTTGCAAATAAGGTTTTATGGGAACACAGTTACTGTTGTGTTACAACAGCGGAGCTGAGGACCTGCGGCAGAAACCGTACGGCACACAAAATGTAAAATCTTCACTCTCTGGTCCTTCACAGAAAAAAATAAAAGCTGTGGATCCCTTGTTTCTTGGATAACACAATTATTTTCTCAGTGTGGGTTTTTTTTTTTTTAACACAACAACCACCAAAATTTTTTTTTTTAAAGATTTTATTTACTTATGTGAGAGAGAGAGAATGAGAGAGAGCAAGAGCATGAGAGTGGGGAGGGTGAGAGGGAGAAGCAGACTCCCTGATGAGCAGGGAGCCTGATGTGGGACTGGATCCTGGGACTCCAGGATCATGACCTGAGCTGAAGGCAGTCGCTTAACCAACTGAGCCACCCAGGCGCCCATCAGTGTGGTTTTAATAGGATTATATTTGTGAAAATGTGATTGCCACACAACATTTCAGGAACATACAGTGTTTGCGAACCACATTGGTACCTGCCTATACGTGCGTATGGGGCAAAAGCTTGGGCCAATGACGAAGATAATTCAGACTCTCCCTAAACTCATCTGCCAATCAAAACTTCTCCCAACATGGCCCCTGGGTTAAAGTAGTAGTATTTGTTAAGTCTAACCAACTTCCTGGTAATTGTTATATCTTTTTCTTTAAACCGCTATTAGTATTCAAATGAAGGTGCAGGTTGATAGCAATCCTGTTATCAACAGACAATGACTCCCGAAACTCCGAGGTCTGCTCAGGTCTTCCACTGGCTGGCTAATCACCTGGATTGGAGCTATAGAACACCCCTCAGCTCTCTTTCAGAAAAAAGCCACAAGACTGAAATTATAAGGTGATGAGTACTGAGATGCCGAGTGGACAGTGAGTAGTGAACTTCCGTTTGATTCACAGACATTGGGTAGATATTGGCCTATTGGGCTGTAAAAACGGCTGAATTAGCAAAGATGAACAGCACCCCCAACGTGTAAAACAGAAAGGGTCTTTGAAAGCTGCATGAGTTCGCTTATGTCATCATTACAGTGATTGTGACAATCTCATAAAATGAGAAAAGAAGGGGCACCTGCACAGTCTCTGGAAGCCTGTCTTGACTGTTGAGGCAGATCCAGTGACAGAGATGGGGTACCCTGTTCATAAGATCGCACTCTGGACTGCAAGCTCAAGGGATATTTCAGAACAAGAAGCCAACTGCATGCACATAATCTATCTCCTCCATCTGCCGAGGTTTTCTTTTGGCATTTTGAAACATATTTCAAAGAGTGACAATTTTGTGCATCAGATAATAATTTGTGCCCTCATTTCTAATCTTGTCTTGAAAGCTTGGTTAGAAAAGCATGAATCTGATTCATAAAAGTTGATATGTTTTTGCATTGAGCTGAATATCCTTTCAAGAAAGATGTAATTATAAATTCCCATAAACTAAGTAAGTGTTAGAGAAGGAATCACAAATTATATCTATCCACCAACACAGGTCTCATGAATTGCTCAGATTGTCACTCCATGGGTGAGTAATTGGGTTGTGTCTCTTTAAATTCTCTTGTTTATCATTTTAGTGGACTATCATTTTGATTGTATCTCTTTCCTTTAGTTGTGAAGATGTAAAAGAACAAAGCCAAGACACAATATTTTGGTACAGCATGTGCTAGTTTGCTCAGGGGATTTCCACTGGTGTACTTACTCTTTTTGGGTGGGGCAGGAGATGCCGAAGGACCTAGAGAGAAACCTAGATATAGTGTGGGGAGCTCAAAGGAAAGAGAAGCCTCACTAGTCCTTCTAGAGATTCTGGGGGAGCAATGGTGCCTTCCCTACTTTCTTCACCCAGGTCTTGCTAGGCCTTTGGAAACTTAGGAAGAAGTTGCTTCACCTACTCCCGCAGTTGAGAGACCTTCACTATGTTGCTTTGTCATTACTCTGTAAGAGAAGTGGAGAGCTAAGAAAAGCAGATCAGAAAAGATGCCCAGGGCACCTGAGTCTCCACCTGCAAAGTCAGGATCCCAGCAGTGGACTGAGGACAGAGCAGATCCTGGGACGCTGCAGCCTGATTGCTGCACATATCCCCCTTTCTCTTCTCCCATCATTTCCTTTCATCACTACCTTCTCTTTTCCCTCTCTTATATGTTGTCTTCCTTTAGTCTCATGAGTTCCTATGATGTGGTGAATCATAGAAAAGGAAAGGTATTTTATTGTTTCTCATATATAAGCAGAACACAGTGACCTTGTAAGACTCCTAGTGTCAACTGGTCACAACTTTCCTTTCTTCCTTTGTGTGTGTATGTGTGTGTGTGTGTGATCATTCAGACTGTTTATTAAACAGAGAAAGCAAGAATGATTTTCTTTTATTTTCCTACTGTAATAAGTAATGTCTATAACGTTGTGTATAGCAAGTAGAGTCCTGAAGAGCTCAGAAAACTCACCTTTTAGCCAGATTTGAGATTACTGGATAGTGGAGTGGAAGAATGTGGTGCACCCTTTACTTGACTGTTTGTTGTTTGTTTTCTTGGTAAAAATCCACTCCAGGAAGCCCCAGGTTTTGTCTCTTTGTCCCAATCTGTAAGGACAAAGATTTTCCTGGGCAAATTCAGGCTGAGAATCTTATTACTAATCCTTACTCTCTGAACTCATCTCTTAGGACCAGAAATTTCATTTCCATCCTTGACAGAAATTATAAATTTAGTGGGTCTGGCACCAATGTGTTATCTCTTTCAGCACCCTTGGGAAACAAACTGTTTCAAGAGCAAAAGCACTTCTCAGAGTCAGCTTTTGTATGAAGCTTATAAAAGAGCCGTTAACATTTAGTAATTTGTCCCAAATGAGAAAGATTTAAAAGTTACTCACCTTGTGATTGGACATTGAAGGACAATAAAATGAAACAGCAGCTACAACAACAGTAATAATAAGCAGTATATGTTGCTATAGGAATATCCTGGGCAAAATCTGATGTTTAAAAAATACTCAGAGAGTTCCAAAACATGTTCTATGAAATCTTTGAATGTGCCCTCCTCCCATTGTAACTTACCTTCTTTAATTAACAGTAAGATATTATCCATAAGATGGGAAACAGTCTTGGGCACCTGCCTTCTGCTGGAAGAAGGAAATCCAGGCCAGCTCAGTGGAATGACTGGGGACCCCTAAGAACTATGAAAAAAAAAAAAGAGGAAAACCCCCCAGGGTGTCAAGTTGGTGAGGATGACTGTAGGGAGCCCTAATCATGCTCTAGTCCAAAATGAATTGCTTTAGCATTTTATCAGTGTGTGCTGAGTCAGTCCCTAGGGCTCTAAGGGGGAGTCCCAACATCGTGAAGTTTCATTTCCAGGAGCACAGCGTTTTCCTTGTTGTGGCTCTTCTTTCATTTCCCTTTCCTCCTTACCCTGTGTCTTCAGCCCCATACCTTGCTGTCATGTCATGCAATGAGTTCTTTCTGGGCAGAGTTTGAAATGTCAGAGCTATTTTGCCCTGACAAGATTTTAGTCTCTGTCTTCGGATACAACAAAAATGGAGTCTCTGAGTGCCCGTTTTTCACTCTTTGCTGAAGACATTTCTGCCAGAAAGAGAGTATTTTGATGTCAATACATGCTCAAATTTTGATAAAAACGTGAACCGGAGTATCGATCCTTGGGGAAAGTGGTCTGTCAGCTGGCAATAGCAGCAGATCCCGGCACTTTGGGGGGCAGCTGGGGAACGGGTGGGTCTGTCTCTCCCTTCAGGCCCTTCCCAACAGAGAGTTCACAGAAGGCTCCTGCTCACAGCTCTAGGGTCAGTGCCTTGTAGTGTTTTGGAGAAAAGTCCGGATTAAGTGACACCATCCTGGGCCCTGGCCTGTGACTCTGCGCAGATGTCCTGTCAAGGTAGCTCCTAAATGCCTGCAGAACACTTTCCAGGGGCCTGTGGTGCTGATTGCCACACTGGTATCCCAATCCAGACAACTGGGAAAATTGGTAAGAGCCCTCAATTCTACTTCTTATGCTTCGCTGCCCTCTTAGAACCCAGCACCTGTGCAAATTAAGTCCCCAAGAACAGCCTTGGTGTCTGATAATTTCCTAACCTAATATCAACATAAGCAAAGTCAACATTAAAAGTAACCCTGAGTGATACTGTTTATGGAATTGCCACATAGAATTGGCAGATGTTCCTGGAAAATAAGGAGCAAGGGGTCTGTCTGTTGGAAGATTATATGAGACTGCACTAAATTTTTTTAAATTTTATTGTTATGTTAATCACCATACATTACATCATTAGTTTTAGATGTAGTGTTCCATGATTCATTGTTTGTGCATAACACGCATTCTGACTGGTGTGAGGTGGTATCTCATTGAGGTTTTGATTTGGATTTCCCTGATGCCGAGCGATGTTGAGCACTTTTTCATGTGTCTGTTGGCCATTTGGGTGTCTTCTTTGGAAAAATGTCTGTTCATGTCTTCTGCCCATTTCTTGATTGGATTCTTTGTTCTTTGGGTGTTGAGTTTGATAAGTTCTTTATAGATTTTGGATACTAGCCCTTGATCTGATATGTCATTTGCAAATATCTTCTCCCATTCTATCGGTTGTCTTTTGGTTTTGTTGACTGTTTCTTTTGCTGTGCAAAAGCTTTTTATCTTGATGAAGTCCCAATAGTTCATTTTTGCCCTTGCTTCCCTTGCCTTTGGTGATGTTTCTAGGAAGAAGTTGCTGTGGCTGAGGTCGAAGAGGTTGCTGCCTGTGTTCTCCTCTAGGATTTTGATGGACTCCTGTCTCACATTTAGGTCTTTCAACCATTTTGAGTCTATTTTTGTGTGTGGTGTAAGGAAATGGTCCAGTTTCATTCTTCTGCATGTGGCTGTCCAATTTTCCTGACACCATTTGTTGAAGACACTGTCTTTTTTCCATTGGACATTCTTTCCTGCTTTGTCAAAGGTTAGTTGACCATAAAGTTGAGGGTCCATTTCTGGGCTCTCTATTCTGTTCCATTGATCTATGTGCCTGTTTTTGTGCCAGTACCATACTGTCTTGATGATGACAGCTTTGTAATAGAGCTGGAAGTCCGGAATTGTGATGCCGCCAGCTTTGCTTTTCTTTTTCAACATTCCTCTGGCTATTCGGGGTCTTTTCTGGTTCCGTACAAATTTTAGGATTATTTGTTCCATTTCTTTGAAAAAAGTGGATGGTATTTTGATAGGGATTGCATTGAATGTGTAGATTGCTCTAGGTAGCATTGACATCTTCACAATATTTGTTCTTCCAATCCATGAGCATGGAACATTTTTCCATTTCTTTGTGTCTTCCTCAATTTCTTTCATGAGTATTTTATAGTTTTCTGAGTACAGATCCTTTGCCTCTTTGGTTAGATTTATTCCTAGGTATCTGATGGTTTTGGGTGCAATTGTAAATGGGATTGACTCCTTAATTTCTCTTTCTTCTGTCTTGTTGTTGGTGTATAGGAATGCCACTGATTTCTGTGCATTGATTTTATATCCTGCCACTTTACTGAATTCCTGTATGACTTCTAGCAGTTTTGGGGTGGAATCTTTTGGGTTTTCCACATAAATTATCATATCATCTGCAAAGAGTGAGAGTTTGACTTCTTCTTTGCTGATGTGAATGCCTTTTATTTCTTTTTGTTATCTGATTGCTGTGGCTAGGACTTCTAGTACTATGTTGAATAGCAGTGGTGACAGTGGACATCCCTGCCGTGTTCCTGACCTTAGGGGGAAAGCTCTCAGTTTTTCCCCATTGAGAATGATATTCACTGTAGGTTTTTCATAGATGGCTTTTATGATATTGAGGTATGTACCCGCTATCACTATACTCTGAAGAGTTTTGATCAAGAAAGGATGCTGTACTTTGTCAAATGCTTTTTCTGCATCTATTGAGAGGATCATATGATTCTTGTTCTTTCTTTTGTTAATGTATTGTATCACGTTGATTGATTTGCGAATGTTGAACCAACCTTGCAGCCCAGGGATAAATCCCACTTGGTCGTGGTGAATAATCCTTTTAAGGTACTGTTGGGTCCTATTGGCTAGTATTTTGGTGAGAATTTTTGCATCCATGTTCATCAAGGATATTGGTCTGTAATTCTCCTTTTTGATGGGGTCTTTGTCAGGTTTTGGGATCAAGGTAATGGTGGCCTCGTAAAACGAGTTTGGAAGTTTTCCTTCCATTTCTATTTTTTGGAACAGTTTCAGAAGAATAGGTATTAATTCTTCTTTAAATGTTTGGTAGAATTCCCCTGAGAAGCCATCTGGCCCTGGGCTTTTGTTTGTTGGGAGATTTGTGATGACTGCTTCAATTTCCTTAGTGGTTATAGGTCTGTTCAGGTTTTCTATTTCTTCCTGGTTCAGTTTTGGTAGTTGATACATCTCTAGGAATGCATCCATTTCTTCCAGGTTATCTAATTTGCTGGCATAGAATTGCTCATAATATGTTCTTATAATTGTTTGTATTTCTTTGGTGTTGGTTGTGATCTCTCCTCTTTCATTCATGATTTTGTTGATTTGGGTCATTTCTCTTTTCTTTTTGGTAAGTCTGGCCAGGGGTTTATCAATCTTGTTAATTCTTTCAAAGAACCAGCTCCTAGTTTTGTTGATCTGTTCTACTGTTCTTTTAGTTTCTATTTCATTGATTTCTGCTCTGATCTTTATTATTTCTCTTCTCCTGCTGGGTTTAGGCTTTATTTGCTGTTCTTTCTCCAGCTCCTTTAGGTGTAGGGTTAGGTTGTATACTTGAGACCTTTCTTGTTTCTTGAGAAAGGCTTGTATTGCTATATACTTTCCTCTTAGGACTGCCTTTGCTGCATCCCAAAGATTTTGAACAGTTGTGTTTTCATTTTCATTGGTTTCCATGAATTTTTAAAATTCTTCTTTAATTTCCTGGTTGATCCATTCATTCTATAGTATGATGCTCTTTAGCCTCCATGTATTTGAGTTCTTTCTGACTTTCCTCTTGTGATTGAGTTCTAGTTTCAAAGCATTGTGGTCTGAAAATAGGCAGGGAATGATCCCAATCTTTTGGTACTCATTGAGACCTGATTTATGACCTAGGATGTGATCGATTCTGGAGAATGTTCCATGGGCACTAGAGAAAAATGTGTATTCTGTTGCTTTGGGATGGAATGTTCTGAATATGTCTGTGAAGTCCATTTGGTCCAGTGTGTCATTTAAAGTCTTTATTTCCTTGTTGATTTTTTGCTTAGATGATCTGTCCATTTCAGTGAGGGGGATGTTAAAGTCCCCCACTATTATTGTATTGTTGTCAATGTGTTTCTTTGTTTTTGTTATTAATTGCCTTATATAATTGGCTGCTCCCATGTTAGGGGCATAGATATTTACAATTGTTAGATCTTCTCATTGGATAGACCCTTTAAGTAGGATATAGTGTCCTTCCTCATCTCTTATTACAGTCTTTGGTTTAAAATCTAATTTGTCTGGTATAAGGATTGCCACCCCAGCTTTCTTTTGGTGTCCATTAGCATGGTAAATGGTTTTCCACCCCCTCACTTTCAATCTGGGGGTGTCTTTGGGTCTAAAATGAGTCTTTTGTAGACAGCATATCGATGGGTCTTGTTTTTTAATCCAATCTGATAGCCTGTGTTTTTTGATTGGGGCATTTAGCCCATTTACATTTAGGGTAACTATTGAAAGATATGAATTTAGTGCCATTGTATTGCCTGTGAGGTGACTGTTACTGTATATTGTCTGTGTTCCTTTCTGGTCTATGTTGCTTTTAGGCTCTCTCTTTGCTTAGAGGACCCCTTTCAATATTTCTTGTAGGGCTGGTTTCGTGCTTGCAAATTCCTTTAGTTTTTGTTTGTCCTGGAAGCTTTTTATCTCTTCTTCTATTTTCAATGACAGCCAAGCTGGATATAGTATTCTTGGCTGCATATTTTTCTCGTTTAGTGCTCTGAATATATCATGCCAGTCCTTTCTGGCCTGCCAGGTCTCTTTGGATAGGTCTGTTGCCAATCTAATGTTTCTACCATTGTAGGTTACATATCTCTTCTCCCGAGCTGCTTTCAGGATTTTCTCTTTGTCTCTGAGACTCGTAAGTTTTACTATTAGATGTTGGGGTGTTGACCTATTTTTATTGATTTTGAGAGGGGTTCTCTGTGCTTCCTGGATTTTGATGCCTGTTTCCTTCCCCAAATTAGGGAAGTTCTCTGCTATAATTTGCTCCAATATACCTTCAGCCCCTCTCTCTCTTTCTTCTTCTTCTGGGATCCCAATTATTTTAATGTTGTTTCATCTTATGGTATCGCTTATCTTTTGAATTCTGCCCTCGTGATCCAGTAGTTGTTTATCTCTCTTTTTCTCAGCTTCTTTATTTTCCATCATTTGGTCTTCCATATCACTGATTCTCTCTTCTGCCTCATTTATCCTAGCAGTTATCACCCCCATTTTTTATTGCACCTCATTAATAGCCTTTTTGATTTCGACTTGGTTAGATTTTAGTTCTTTTATTTCTCCAGAAAGGATTTCTCTAATAACTCCCATGCTTTTTTCAAGCCCAGCTAGTAACTTTAAAGTGATGATTCTGAACTCTAGATCGGACATCATACTAATGTCCATATTGAGTAGGTCCCTGGCAGTTGGTACTACCTCTTGTTCTTTTTGTTGAGGTGATTTTTTCTGTTTTGTCATTTTGTCCAGAAGAGAATAGATGAATGAGAGAACAAAATGCTAACAGGGTAACAACGTCCCCAGAAAATATACTCTAAACAGATCAGAAAAGAACTGAACCTGGGGGAAAAGAAAGGGAAAGAAAGAAAAAGAAAAAGGAAAAAAAAAAGAAAAAGAAAAGATAAAAACAAACAAAAACAGAACAAAACAAAAAAACAGAATATGATCAAATATGATCAGGCTGATGCATAGATCAGTGCCACACACTAGATTTTGGGTGTATTTTGGTCTGTTAGAAGAAAGTGCCTCCCAAAATTTTAAAGAAAGAAAAACTTATATATGTACAAAAATAAGGGTTGATATGATGAAGGGATGGAATATGACTGTAAAGATGAAAATTATAAAAAATTTTATAAAAGGACTTGATAAGAAGTTGTTTGAAAAAAGAAAGAAGAGGATTTAAAAAAAAAGAAAAAAAAGGGAGAGAATGTGATCAGGCAGGAGAGTAGAACAAAACCATACACTAGAGATTTAGGGTATATTTTGATCTGTTAGAAGAAACTATCTCAAAATTTTAAAGAGAGAACAACTTATATATATATGCCAAAAATAAGGGTAACTACTATGAAGGGATAGAATAGGACTCTAAAGATGAAAAATAAAAATGTTTTTTAAAAAAAGGATTGATAAGATGTTGGTTGAAAAAGGGAAAAAGAAAAATTCAAAAAAAAAATTAACTTTGAAGGACTAAAGAATCATGGTAAAAAAGCCATGGATTCTATGTGCATTATTCCCCTAGGGCTGGAGTTCTGCCATTCTCATTGATCGGTAAACTTGGTCTTGGCTGGCTGTTCTCGCTGATCTTCTGGGGGAGGGGCCTGTTGCCGTGGTTCCCAAATGTCTTTGCCGGAGGCGGAATTGCCCTGCCCTTGCCCAGTCCGGGCTAAGTAATCTGCTCGGGTTTGCTCTCTGGAGCTTTTGTTCCCTGCAAGCTTTAGGTACAGCTTTGGAGGACGAGAGTGAAAATGGCAGCCTCCCAATCTCTGCCCGGAGGAGCCAAGAACTCGGGGCTCCACTCCTCAGTGTGCCCCCAGAGAAAAGCAGTCAATCACTTCCGTCTCCCTGGTCTCCGGCTGCACTCCGTGCTCACCCCGCCTGTGACCGAGCGTTTCTATCTCCGGCACCCGACCCCGGGTGGAGTCTCCAAACCCAGCAGATCCCTGTGGTGCGCTCCCGCACCTCTCCTCCCGGGGGAGGAAGGGGAGTCTCCCCGGATCTGCCGCTTGTTGGGTCCCTGCTGGAGGAGCAGTGGCCCGACTGTGCCGCGGATCACGGTCTATGGCAACCCCGAGCTGAGAGCCCACTCCTCGGCTCTGTCTCTGCAGCCGGCTTCCCCAATCTGATACCTGGGAGCTCTGCTGCACTCAGGCACCCCCGGTCTTTCTGTGACCCCGAGGGTCCTGAGACCACTCTGTCCCTCAAGGGTTCCACCCCCCACTTAGCCACCAGAGTGACGTCCCTCAGCGGAGCCGACTTCTAAAAGTTCCGATTTTGTGCTCCGTGGCTCTATCACTTGCCAGAAGCGGCCGACGGAGGCCCCTCCCCCGCCGTCTATCCTCCCGAATATCCCCTCGGATTCACTTCTCCGCCCGTCCTACCTTCCAGAAAGTGGTCGCTTTTCTGTTCAGAGAGTTGTTGCTATTCCTTTCTTCGATCTCCTGTTGAGTTTGTAGGTGTTCAGAATGGTTTCATCCCTATCCAGCTGAATTCCTGAGACCAGATGAAATCCAGGTCTCCTACTCCTCCGCCATCTTGCTCCGCCCCCGAGACTGCACTAAATTTTTTAAGCTACAACCGTCACTTTCAGATACTTTCCAAGAAAATAGGTAAGTACTGCCTACTTTTGCTTATGGATGTGCAAACTTTTATGCTTTTATTTATCAGTCTCAGAAGACTTTGGAATTTTTTATAGGACTTTTGTTTGTTTTTGTATGTGCTAGTTGGGCTATTCTGCTGAAACAAGGGGACTTGGAAACATAGTGTCTCTAACAAAGATGCAGACTTACTGCTCTCTCATAGAAGGTGATCCACGGCAGTGAGGCAGCTCCATGGGTTCATTCAATTAGGGACCCAGCCTACTCTTTCATTTCCTAGGATATTGCTCTTGTCTGTGTATTTAAGGTCAGCTGACCAGCACCATGATCTTATTCCAGCCTTTGGGAAGCAGATTCAACAAGACAGTGAAGAGGAATCGGTGTCCTTTTTAAGAACATGATCTGAAAATTGCATATATCACTTCTATTCGTGTCTTATTGGCTAGAAAATAGTCACTATGGCCACTTTAGCTGCAAGTGAGAAAGGAAACTGTAGTCTAAAAAGCAGGAACTATGTTTACAGCTAAAACTGGAGAATCTAGTAGTAAAAGGGAGAAGGGAAGAATGAATGTTGGAGAGAGCAAGTAGCCTCTGCAAGGGTTGTATACTGAGTAGTTATGCAAAAGTACATATCATGAAGAACACAGGCAGTAGTAACCACTTCCACCTGAGGGGGAGAGAGCAGGCATTTGATCTCAGGATTAAAGAATGCAAAATGACTTATCAGGTGAGTGAACCTAGATCCGGGCAGAACAGAGCTTGCTTCGCCCACTGGGGAAGTAAGACTTTTAATATTCACACCAGGCCCATTTTCTCTGATCTCAGGTCTCTGTTCCCAAAGAGCTTTAAAGAAAATTAAAACTCTAAAGCTAGGGTTCCAAATTTGGGTACTCCAAGCATCTCTTGAAACTCTAAGCAGTATATGGGATCAAAGGTTTTTTCTTTTATTAGAACCTCAGAAGGGACAGTGACACAAAATTTTAAAATCCAATACATTGACTGGGGGCGGAGGTGGGGAATGCCATGACAAAGTAGCTAAGCTGTCCTCAGGGGGACCATGGACCATTAGAGACCCAGGCAGCTGTGTCTGAGACTCTTGATTTGAGTTTCCTGGCTATTTCTCTCACATCAGTCTTGGCAGCAGAGGGGAGGAATGTCTGACAGTACAATATTGAATATTTGTGCTGGCTTCTACCTTCCCTACTCTGGAGCAGATAAGGCTGTCCTTTCTTATTCTACCCCCATTGACTGGAAGGGGTTTGGCCTTACTCCTGGGGAAGCTCCACCATTTTCTTCTGTCTAGGCACTGCATGTGCACTTTCCAAAGCAACTCTCTTCTTCTCTACAAACAGCATAGTCTATTCCCTAACTTCAGACAGAGCTGTGTGCTTTCTTAGCTAAACTCTCTTCCACTACTAGAAGCAGAAAGGAGGGGATTTATTTTGGGTAAACGCATAATAATAAAGGTGGCAGGGGCAGGCAGGGAACTTTAGACTTTGTACCAGTGTACATCTTGTACTTGTGTTTTCACTGAAAGGACTCAATTTTTTCCAGTTTATTATGAGAAGCTGAATTTTGCCCGCACTGGTTACTTTACAAGGTCTTTCAGAAAGGCAAAGTCCTATTTTAAGTAATTCTTGGTCGTTCTGGGCAGTGTTTTGTGCCCAGATTTTTACCGTGTCTTTCATAAAGGCCTTAAGGGCCACAAGAGGATGTAGGAAGAAAGAGGAGGAAGCTGAGCCAGTGTGCTGTGGGTCTAGCTCCAGCATGGTGATGTTTTGGAAATATTAACCACTGCTCCCTCCCTGCTCCTACCCATGGGCTTTCCTTCCCTTTTTGGCTCTTCCCACCGCCCACTCCTCATACAAGAGACAGACATTCTGAACTCTTCACTCAGGGAAGAAAGGTGCCAGTTTAAAACATTTAAGAAGAGAGTCTTTTCTTGGCTTTTGAATTCAAAAGTCTGAGCCACAGAGGTAGTAAAAGAGAAGAGTGGCATAAATAGGTATCCACATTGAGGGAGAGGAGAATGGAGAGATGGGGTGGGGGAAAGAGGACATATTCCCAGGCTGATAGGGAACATCCGGGAGAGCTCAGGTGGGAAGGAATGGAGCCCACAGTGACAAACCATATGCCAATACCTGGGATCTCTTTGCAAGGTGAGTCAGAGCCCCTTCTCTCCACTCTGGGGGACCCTACACAATGCCATAATTCAGAGCTTTGCCAGCCATCCTTCCCACCGGAAATGGTGAGGACTTCACTACACCACAGTCATCAATTTCCCAACCAATTTCCCAATGAGGACAATGCTCAAACAAGATCTGGCTTTCCCCCCAGCAAAGTGTCATATAATTGCTAAGTCCTGGAGGAGAATGGCCATTCAGAAGGGGCTAGAAATAGGGAAAAGAAAATCCCTCTCTCTTCTTATTCCCACCATGGACAGACTGTACTTGAGGGAGGAGCTGAAGGAACCAATGAGAGCATACTCTGAACCAGGAGAATAGTAAGCTTCCTTCTGCTTAAAATCTGTTTTGTAATGTAGTTTTCTGTGTAGGATTTTGTTTGGAAAATAAATGAGGTCTACTGCTTAAAAATTAGAAATCTCTAGATTCAAGGGAATAGGGCATGGATTTGGAATCACACCTGGGCTGCAATTCTACTTCAGCAAGTGCCTCTCATCAGCAAAATGGGGGAATCATATTTAATTCTGAGGGTCACTCTCTGGTTGAAGTACATGCTTCAGTGCCTGTCACATAGGTATTTAGTGCAGGCAAACTTTCTCCACCATCTGCTTTCATCAAGAGGGTAAAAAAAGTGGCAGATGATGTACAATGTTAAACCATGTGTCTCCCAAGTCATTAGCTTTTATCCAAAAACCCTCCCCCAGGAGGTCTCTATTGCCCCAAGTGAAAATTGTGATACTAGGAAAAAGAGACTTCAAATTTCTGGCTTTCAGTTTCAAAGTCACACTCTAAAAGGTAGGGGAAATTTAGAACAATTGTTTTTCGGGCAAGACCTGTTCTCCCTACCTCATCCGAAGCCAGTCCAATACATACACCCACTCCTACACATGCCCCTCTCTCCCTCTCTTTCTCTCATAACTAGATAAAGAGCTTCCAACTGAGGAAGGGGAGGGAAAACAAGAGTCAGAGTAGAAAAGAGAGAGTTGAGTGCTGATGAGCACTCATGATGTGGAGCCCAGCATTCTAACACCTCGCTGCACTAGGATATAAATCCAAGTTGAGGGAGAACGTCCTAAGATAGGTTTGGGGGATGCAAGAGTAGAAGGGACCTGTGCTTCACTTCTCACCAGCATGCTGGGAGATGGCCATCCCACAGGTTTCCCTGAACCTCTAGGGCACTGGAGAGTAGAATAGAGATGGTACTATGGTACATGGTGGTACAGTACTGCACTGCCTTTATTACTATAGCTTTGTAGTTTAGTTCAGTTTTTTTTTAAAGATTTATTTATTTGAGAGAGAGAGATAGAGAGAGAGAGAGAGCAGGAGGGGGAAAGGGGAGAGGGAGAAAGAGAGAGAGAATCCCAAGCAGACTCCCTCCTGAGCACAGAGCCTGACGCAGTGTCAATCCCAGGACCCCGAGATCATGACCCGAGCTGAAATCAAGAGTCAGCCGCTTAACCGATTGAGCCACCCAGGTTAAGTTTTGAAATCAGGAAGTATGAGTCCTCCAACTTTGTTCTTTTAGGCTATTTTCGGTGTTCTTTAGGCTATTTGGGTGCCTATTTTAGGATATTTTGGGTGCCTTGCATTTCTGTGAATTTTAGGATCAGGTTGCCAATTTCTGCATATAAGGCAGCTGGAATTTGATAGGGTTACATGAAATCTGAAAAAGGGTTTTGGGGGTATTGATATATGAACAATATTAAGTCTTCCAATTCATTAATACAGGGTATTTTTCCATTTCTAAGGTTTTCACGAATTTCTTCGACAATGTTTTGTGGATTTCAGTTTTCATATCTCACATTCTTTTTTGTTACATTCATTCCTAGGTATTTTAATCCCTTTGATGCTCCTGTAAATGGTCTTGTCTTCTTAATTTCCTTTTCATATTATTTGCTCTGGTATAATAATACAGTTGCTTCTAGAATATGGATCGTATATCCTATAATCTTTCTCAACTCATTTATTCTAATAGTTTTTTTTTTCCTTATGGATTGATTTCTATATACAAATCATGTCATTTTTGAAGAGGGGAAGTTTTCCTTCTTTCTTTCTGATCTGTAACACATTTAATTCTTTTAGTTAACTAATTCCCCTGGTTAGAGTTTCCAGTACAGTGCTAAATAGAACTGGTGAGAGTGGACACTCTTGTATTGTTTCTGACTCTAGGGGGAAAGCATTCAGCCATTCATCACTGAACATGATATCAGCTATGGGTTTTTGTTAGTTGTCTCTCATCAGGTTAAAGAATTTCCTTCCTACTTTGTCCAGTATTTTAATCATGAAAAGGCATTGTATTTTGTCAAATGCTTTTTGCATCTATTGAGGTGATTATGTGTGTTTTGTCTTTTATTTTACCAGTAGGGTACATGACTTGTATTAATTTTCAGATGTTAAGCCAATCTTCTATTCCTTGGTCATGACCTTGTTATGTTACTGGATTCAATTTTGCTAGTTGAGGATTTTTGCATCTATATTCCTACAGGACATTAGTCTGTAGTTTTTTCTTGTGATGTCTTTATTTGGTTTTGGTGTAGGGTAATACTGGCATCTTAGAATAAATTGGGAAGTCTCCCAATCTCTTTTATATTTTGGAAGAATTTGTGAAGGATTAGCATTGGATCTTCTCTAAATGTTTGAGAGGATTTATCAGTGAAGCCACATAGGCCTTTTCATTATGGGAAGTTTTAAAATTACTAATTCAATCTCTTTATTTACTTAGGGTTATTCAGATTTTCTACTTCTTCTTGAGTCAGTTTTGGTAGTTTGTGTCTTCCTTGGAATTTATCCAATTTGTTGTCATACAGTTGTTTACAGTATTCCTTTTTATTATTGTAGGATATATAGTGATGTCTCCTCTTTCATTCCTGAATTTAGCAGTTTGAATCTTTTTCTTTCTTAGTCTAGTTAAAGGTTTTTGTAAATTTTGTTGATCTCTTCAAATGTCTAATTTATCAAGGTATATATTTTTAAGAAAATCATGGAGAGAAGAGAAGAGGGGAGGTCAATACTTTGTGAGACTATCCCTTAAGCCCCATATCTGATTAGGGAAAGTATTACTAACAGAAGAGTCATATTTTAGTATTATAGTATGATTAGCTAGAATGATAGCACAAATACAGGAAAAGATGAATCATAGTTCAGATGATGTGATTTAAAGAATTATATGCTGTTAGTGGGATTCCAATGAGACTGATTGAAAAATCTCATATTTCACATTATGTGATAAGCTCACAGATATGTACAGAGCACAGAAATCTCTTTCTTTGAAACTGCATTTTATTTCATAGTAGCTACAAGTGTGGTGGAAAGCATATTTGACTAATAGGACACGAGGTGTTCTTTTTGGGTCTGAGAGATTGGACAAGATTAATGTGTGGCTGAATGAATGGTGGTTAGATGTTCAGAGTTTGGCTCCTTCAAGGTATATCATCTTTAAATTGTATTCTTTGGGGCAGATTGGTATAGCAGTTAATACAATGGGTTTGGAATCAAAAAAATCTGTATTCTTAAAATAGCAGTGTGACTGTGGAGAGGTTATTCAACATCTCAAAGTCTGAGTTCCTTATTAAATAATGTTGTTGTCATAATCAAATGAGATAAAACAAGATGTTCACCATGTATTAGCGATGATGGTAGTGGTGATGATGATGATGACAACAATGATGAAGGGCAGTGAGCCCCATGAATATGAATTTACTCACTTGGCTCTTTTTGGAGATAATGCTAATTTCAAGCCTATTCAGACTTGGCCTTCCCTCGCTGCAATGCAGCTCTTCAGTGGACTGCTTTTCACTGGTAGCTTTCCTACTATGAGCTGTATTTTTCTCTCCTACCTGGGCTTTTTCCACTCACCATTCAGAACTTTCAGACTTTTATTTTGATAAAAGTACTCATAATTCCTTCTCTCCTCCCCCCACCCCCAATTATGATTGTATCAATTCCTAATTACCTTCTGGCATTCATAAAGGATTCTTACTTTGCATCATCCATTCCCTCAATTGCTTCATAAACAAACATTTCTTGTAATTATAAAACATCTACCTAGAAAGTTGAGGGAAAGGGGTGGTTTCTTTTCTCAGGGTTAATCAGAGAAAGACTGAAAGTGATGCCTTATGACTAACTTTTGAAGAAATGAGACGATTCATGTTGATGAAGTCTTTGTCTGGAGTTGGTGGTTAGCATTTAGTATATACTTCTAACATCCTTTTTCATTATCTTGACTAAACTTTAAAATTTCATTTTCCAAGTGATGAAATTAAAAATTTCCAAATAACAATAACTTTAAATACTGCAAAATATACTTTTGGATCCCACTTTTCAGTTCATTTGGAAATGTGAAACACGGTGATGAATTATCATTTTGTTGATCAAAAAGGAAAAAAAAGTGCTATGCCGCAACGAACCCAAATCGATGGGAACACAAAAGGGGCGGGGGAGAGAAACACGACCTATATCTATGTACAAGAAAACTGACCATGAAAAACATTTATTATCATTATTATTATTTTTGCCAAGTGAGGGGCATATAAAAACTCACTTGAAGTAAGAAGGAAAGATAAATGTAGGGCATATTTGTCTACCATAAACCGTTAAAATAAATGCGGACTGTAGTGAAGACTGCTTACTTTACAACCTCCTTCCAACAGTAAGGTGAGTTTTTAAAATCATTCTAGGGAGTGGGAAACTTTGTTTCTTCTTCCCTGGCTTCATATCTCCTCCCCATCCTCCTAGGAGCGGGTTAACTTGGGAGATAACGCTCAAGGGCTGCATCTATGCAGCAATATAACGAGGCTGCAAGGGGAAAGTCTCAGTGCATTGTGTGACTGACCTCCAAAGATTAATTTGCCTGCTTTTATTTTAAATCACCTGACTCTAGGGATTTAATAGAATGAGTCCAGGTTTGCATGGAATCAAACAGAGGAAGCCAAGCAGCAGAATCAACTTTTGGTGCAGAAGACAACAGAAAAAGCAGATCTGAGGACCCAGACAGCAGTAATAGCCACCATTTGCTGAATATCTGTTATATGCCAGGTTCCTGCTAAATGCCTTAAGGCTCGTATTTTTGCAAAAACATTGTTATATGCATTTTTAAAATTAGAAACCTGAAACTCAGAGGAGTGGCTTGCACAGCCAGGTTCTCTCCACCATCCTATAACTTCTCTCTGATGTGATCTGTACCTCTCTAAGTTTGCTGAATAAGGAAAGCTTGAAAATTAAGTTAATTTATGTAGTGGTTTAGGCTCATTTTCTTTTTTAAATTAATTAATTAATTGAAAGAGAGAGATTGAGAAGGGGCAGAGGGAGAGAATATCCAAGCAGATTTCTGCTGAGCATGGAGACTGACACAGAGCTCGATCTCACTAGCCATGAGATCAGGACCTGAACTGAAACCAGGAGTTGGGCACTTAACCAACTGAGTCACCCAGGTGACCCTAGGCTCATTTTCTTTTGCTGAGGTCAGTAGACATCAAGAATTGCTACTCGTGGGTTTTCAGAAAAGCCTTCACATACATGGAGAACATCACTAAAATATATGCAAGTCTCAAATCCTCCATGTTTTTATTCCTGCACCACCTTCCAGCCCTTTAGCTATCTAAAATGGTTCTACAGTGTCTCTCCATATTTTTCTGCTCCTGTTTATTTAAGATCAATTCTCAATGAAAGCAGCTGTAGTCTTTTTTAAAAAAGATTTATTTATTTGAGAGAGAGAGAGAGAGAGAGAGAGAGTGGGGGGGAGGGGCAGAGGGAGAGGAAGAGGGAAAATCTCAAGCAGGCTCCTCGCTGAGCACAGAGCCCCACACAGGGCTGGAGGCGGGGCTCGATCCCACAACCCTGAGATCATGACCTGAGCAAAATCAAGAGTTGGCCGCTTACCCGACTGAGCCATCCAGGTGCCCCAAAAGCAAGCTGTAGTCTTAAACATGTTTTTGCCCACCTTTCTTTCTCTTTGGTCCCTTTCCTCTTTTTCTTGCAGATAACAATTGGCCTCATTCTGGTTGGCTACAGCTATTCCTGTCCTTGTTATCTTGTAGTGAGTTATTATGTTAAGCAATAGCTTAACAATTGCAGGCAAGCATCTTGATGTTTCCCAGTGATTTACCAACATGCTTGTTGAACAACAAAAAAAGGCGTTCGGGTAGGAAATTTTAGAGAGATTAGGTTTTCCTGTTTACATAGTTTAGGCAATAGTTCTATCTTGACACACTGGCTTTTATTTTTGTGATGCATCAGAAGTTGATTTTGATTTAGTCACTTAGTAGTAGTGGCGTGCCATGAGACAGTTCAAACGAGTAGGATTTGATTTTTTTTCCAGACAATAGAAACACAATAAAAATCTTGAGCCTATTTTGAATTGAAGGTAAAAGGATCCCCCACACCCCTCTTCTGCTTGGTTTCTAAAGCCCAGTTCATCCTAAATCCTTTTATATCTATCAACCTGTTACCTTTTAAGCTGTTAGCCAACTTATGGTCTCAGTCAGCATTTTAGGCCAGAACCGTGTTGATATCAAATTTTGCTTACACATACAACTTGTTCTTGAACAAATTGTGGGAACAAAGGGCTTTGTTTAATCTGACACTCTGCTTGTGGTTTATAGGTGTTAAAAACATTTTCCCCAATAAGGGAACACCCAAAATACATGTAATTAGCACTTTGGTAATTATATAATAAAAATGAATGGACGGATGTTTTCTCTTCTGGATAATTCTGGAACTTATAAACACTAGACCCACCAAAAGCTCATCTAGTGCCATTTTGAGTTGTATTTCCACGTGTCCTCAGTAAAGAATATTTTATGTGCAGCAGTATTCAGTATCAAAAATGTGATATCCAGGTAATGTCTTACCTGATACTCAAAAAAAGAAAAAGAAAAACTTGCCAGATAATTTGATCATGTCCTGCAAACAGCTTTTTATTTCAGAGATTTAAAAAATTTTATTCAGATATGAGTCATTATTCTAGTAAGATGAATTAAACTGGTCACTTAAAAGAAGGTAAGAATTGACTAAAAGAGCAATTTGGTTCTTAAGGATGATTCTTAATGAATTAAGAACACTCAAGCATTAAAAAGAACACAGAAAAAGATGTTCCTATCTGAACAGCAGAGTAGAATAGGATTTTCTAGTAGTATTTTCTGTAATTTGCTCTGCTCTGATTGAAGAGGCAATTCCATAATGATTTTAATTCATGTTCCCTCTCAATAAGTGTTTCAAAGAAGTCTTATATAATTGAAAATAGGTCAACCAGTGTCAGTAAGTGATTTACAATTGTGCAACACATTTTCATCAAAGTAGGTCAGGTCAGTGTCCTGATAAGCACAATTCTACTTGTGTAAGGAGTTCAGCTCTAACAATACACATCTATGTATCATTTGAAAACAAGGAAGAAAAAAATTGGGGTTCCATAGCCCTCTTTCCAAAACAATGAAATATGAGTTGCAATCCAGTCAGTGGAATTGGGTAGAATTACGAGACTAGCCAGTCAAGGCTTCAGGCCAGGATAGAAACAGATGGACAATAACTATCTGTTAAAATTGCCTTTAAAGCAAAATATCATTACTGTGGCATCAAATACTTTAGAAGTCTAGCAAATTAGGTAACCCAGAGGGATGTTTAATTAGGTGCTATCAATAAATAAAACACTCCTTAGGGCAACACATGGTTAAAAAAACACAAAAAAGCTGAGAGGGTATTATTATGAGCACAACTTACTTGAAGAGTACTTACAATTCCTTTAGAACCAACAATATTGATATGTGAATTTGATGTTTTTATTTACTGCAATTCACCAAATCTAGGTGACATTAGTTGTAAGGTTCCTTCCAATTTTAAAGGTGTTAGCTCATGGGAAAAAAAGTCCATCTTATGAAAAATGTCCTTTGATCAGGAAGCACTTTTGTCATCCTAGTCACTGTAAACACATGTCTTTGATATTGTAAACACTAGAATTATACTGCTTGAAGAATGTTATATTGCTTATTCTTGTCCTTAATTCAGAAAAGATTCCTTATTAAATCATACAAATGAGTATTTATAATGCCATGAAGCTGAGTTGGGGGCACTCACAAGTTGCAAAACACATGATTTGTGTACCAAGTCTTCCAAATCTTTTTTTTTCTTCTTCAAATTTTTATTTAAATTCTTGTTAGTTAACATACAGTGCAATCTTGGTTTCAGGAGTATAATTCAGTGATTCATCACTTACATACAACACCCAGTGATCAACACAAGTGCCCTCCTTAATGTGCATCACCCATCTAGCCCATCCCCCATCCACCTCCCTCCATCAACCCTCAGTTTGTTCTCTATCTTTAAGAGTCTCTTATGGTTTGTTTCCCTCTCTCTCTTTTCTTTTCTCCCTCCCATATGTTCATCTGTTTTGTTTCTTAAATTCCATATATGAATGAAGTCAGCTGGTATTTGTCTTGCTCTGACTGACTTATTTCACTTAGCATAATACACTCAAGAATCTTCCACTTTCTCCATATCCTCTCCAAAACTTGTTTCTTCTGTTGTTAATTTAGGCATTCTGACAGGTGTGAGGTGGTATCTCATCATGGTTTTGATTTGTATTTCCCTGATGATGAGTGATGTTGAGCACATTTTCATTTGTCTGTTAGCCATCTGGATGTCTTCTTTAGAAAAGTGTCTATTCATGTCTTCTGCTCATTTCTTAACTGGATTTTTTGTTTTTTGGGTGTTGAGTTTTATAAGTTCTTTATAGATTTTGGATACTAACTCTTTATCAGATATGTCATTTGCAAATATCTTCTCTCATTCCATAAGCTGCCTTTTAGTTTTATTGGTTGTTTCCTTCACTGTGCAGAAGTTTTTATCTTGATAAAGTCCCAATAGTTCATTTTTGCTTTTGTTTCCCTTGCCTCTGGTGATGTGTCTAGTAAGAAGTTGCTACCGCCGAGGTCAAAGAGGTTTCTGACTGTGTTCTATAGGATTTTGATGGCCTCCTTTCTCACATTTAGGTCCTTCATCCATTTTGAATTTATTTTTGTGTATGGTATAAAAAAGTGGTCCAGTTTCATTCTTCTGCATGTTGCCGTCCAGTCTTCCCGACAACAAATTCATTTGTTGGAGAGACGTCTTTTTTTCCATTGGATATTCTTTTCAGCTTTGTCAAAGATCAGTTGACCAAATAGTTGTGGGTCCATTTCTGGGTTTTCTATTCTTTCCATTGAACTGTGTGTTGGTTTTTGCACCAGTACCATACTGTCTTGATGACTACAGCTTTGTAATATAGCTTAAAATCTGGAATTATGATGCCTCCAGTTTTGTTTTTTTTTTTCAGGATTGCTTTGGCTCTTTGGGGTCTTTTGTCGTTCCATAAAAATTTTAGGATTGTTTGTTCTAGCTCTGCGAAAAATGCTGGTGGTATTTTGATAGGGATTGCATTAAATGTATAGATTGCTTTGGGTAGTATAGACATTTTCATAATGTTGGTTTTTCCAATCCATGAGCATGGATGCTTTTCCATTTCTTTGTGTCCTCTTCAATTTCTTTTGTAAGTGTTCGATAGTTTTCTGAGTATAGATCTTTTACCTCTTTGGTTAGGTTTATTCCTAGATATCTTACGGCTTTTGGTGCAATTGCAAATGGGATCGAGTCCTAGATTTCTTTTTCTGCTATTTCATTATTGGTGTATAGAAATGCAACAGATTTCTGTACATTGATTTTATAACCTGCGACTTTGCTGAGTTCATGTATTGGTTCTAGCAATTTTTGGGGTCTTTGGGTTTTCTACATAGAGTATCATGTCATCTGCAAATAGTGAAAGCTTGATTTCTTCCTTTCCAAGTTGTATGCCTTTTATTTCTTTTTGTTGTCTGATTGTTGAGGCTATGATTTCCAGTACTATGTTAAATGGTAATGGTGAGAATGTACATCCTTGTTTTTTTCCTGACCATAGAGGAAAGGTTTTCAGTTTTTCTCCTTGAGAATGATATTAGCTGTGGATCTTTCATATATGGCCTTTATGATGTTGAGGTATGTTCCATCTATTCCTACTTTGTTGAGTTTTTATCAAGAATGGATGCTGTATTTTTTCAAATGCTTTTTCTGCATCTATTGAGAGGATCATATGGTTCTTATCCTTTACTTTATTAATGTGGTGTATTACACTGATTGATTTGCAAATATTGAACCAGCCCTGCAGCCCAGGAATAAATCCCACTTAATCACGGTGAATAATCCTTTTAATGTACTGTTGAATCTGATTTGCTAATATCTTGTTGAGAATTTTTGCATCCATGTTCACTAAGGATATTGGCCTGTTTTTCTCCTTTTAAGTGGGGTCTTCGTCTGGCTTTAGAATCAAGGTAATGCTGGCCTCTTTGAATGAGTTTGTAAATTTTCCTTCCATTTCTATTTTTTGGAACAGTTTGAGAAGAATTAGGTATTAACCCTTCTTTAAATGTCTGGTAGAATTCCCCTGGAAACCATCTGGCCCTAGAATGTTTTGTTTTGTTTGTTTTTTGGAGTGATTTTTGATTACTGTTTTAATTTCTTTGCTTGTTACGGGTCTGTTCAAATTTTCCATTTCTTACTGTTTCAACTTAGGTAGTTTGTAAGTTTCTAGGAATTTGTTCGTTTCTTCCAGATTGCCCAGTCCGTTGGCATATAACTTTTTGTAATAGTCCCTTATAATTTTTGTATTTATGTGGTGTTGGTTGTGATCTCTCCCTTTTCATTTGTGATTTTATCTATTTGGGTCTCTCTCTCTTTCTTTTTGATAAGTCTGGCTAGGAGGTTATCAATTTTATTAATTCTTCCAAAGAACCAGCTCTTAGTTTTGTTGATCTGTTCTACTCTTTTTGTTGTTGTTGTTTCTATGTTTATTTCTGCTCTAATATTTGTTATTTTCCCCCTTCTGTTGGCTTTAGGCTTTATTTGCTATTCCTTTTCTACATCCTTTAGATGTAAGGTTAGGTTGTGTATTTGAGACTTTTCTTGCTTCTTGAGGTAGGCTTGTATTGTAATGTACTTCCCTCTGCCTTTGCTGCATCCCGAAGATTTTAGACTCTTATGTTTTCATTTGTATTTGCTTCTCTGTACTTTTTATTTCTTCTTTAATTTCCGGGTTAAACCATTCATTCTTTTTAGTAAGATGTCCTTAACCTCCATGTATTGGTGGTCTTTCCAATTTTTTTCTTGTGGTTGACTTTAAGTTTCATAGTGTTGGCATCTGAAAATATGCATGGTATGATCTCAATCTTTTTGTACTTGTTGAGGGCTGATTTGTGACCCAGTATATAATCTATTCTAGAGAATGTTCCATGTGCACTCAAAGAGAATGTGTATCCTGCTGCTTTGGGATAGAATGTTCTGAATATATCTGTTAAATCCATCCAGTCCAGTGTGTCATTCAAAGCCATTGTTTCCATGTTGATTCTGCTTAGATGATCTGTGCATTGCTATAAGTGGGTTGTTAAAGTCCCTCACTATTATTATATTATTATCATGAGTTTCTTTATGTTTGTTATTAAATGATTTATATATTTGGGTGCTCCCAAGTTGGGGGCATAAATATTTATGATTGCTAGATCTTCTTGATGGATAGACCCCTTAGTTATGATATAATGCCCTTCTTCATCTCTTGTTACAGTCTTTGTTTTAAAATCTGGTTTGTCTGATATAAGTATGGTTATTCTGGCTTTCTTTTGATGTCCATTTTTATGTCTATCCCCTCACTTTCTTTCTTTCTTTTTTTTTCTAAAGATCTATTTATTTGAGAGAGAGAGAGTATGAGTGGGGGGACGGGCAGAGGGAGAGAATAAGGGGGGTGAAGGAGAAGCAGACTCCCCACTGAGCAGGGAGCCTGATGCAGGGCTGGATCCCAGGACCTGGAGATCATGACCTGAGCCAAAGTCAGATACTTAACCAACTGAGCCACCCAGGTGCTCCTCCATCCCATCACTTTCGATCTGGAGGTCTCTTTAGGTCTAAAATGAGTCTCTTGTAGGCAGCATATAGATGGATCTTGTTTTTTTTTTTTTTTTTTTTAATACATTCAGATACCCTATATCTTTTGATTGGAGCATTTAGTCCATTTACATTCAGAGTGATTATTGAAGGATATGAATTCAGTGCCATTGTGTTACCTGTAAAGTTGGTGTTTCTGGTGATGTTTTCTGTTCCTTTATAGTCTTTGTTGCTTTTGGTCTTTCTTTACCACTCAAAGAGACCCCTTAATATTTCTTGCAGGGCTGGCTTAGTGGTCACAAAATCCTTTAGTTTTTGTTTGGGGAAACTCTTTATCTCTCCTTCTATTCTGAAAAACAATCTTGTTGGATAAAGTATTCTTGGCTGCATATTTTTCCCATACAGCATGTTGAATATATCCTACTGCTCTCTTCTGGCCTGCCAAGTTTCTGTGGACCAAACTGCTGCAAACCTGGTATGTCTTCCTTTGTAGGTTAAGGCCTTTTTTTCTCTTGCTGCTTTCAGGATTCTTTCCTTGTCTGTGGATTTTGTGAATTTGACTATGGTATGCCTTGGCGATGGCTGGCTTTGTTGAATTTAATGCGAGTTCTCTGTGCTTCCTGGATTTTGATATCTGTGTCATTCCCCAGATTAGGGAAGTGTTCAGCTATAATTTGTTTCAGTAAACCTTCTACAACTTTTTCTCTGTCTTCATCTTCTGGGACTCCTATGATATGAATGTTATTCTATTTTAATGAGTCACTGAGTTCCTAAGTTCACTAAGTCTACCTTCATGATGCATTACCTTTGTTTCCCTCTTCTTTTCAGCTTCATTATTTGCCATAATTTTATCTTCTATATCACTGATTCATTCCTCTGATACATCCATCCTTGTTGTTATGAAATCCATTCAGATATGCATCATTTGTAGCATTTTTAATTTTGACTTGACTATATTTTAGCTCTTTCATTTCTGCAGTAAGGGATTCTTTATATCTTGTTTGCAGTTTTCTCCAAGCCCAGGCGGTATCCTTATAATTGATGTTTTAAATTCTAGTTCAGACATCTTACTTATATCTGTATTGATATTGGCCTTCATTTCTTCCTGTTCTTTCTTTTGGGGTGAATTCCTCTGTCTTGTCATTTTGGAGATCAAATAAATAAATAAAGCAAAGTAAAATTAAAATTAAAAAATTAAAGAAAAAATAAATGAATAAAGGAAGCTAGATCCTTGATGTGTTTTGGTCTGCTTGTTAAGAGAAGCTTGATAGAAAAAAAGAAAAAGAAGGATAAAAATTTAAAAAAATAAAATAATAAAATTTAAAAATTGCTCTTTTTGTATACAAAAACATAAACAAAAACAACAAAAAACCAACCAAACAAAAAAACCCAAAGGAAGCTAGATCCTGTTTCCCTTAGAGCTGAAGCTTTGTAGCACTCCATGATGAGTAGATTTAGTGTGTACAAGGGGTTTGTGCTGGTATTCTAGGAGAGGGGCCTGCTGCTCTGATTCCCAGGTGGACTTGCCCTAGTGGAGATGCGTCTACAGGACGCAGAGGGTGTGGCTTGGTGTAGCGGCTCCATTCCCCACTTGGTGGCACAGGTTACCTCACTGAGGTGGATCAGTGCTGGTGGTGAAAATGGCTTGCCCTGCTTTCTTGTCTCCAGAATGGGAAGTTCATGCCCTCCACTCTTCAAGAAGCCTTCACAGATGTGCAAACAATAACTCCTGTGTCCCCAGCTTCCAAATCCCTTCCTTCACCCTGTCCTTATATGAACTGGCCACCTGCCAGGTGGCACAGAACTCCTGTGTTTTATCTCAGGCATGGCTGGGTTTTGATACCCCACACTTCAGAGACCCCCATGGCGTGGACCTGTGCTGATCCTCTGGGGGAGGGTCTTGCAGTGCTGTGGCCATGTTGGCTTGTCCCAGAAAATAGTTGTGCAACTGTGCAGTGGTTCAGAGTTTATGGGAATTGCAACCCACAGCCAGCACCAGGGTTTGCTGCCCTCATTGGGAGTCTTTGTTCCTATGCTAGTGAATGGGGCAGCTCAAGGTCACCCACAGAGTCTTTTGTCCATGGAAAGGCCAACTCTCCTCTATCAAATGCTCTCCCAACAGGGGAGCTGCTTCTCCCCGAGCAACCCAGTGGATCCTTAGACTGTGTTGCCTCTTCATGAGGCTCCACCTTGCTTCCTCATCAGAGCTCCATCAGGTGCAACCCTGGCTATAGCGCTGACCTCTGAAACTTCAGACTCTGTGCTCTGCTGTTTATAAAAAAGTGGTGGTATTGAAACCCTCTCTTTTTTCCCAGTCAATGGTTTTGGGGAATAGTTTTCTTGTGAAGTCCCCTGCACGTATTTTCACTCCCCCCCCACTCTTTCTCTCTGTCTCTCTCCCTACACTCTCTGTGATCAGGGCTCCCTCCCCTCCACAGTGCCCATGGCTCCTATCTCCCACAAATCAACTCTCCACAGTTCCTACCTTCCACAGGTCATTTTTTTTTTTTTTCTGTTTGTAGACATGCAGCTTTGTTCTCTAAGACTTATGATTGATTTCTTGGGTGTTCATAATGATTTGATGTTTATCTAGCTGTGTTTGAGGGAGGAGGCAAGCTTAGGGTCACCCTACTCCTCCACCATCTTAACCCTAAATGTCTTGTGTGCCAAGTCTTATGTGTCACCAGGGGGTGTCCCTCCCAGTCCATGGATCACCCTGTATCCTTCTGCAGTACTTATTGGCTACATTTCCGGGAACCAGTAACAGATATAGAGCCCTGAATTTCCAATTGACTTTCATATTCTTAAGGTGTTGGGGAGGAGACCAAGTGGGACTGTCTCCATGGTGCCTTCTTAACCCATAGAGGCTAATGCCTTGTCAGGGAGGGGGACCAGGACACTTACTGCCCAGTGGCAGTTCAGTATTTGGCTGGAATGGGAAATTATAGAGGACCAGAGGCTCTGGTTCTCCTAATTGCTTTGGCGATGGCCTCCACCATTTTAGTCATACAGTCTTGGGGACTCCTTGTCTCCTGGGTGGATGGAACATCATTCCCACAGATGGAGGTGAGAAGGACACAGAGTTATTTGCCAAGGAAGGCTAAATGTTTACACCTGGTTGACATATGAAGCCCTTAGAACACCAACTTTGCAGACTCATCTTAACAAACCTTAAGTAAACAGCACTTTTTAGGTGAACAAGAAAGATGAGACAAGTAAGACTGTCTTTGTCCTATTCCATGTCCTATTCCAAGACTTTACTTCAGGAAGGAAACTTCTTAGAAAGGAAGGAAGCAGATAGCAGATGTTTTGGATGTCTGTATGACTAGATGTCTCAGTACTTTTCAATTTACCATAAAAATAAACCGTTTGGGTGATAGTAACTGAACATGTTAGATTACATATTTGTGTAGGTCTAATAGCTTTGCCATTGAAGTCAAATTAAAATCCATTCTGTATTTTACAAGGGGAAAGAGTTAAAAACCTATATTCTGATCTATTTCTGAAATGGTTAAAGCATTGCCCTGGACCATAAAACCAGAACCGTGGCTTGGAAACAATCTTTCAGATATTATCTGAAAATCTTCAAAACAAAATGCAAGTGTGGCCATATTTTTTTTTAGCTGATTTGCCGTACATGTATTTTAGGTGTCTGTCTGATTGCGCTCAGATGTGGGTAAGCAGCGGGGAGGAAAAAATAATGTTTCTTTACTCTGTGGATAAAAAGACTTCAAATTACGTGCGTCTCACATACTTTGGTAATCTGCCCCACATTCTGCACCATGATGTGGGCTAGATATTGCTAATTTGGTATTTATTTCTTTGGGGGAAAACAAGCCTTGAAGAGAATGCTCCTACAGATAGGTGGCAATTTCTGAGCTATGTGAAGAGAAATTGGTGATAACTCTCAATGAAGACCTCAAGGAGATTTAATCACAGTTATGGTGGCTACCCTTATGAGCAATTGATTTTGGGAATCCCAAATTATGCCTTCCCTGGCCATTATTGACACATCAATCTTCACTGTCATTTTTTTCTTTTTTTCTGCTGAAAGCAACCAAATGAGGAGGTACCATGTAGGCACCAAAGAGCTAAGCGAGGACTTTCAAATATTCATACTAAAGTCTTTTTAAGGAAGTTTAGAGAGGGGGACCATATTCTGAGAACACTGAAGTCTCACATTTTATCTTCAAATGTATGTATAGTTTGTTCTTGATGCCATACATAGGTCCATACATCATAATTTATACATGTTATTTTAATACTATTTTCCTCTCATTTTCTTTTTCATTTATCCCTTTCACCCACAATCACCTCCTACCCCCTAAATCCAGGTTGATAACTTAGTGTGTGTCTTCTCATATTTTTTATCTGCTCTTAGAATCATATATAACATACACACATCAATGTATATACACACTACACACATATGTGAATACATTATATATATGTATATTACATACATGTAAAAGCAAACACATACATACACCTTTAGTTTTTGTCTCTTATTTTGCAAAAATAGTATCATTTAATACATACTTCACTGAGTCTGGCTTTACTCACTCAACATTCCTTGTAGAAATTTCTTTAAATCAACTAGTTACCTTCCGAAGTCTTTCTCTCTGTCCTTTTTTTTTTAAATGACTGCACAATGTTTCATGATATGGATATACCACAGTTAACTCAATAATTCCCTATAAGGGGCTTTTTCCCCATGTATTTCCATGGCAATAAATGAATGAATATATATATATGTGTATATATATATATATTTAATGATATAATGATCTCATATATATAATGATAAATGTATAGATACATGTATATAATGATAAATAATGTTTTCTTCTGGGCTAGGATGTGATTGCTGGTTTGGAGTCTTCAAATATTTTTAATTTTAGTAAGTGTTGTAAGATCGCTTTCCAAAAACCATGTTTTAAGTCACATTTTTACCTCACATTCGAGTAAATACAAGGTTCTAAATACTTGCTATTCAGTGTGTGACCCATGATGGACCAACAACCTTGGCATCATCACCTGGGAGTTTGTTAGAAATGTAGCATCTTAGTCCTACTCAAGATTTATTGAATCAGAATCCACATCTTAATAATATCCCCAGATGATTCATACATACTTTACTACCTGAAAATCACAGTTTCAAATCATTTGCAATCTGTGTTAAATTGGAAGGGGGTATATTTACAAATATCTTCTCTGGAAGGATAATTAAGAAATTAGTAATAGTAGTTGACTCTGGGGGTAGTCCTGTGGGACTGGCAGATAGGACTGCGATGGAAACTTGCTTTTCAGCATATATTTGTGTAACCCTTGAACTTCTCTATATGCATGTATTATCTATTTGGACAAATTTTAAGAGCAACTTCTTGCAAATATAACAATTACTTTCCACCCTCAAATCTCTAGGGAGATGGCAGCTCTGTGGGCTCCATGGGCACTCTGCACACACTACAGCTGACTTTGTTATGCTAGTTAAACCAGAGTACTCTGGTTTAAGAAGTGTGGTGGGAAAGGAAAATTCTCCAAGCCACATGGCTTGCTTTTTGAGGATATGAGAATGTAATGATGTCACTGGGGGTTTATCTGCCAAGGGAGCATTTGACAGAGCAGGGAGAGTGAGTCACTGTCTTAAAGGACCTTCACGCTTTTCCTGCAAATCCCCACAGTTAGAACTGTGATCATCATCCCAGTGTTAAGTTTGCAATAATATCTGATTTCCCTATACCAGAACACTGCATTAAAAATGTTACAACTGATTCAACTTCTTGAGATACTAGAGTTTTCAGGTTTCTTGTGAATCAGAGAGCTGACAAGCAGGTGTGGAAAATAAAAGTTTCAGGGTCTACACTGGATCTGCTGCCACCAAGAGGGGAGAGTTTGAAGATGGGTAGGCAGCTCCACTTCTTAAGGTTGGGCATGGGACATCCCCACCACCTGATGGTTCCTGGAAATCTTCCTGGGACAAGAATCCCCTTCTACCCCAGTGATCCATTGTATATACAACTGACTCTCAGAAAACATTTCACACAGGAAAAATTTAAAATATATGGAAGTTCTACACAGGCTCTGAAGGTTAAAATACAGAAATCTTTTAAATCTGGTTTCTCCAGGGGTCACTACCTTATGGGTCTAAATGACTTTACATTAAGAACAACAATTTAAACTTCTCTGGCCCCGGAACCTACCCACTCTCTCAGGATCAGCCTCCTGAAAAATGTTGCCCAAGTATTTGGGGAAGTCTTTGGGAAGATTGAGATGGTTCTTACATGTGCTCACAAACATATGAGGCTGCCCAGCAAAGAATCTGCCATTTCTTACTTTTCAACTGCTTTGCCTCTTTCCTCTGGGCATCACCACTCCTGCCAGGAATTTTTTTCCTCTGCAGAGTATCTTTCTTCTATGGGACATCTGTCTCCAGCTGCATCCGGGACACTGGAGTCCTAGGGTGTGTGTGGAGAGTGGGGGAGGGGATTGATGCCGCATGGCATTCTGGGCAGGAGGAAGAAACTTTGTCTTCGTTTAGTGTCATTCTCTTTTAGAGGCTCCGTGTCAGGGTTTTAGTGAAACAGCTCTTTTAACATTTGCTGTCTCAAGTGTGGGAATGGAGATGTGTTGTATCTTGTGCAGGAAACAGCAACACACATTGCCTCACAGGAAAGTTGAAGGGGAGGAGATTGCTCTCCTTTCACAAGTCCCATGATGCTCCAGAACTGCTGCCCATGTGCAGCTCAGCTGTGAGGTTGTTCGGTGCTGGTGGGTGGGTGTGGGGACAGAGATGGGGAACCAGAGGATGGGAGGAGAACAAGGGGAGTGCCTTCACCCAGAGCACCCTTAGAATCAGTAACAAGGTTTTCAAGAGATATATTTATTTTCGTAAGTATTATTTCCCCAAAGAGTAAGGGAGATGTGATGGTAGCAATAAAAGGGGACAGGTTGGGCATGGGAAGTACATCTTCTTACCATGTTCTTCTGTCTCTGGGAATTTCTGTGAGAAGGGAGAACCTTATAAAGTGAGTCCATAGCCAATTTGGAAATAGATCCACCAGCTATGGTTTCCAGAACAATAGTTTGATCACAACTGATATGTGAGCTGCTAGTAGTCACAACTTCAGTGGCCTTGCCTTAGTCATAGTCACAGGGGGAAGGATGACTACAGGAAGTTGTGCTGACTTTTCCATTTCAACTTAGCCTTGCAGGTAAAATTGAGAGTTAGATAGAAGTTGCATTGCTAGACAACCACCTAATGCAAAGGAACATGTGTGCGCTATGTTCATGTGCTTATTCTTAGACATGTCCTAGGCTACCACTTCCAGGCTTCTTCAAGGCTTAGCCTCATCCCATGTATGTGTGTAATATCTCTCTTCTACCCATCCATGTCTAGCATGGGTGGGAGATGCAAGCAATAAGACAACAGGTTGTAGAGGGGGTTGTGCCCTGGTCTTGGCTGAGCTATGCACCCCTGGCCTCCTGGTCGGGTGCTCAAATGCTTGGAAGCCCAGGAGTTGCATGACAGCTGGAAAACTTTGGCCACAGATTGCCTTCCTTCTTCAATTTTTTTTTCATTCACATGGTTTGAGTGTCCAAGTATGCTGAATGAAGCCACACCAAGTCTGCTGTAGATGACTGGGCAGTTTGTGCACTGCAAAAATGCAACCAGTTGAGAGGAGAATGGCGGCTGAACTCTATTCCCCGATCTGCTGTGCTCTGCCATGTACTGTGTGAGTCTGAAGGCAGGGATGTCTCCCAGAGGGTGTCTCGTGGGGAGTCACACAAGGGTGCTGCATGAGCTAGTTGTGGCTCTGTACCCATGGTTTAAACTGTGAAGCATTGGGTTTGGTGGCCTCTACTCTTGCTGCCACAACCACCCTGTGACTTGCTTGGAATGACCCACTTTGGGAAACCTGACAATGGAAAGAGGATAGGCATTGGGCCACATATAAGGCCCACAAATATAATCATTTGGTTTATGCAGAGCTGGCTCACCCAATGTTTTCAAATACCCGAATGAGTTGTCAATATTTCCAATTGAAGGGATTTTGCACACAGATCTGAGTTTCAGGCTTCTTACAGTCCTGCTGGGTAACACTTGGTAGCAGCCAGTTAGTGTGTGACAGTCCTCACCGTGCATGCCCTGTGGCCTCACTGCCATTGACAATGAAAGTTAATTGGGTTTGTCACCGCATATGTGTTCTGTTTTTTTATAGTAGAATTAAAAGTGAAATCTACCCTGTGCCTTTTTAAAAGTGTGAAAATTAAAGATAGACCGAGAAGCCATGTTTTTAAGAAATCTGACCTGCTACCACATTTTTCAAATGTCTGTCAAGTCCATCTAACATTGTGTTTGCAGCCTGTGTTCTCATGTCAGATTGTCCCAGAATCACGCAGTCAAGGAAACTGTAGAAGTTCAGTTAGAGCACACGCTCCTTCATTTGTCCATTAAATTAAGCTATGACTGACAGAAGAAACTTGATTTATCATGATGCCTCTGTAGGAGAGGGCTTAGCAGGGGAAGAATGTTCTGGAGGCTCATCTGTCTCACTGTCCTCTGTCTAAAGTATTTGTCAAGAGAAAGGGTTTAGTCCCTTCCCACTGAGCAGAGGGGGGCTAGATAGTGAGTGGACCACATGCGTTAGGTCAAGCGTCAAATAGAGAGATGTTGTGATCAGATTTATGAAAATCTGAATAAAGGGGAGGAAGGACAGTGAAATTAGCAACACAGGCAAGGCAAGTCAGGATGCCACAAAAAGTCAGGTATGTAGGTCAGTGGAGTCATCTTTCATAAGCCAAGATTGCTGATGGCAAAATTCTGTCAGTAGGGAGGCAATGCTCCAGGGGCAGAGGGTTCAAGAGACCAATCCTTAGCTGAGGGGAGCTCCTGGGGACTTAAACACATGGCTCTACCTTATGATGCCTCTACCTGACCCACAGTTGGAGGGTTAAGGGTAAAGACTCTGGAGGCAAATCCCTTCCCTCCCTGGTAGGAATCCTGGCCCCTTAGCAGCCATGTGGGTTAGGTGAGCTCCTTAACCTTCCACACCTCAGCAATGAGAATAACAACATACCTACATTATGAGTTGTCTCTAGATGAGAATTAAATGAGTTAATTCTTAGAAAGTGCTTAGAATAGTGGCTGGCACAGGTCAAATACCCAAGAAGTATTTCTTACTACCTGCTTGCTACCTGAGGAAAATGCCATGTTTAGAAACATGGTTATCAGCTTGGAGGAAATTGCTCTCTGCAAGAAGTAACAGCAGCATAGTTTTACAATTGACACCTTAGCATCATACAAGAATTTTCCAAACAATCCTACTGGCAGGATGGGTAAACTTTGTGAAGGGCAGCTAAATTCAGGAAAAAAATTGTAACTGTCTATAGTCTCCTGTAGCATGAGAAAGCTAAGTGATGTCTTCCAATGCACTCTTCCTATAGACACTCTTGCAAGGAGCCTGGTGGCAAAGGCTCTCCTTGATTTACAGGGACTATACCATGAGATGGGCTAAAACAGTGAAACTAGTGGGAGAGGAGTAAGCCCTCAGCCTTCGAGCGCATAGTGAGGTCTGCCGCGTGCGAGAAGGATGTTGTGGTTTCAGCCTGGTTTGTGGGGGCACAGCAAGGTGAGGCTGTTTCAGACAGTGCTCAGTGTCGCTGTCTCCTTGTGGTTAACGTGAAGTGAGCAAAGACACAACAGCATTTGCTTGGAGCTCAAGCGCTCAAGGCACTGCTTCGAGCCCAAGGTGGCCCTTTGGGGGCTTTAAACTGCAACCACGAGACTCTAGTGACATCTCTTTCCAGATTTGTTTTGACACAGGCTTAAAAACAAAATTTCACTCCGTTCTTATGCTAAGAATCTGAGAGTGAGTGTGCTCATCGATTTGTTTACCCCTAGATCAACAGAATCTTTGGTGACGCCTCTAGTAACAGAGGATGCCCTCCTGAGTCTGTGTCAGAGAACATGAGAACTATTGCAGGCTGAAGGAGCCACTCCAACAGGCAACATAAATTCATTATTAAGTCAAATATGCCAGTAAAATAAGAGAGGAGACAGACTAAGTTGCAAAGGTATTGGGGCACAGTTAGGGCCCTTTGTTTAGATAAGGTGGGTAAGGTGTGGTGGAGGGGCTTAGACGGCACCCAGACGGTGGGGTCTGCTGGGCCGACCTGTTCAGGGTTAGATTAGTCTACAGATCCTCAAAGGAGCTGATTACAATAGAATTCTTTGTTCTCCTTAGCTTCCATGAGTCAGTCAGCCTCCAGGGGATGTACCCTGATGTCACTCAGCCTGTCTTCTCCAGAACTGCAGGGAGCCATTTGGGGAGGAGGAAAGTGATCTTCTTACCACCTCCATACACTCACACACACACACACACACACACACACACACAAATAATCCTCAGAAGATGAAATCAATTCTCTCAACAGATCTAGCGTAAGGGGTGAAAAAGATTACAGGAACATCTTTACTCTAAAAGATGTTCTCACCTTTTAGAATTTCTGGTAAAAGGAGACATCCCTCTTCATTACTTCATTCCATATTTATTATCTAGTAAGTATCGGAGGCTATGTTGAATGAAGCTGTATGAAGGTGAGTGCGAGAAAAAGATGATGAATATAGAAAGAGATTATAAATAATATTCTAAGAGATGTGGAATTTGTTTGATAGCAAGGGGTAGAGGGAACTTTTTTAAAGCAAAAGTGTGACATGCTTAAGCAGAGTTTCAGGAAGATTATTTTGGAAGTAGTGCAGAGGCTGGATTTGGGTAGAAAAAGGGAAGATGTAGAAGATACAGAAAGTAGGGGAACAATTGAGAGCTATTCAAGAGCCTAGAAGAAAGATTTTGAGGGCTTTTGAAACAGGCTGGGGACTGTGGGAACTGAAAGGGGAGGACAGATGTAAGAGATATTTATATGGAGTAATAAGACTCTGGTGTGAAGGGGGAGAGACAACCAGGACGCAAGGACTCGGCCCAGGTTCTGAGTGTCAAAGACCAGGAGAACAGCAGGTGTTGCCATTAATGGAGAATCAGAAGTAAGAAGGAGGAGCTCTTCTCAAAGAACCTCAGAGATGGATGGGGCATCCTGCCAAATGCCCCATCCAAAATCTGTATCTCATCTGCTTCCATTGTAATCCTCCCTTAGGGAGTCTTCAGCTGACTCAGACAGGGTAACAGCTAAGTGGCTGCTGTATGGTATTGGGCTCTATGGGTAGGGCTTCTAGTGCAAGGAAATAGGGGCTGCTCATACAGTGGGATAAGCATAGTCAAAGTGCTTTAAAGAAAGGTGTGATCCATACATAATGAAGACCAAGCAGAAAAGCCCCTTTGAGGAGATAGATGGAAGTTGAGGTAGCAAAGCCGAGAAGCTGATTCAATAGAGACAGAAATGCAGTAGGAGTAAGACAAGGGGTAAAGTTCTGCACTCCTGTCATGGCACCCAACTCTTCTGCCACATGGTACTCTGCCTCTGTCAGAGTTCTTCTAGCAACAGGGAGCTAGCAGCTGCTGAAATCTATCATGCTGCAACATTCACCGCGAGTGTTGGTTTATCCCTGGGGACCGCAGAGAGTACTTCTCTGTCCCTTAAGTTAGAAGCCTCTCTACTCAGGCCTAAGGCTGAGGGGTTTGAATTTCCTCACTTCTGAATAAAAAAAATCAGTTCCTCTGCATATATAGACTCTGCATATATTAAAGCGTGTTACCATGAACTGCACACAGAATTGCAGCTGAGGTCTGACCACCGCAGATCAGAGGAAAATCAGCATCTCCCTTACAGCCACTAATGCTCTGAGGGCATTGGATTCTTTAGGGGCCACATCACACAGCTAATTAGTCAAATTGCTTTGAACAAAACCCTTTGTTTTTATTTTTAAACACAGCTAAGCCATACTTCCTCCATCCTGTGCTTGTGCGATTGGTTATTTGTACATAAGTTGAGCAAACCAGGCAAGAGGGTGGCTTTTGGTGTTAATATCGAGTTCCTAGTCTGTCTATTATTTACCAGCTGTGTGACTTGGGGCAAGTTAATCATCTCTCTGAATGTCCTTGTCATTCTATGTAAATGGCAATCCTAAGAGTACCTACCTCACAGAGTTGTGAGACAATGCTTGTAAAGCTCTCGGTGGAGTGCCTGCCTCAGTAAACCCTCAAAACTAGCAGCTATTATTAACTATAGTCACCTATTATTAGTCCCTTAACCTTGTTATTGGGTCCTCTTTCTCTTATTAAACATAATTTAATTCAAATCTCTTTCAACACTGTGTCAACCATAATTATAGTTCGCCTGGATCCTATATCCCTTTTTGAATGTTTTTGTGGATGTTTTGTATCACAGAGATCAGTAAAATAGATCTGTAGCTAACAGTCCATTGAGGAAGGGAGATAATGAATAATTTGTGTGATGAATCTTTTGTGTCCCTCCACTGGGTCTGAACTCACTTGTCCTTGCACTCAGTCCATATTTGTTGACTTTGTTCCCAAGGATATTATGAACAATCCTGTAAAGGCCACAGTGATATCCAAAAGAGAGCCACCAAGATAAGAGACTTCCATCTCACAAAGGCAGCAGCTGGAGGACATAGTAATATTTAGTGCAAAACAGCATCAGAATGATTTGAAGATGGTTGGGCATTTCCTAGAATTATAAGACTTGAAAGGCCCTCAGGTAGATGAGTTCTAGCACATTCTTCTTTTGTCTGGGAGAATCCCATGCAGCCTCTAGTTTCAGTGTGAAGTTCCACACCTTGCCTGCCCCAGGACCTGTGTGGGAGAGCTCCTTTTATAGCTCTGGGTAACGCCCAGTCACAACATCTGCTTAGTCTTGTTGATGATTAAGAGATTGTGACATGGTAGCAAATACCCACCAGGGAGACCTTTCATGTGGTGGTTGCTCTCCTACGGCTTAGATGAGTCAATGGGCCTCAGGAGGGAGATTCTGCAATGTCCTTATTTAACAATGTTGTACAAGAACATTATGAGAGCGAGGGATACTGTTAGCTCTGCTTTTAATTTTTTTCTATTGCAAAGTAATGTTGCCTTGTCTTGTTCAGTCCTTGATGAAATGTGGATTAGTTTATTGCCTGTGTCCTCATCATGATATTTTATTTATTTGAACTCGATTTTCAGATATTTCCCTCCTCCCTTCTCTAGAATAACTAGAATTATCTGGTAATAACTAGAATTGCATGCAAACCAGCTAAGTTGAATTTTGAAATCTCTGGCAGAGTTTCTTCTCCATCTCTGTGCTTCTGGGTCACAATCTTCCATCATTTTGAAGATAAGAGTTATGGTAATGGAGCCCACAAGATGCAAATTAAGGAAATGTGTCACTCTCCAGAAAGAGAATATAACTCTAACAATAAAAATTGTCTTTGGATTGCTTCTTGTTTTAGTGATCAAAGTGTGATATTTCCACATATTTTGCACAAATGTATCAATAAAATGTAAAGCTGGCAATGATTTTAGTCTTAGGTTCTGGAGCAGAGTAATAAAGAAAATACACGAGAATCTCTGACTTCATGGAACTTACAGCCTAGTGGAGCGACAGGCAAACAAATGAGTAAACATGTAGTTTGTCAGATGTTGATAAGTACAATGGAAAAAAATTATGTTGTGTTGGGCTGTGGGTTATTTCTATTTTGTTATGTGTTCAGGGAAGGCCTTCCTGACAAAGTGTCATATAAACAGGCACCTAAACAAAGTGAGGGGACAAGTCAGGCAGATATTTGGGAGAAAATCATTCTAGGCAGAGAAAAAAGTACCTGCAAAGGACCTGAGACAGAAGTGTGCAGGTATGTTCTAGGTTCAACAAGGTGGATTTGTAATGTAAGTAGAGTGGGCAAGAGGCAAAACAGCAGGAGATGAGATCAGAAAGGTAGCAAGGGATAAGTTTAAGGCGAGAACTTGGGCTGGATGCTGCATGAGATGGGATGCCGATAGAGGGTTGGAGCAGAGGGGTGACATGACCTCACTTGTATTATGAAAGGTTCCCCCTGTTGGCTTGGACAGGTTGAGTTTGTGATGACTATGAGACATCAATATGGTAATCAAATGGGTAGTATGAGCGAAGTTTGGATTCCAGGGAATGATGGGACTAGAAATTTCAGCGTTAGCCTCTATAATACCCACAAAGTAGTGGAAATGACAAGTCATCCAGGGATTGACTGTAGAGGGAGGAGGCTGAGTTCTGAGGCCCTCCAACATTTGGAGGTTGAGGAAAAGAGAGGAGGATCCAGCTGCCAGGGAGCCTCAGAAGGAGCAGCCAGGGAGGGGATGGAGACCAAGCAGAGATTTCACAGAAGGCTCACCACTGAGAATACATCTATCACTCACTTAAAAAGAAAACATTTTCTTGAGATAAGTATCACTGAATTTAAGTCACTAATTTATATAAGTAAACAGATATAATTGTGCAAATATATCCATCTATTTGGGAAACATTGTATTATATTAGGAAAGGGTTAGGAATAGATGATAGGAGGTGGCTGTACCAGCAGTTGATGATGCATCCTTCTCTTTGGCTAGTGGGATGGACCTTGGAATTCTACTGCATGTGGAGCAAGAACGACAAAATATACATATCAGTACTTCCCTGATGTGGAGCTTCAGGGGATTTTCACCATGTTTGCTTAATGTTTCCTTACTTCTCAGAGGGACTTTTCATGACTTATGTGTGTTTATTTTTGAACATATTGTCTGATGCCGTCTATTTTCAGAATCACTTCAAAATGCATTCCTTCTTACTTTGGATTTTTGCTCTGTAATTAAGGTTTATTATAGAATATTCTCTGAGTTAAGGAAGGCCCCCTTTTCATTGCTCCTCATAACCTGGTAGGGGTCATTTCTATACCTACAATGACAACATATATGACCAACACCTTGTTTACATTGATGTTTGCAAGATTCATTGTCAAATTATAAAAATCACACTCTTGTCTTCATTTCTTTTCTTCTGTAAGTCTCGAAGGAGATCTCTCTCCATCACTTCCTTGTACATGCTCACTCCTTTGGAGAATTATTTTAATATCCTAAAGGAAGAGATGTAAAGAGAAATAACAAATATTAATAAGTGATTTAGAATTAGTGATTTAGAATTAATGATCATAATATGGGAGTGATGAAACAGTAAATTGTTTTTATTTTTTCTTTAAGAAAATGGTGCTCTATTTAGTTTAAATGTCACCCTGCAACTTACTGGCTGTACCCTTGGGAAGATATCAAAGATCTTGGAGCCTTTGTTTTCTAATCTAATAATGAATGGAATTGTTTTATTAGATTAAAGAACATTTGTAAAAAGCAATTACACATAGTTTGGCACATAATGAACAAGCCAAAGTGTTACTTCCCTATTAATGAATGAGCAACTGTATTTATTTTGTATTAAAGAAAAATTCTAATGCCAAATCAATCATGTCTACAGATTTGTAGAATTTTAGACCAGCCGATTATTTGGAGGGGAGATTGTCTCATTTCTCCATGTTTTTATTTTATTTTTTAATATTAGGAATAGAAGATTTGTTTTTCATCCATTTAAAATACCAGCATCTTACATTTTACATCACAGACATTGAAAACATAAATTTAAAACAGCATCAAAATATAGAAGGGGTACAAACACACATGGAAACTGTAGAATTATATATATGCAGTTTCTTTTTTTTCCCCCACACATTTAGGGAAATGTTTTAAGAATGTAAGTTTCTTTTCTTCAAAGCTGAGTTCCAAAGGTTTCAATTTGACTGAGGTCATTTTACGCAAGAAGACATGAGTTAGTTCACTATCTGAGCTGACCCCTGCCGAGTGACACACACTGCTTATTATCAGTCACTACCAGGAATCATAGTGAATCATTTTCTTGTGAGACCTTGTTCTTTGAAAATACAGATTTCCTGCAGCCAGAGGTCAAACTTGAGTGAACTATGTGAAAAAGAACAGCTGCTCACCATTGACCTTTCTGGTCCTATCCACCACAGTTGTTAATAACACGTCTCCTTTGAATAGTGTACTTAAGGTAACTAATGCTGACTACTGAATGCTCACTTGGGGATGAAGGAGTGAGCTGACCTGGGATCACCTGACACTCCCCAGCACGGACAAAATCATAAGCTCCAGATGTATAAGCCAGCCCTGGGTAAGTTTGCTGTTGAAGTCAGAGGCCATAATTTTCAGTAGCAGTTATTGGAGAAAAGCCAAGAGAGTCTGGAAATGTTTGACCTGGGTGCTTTGGAAACACAAAGTGCCGAAGCAGCCATCATATTTTGTTAGGGAGATAAAGGAGAAGGTTGGAGAATATTTTAAAGTCAGATGCCCTGAAGTTACAGTGGGATGAGAGTTCCTTCAAGTCATCCTTAATAAATCATATTTTGTCCTCACATAATTAATTGGGTCCCAACTCATGTACTTATAAGAAATTCTCCTGTGGTATTTGGATTTTAACACTAAAAGATTTATTATTATCTCCTATTGAATGGAAACCTTAATTTCAAGGATATATGCTGGATTTACAGGTTTGCTAAAAATAATCTACATTTAGTCAGCATGTGTTCATTAGAAGAGACTACACTTATTAGGTTGGTATGGGAAATCTTGTGTTCACTTACATTTTAAATATATTGTTCATGGGAAATTAATTGATTTTGCTCACTAACAACCCAGTTACAGTGTCCTCATTGATCTTGTTACATTTATTTAACCAAAGCATTTTCTTAATAATTTAGGAACATTACTTGAAATGACCTCTTTGTATAAGATCTATGAAAGTAGAAATTAAATAAATGACTTTGATTGAATGACTATAAAATCCAACACAAAATCTGGATTTTCCCCATAGGTAATGGCCACATGGGGATTTCTGGGACACCAGTTTGGACTCTTTGTCATCATGGCACTGCAACAATGAAAGCCTTTGTCTTTCTTTTCAAAGAGCAGACACTGAATTCAGGAGATGAAATGCCCTAGCTTATTTATTTATCCACATATAATTTCACATGGCTCAGAAATATTTCCTGGGCACTGCAACTACCAGCAAACCAGTAACAGTAAGAGTAATAATAATCCATAATGTCTAACATTTATTATTGGGTGCTTTCTACCTGCCAAGCACTGAGCTAAGCACTTTATATGTACTAAGTCATCTAATCCATACAAGAGCCCTATGAGGGTATGGTAACCCTATTTTACAGATGGGGAAACCAAGGCACCATGAGGTCACTTGCCCAAGGTCACACAGTTTGTAGGTGTGAACCCAGTCAGTGTGGCTCCTGGGCCCACTCTCTCAACCACACAGCCAGGCCGCCTCCCAATAGGAGCAAAAATAAAACATACCAAAATAATTACAAATACTCAGATATTTCAAATATATATTTTAAAATGTTGCTGCTTCCAAACACAAACCTTGTAAACACAAGCTATCAGGCAAACAACCTTCACTTCCCACTGTTTATATCAGCAAACAACATTTTAACCTGAAAAACCACATTCTAGCTTTTGCTCTACTTATCTTGAAAGATCTTCAAATAACATCACTGTGGTTAAAGTTCATTTTAAAATGTGATCTATTTACTTGCACATGGATATCTGGAGCAGAAATGGTGACAGGATGGCTTTGACAGAAACTGAATCTTCAGAGATTTTTTTTTTCCTTTCCTTCATTTTTATCTTTCTTTTCTTTCTTTTTTCTTTTCTTTTTTTTTTTTTTTTTTGCTTTGTGAAAATGAGAGTAGAACTTACTGGAAAGGGAAGCTCTTTCATTTTAGAATATCAGGGCTTAGGTTTTTAGGTTACAGTCTCAACTCTCAGATTCCCAGTCATACGAATGAGTCCCACTTACGTAGTGCTCCGTCCTCTCATGGATTTGAGGGGGAGGGCCCAGGAGGAGAGGTGATGGCGAGGAGGGAGGCGCTGAACCAGCCGACTCTGCCGAAGCGCTCTGGCAGCAAAGGAGTGAATGGACAGACCGACTGGTGACAGACAGGCTAACTCTCTTTCTGCTGGTCCCAGGAGGCTGACTCCCTGGCAGTCAGACACCGCGCGCTGGCTGGATCCAGCCAGAGAGGGACGCTGCACCCCAGGGAGATTTGGGGGATGTGCAGAGATGGTGTTGGTAGTCTGTCTGTGCAGGTGCTCCTGGGGTAGAGTGGGCGGCGGCCCAGAATCCTGCCATGCTGGAGACAGTCCTGCACAGAGGGACTGCACTGTCCAAAGTGTCAGCAGTGAGGTGTATGGCAAGTTGATCAAATTCCTTCCAAAATGAGGGCAATGCATAAATGAAAAAGAGCCCCATGGACTCCAGCTTTCCCTAGGTTTTTTCAAGGGGCTGCCTTTCGGAGGCAGTCATCCATTGGCTGTTTTCTTTTCTCAGGAAAATGCTGAAGAGAATCTTCTCTGCAAGTTAATCATATTTAGTCTGGCCAGAGTAAAGACGTTCCCAAATCGCCTGACTTTGTACGGAGTTTTCCTCCCATTAGGGGAGGAAAAAATTGTGGCATCATTTTATGTTCCTACTGGTTCTTGGTAATTAATATAAGATAAATTCTAACATACAGCTCTGGAACCTACCTTATACAGAATGACGCTAGCCCAGAGGAAAGCCAAAGGGGGGCTAGATCCCCACAATTGGCGACTCTCCCCCATCCTCCCTTGCCCCCCCCTCCACCCCTTTGTCTAGTTCTGGTGTTCTCTGTCCCCACTAACTCTAGGGTCACACTGACCTATGCCCTCCTCCTCCTAATTTCATATTTAATGAAAATATGTGCTATAAGAAACCGGAAAGGGACATGTAATGTACCAGTTTGGATGCAAACAGTAAATGTTTGTGGAATGCTAACCATGTTTCCAACTATTTTGGCCTATTTCTATAAAGAGGCACAACTCTTTTTTTAAGAGCCCTATTAAAGGTAGAGACATAATGATACGATATGGTGAGGAGACAAAGAAACACTTTGGGATGAAGACAATGTCACATCACGCCCCTACTCAGAAGCCCTCCTGGCCTCGCCTTCCTCCCACGCAGTCCTGTGCTCATGCCTTTGGCACAAGTCTCTCCTTCTCCCTGTGATGCTGTCCTCTGTCCATCCCAACAGCAAATCCGTGTACACGTCCTCTCCTGTCCCTCCACTTTCAACAATCCTGGTCATCTTTGAAGATCCAGCTTCTGGAACAAAAAAAGTGTCCTATGTCTTGAGTTCCTATAATGTTTTGCTTGGGTGGCGTACCTTATATCATTCTCTGGTAATTCTTGCATGTAAAAATTCTCTTGCAAACAGAAGTGGAATTTGTTTGAGAACAGAAACTGAGTTTCGTACTCATTTTGTCTCTCCTGGAAACTTACATTACTAGCCTCAGTAATAAGTGCTCAGTCGTGAAGAGCGATTGTTAACAGCCATCATTTCTGAAGTATTTGCTGAGTGTCAGGAACCATGCTGTGTGCTTCCTATGCACAGTCTCATTTCATCCTCACCACAATCCTTTGAATAGGAATGGCTGTTATTCCCATTTAACAGATGAGAAAGCTGGGATGAACAGAAAGTTAAAGTCAGGTATCTAGTAAGTAGTATACCTGAGATTCAGTCCCATGACTTTCTGATTCCTGAGCCTGTGTTCTAAAAGGCTCTAATCACACTTCACTACTGGATGAGAGTCTGCTAGCTTGTTAGAATCAATTTCAATGATTACCAACATACGTAATACAATTTCTATGTAAAAAGATCAGCAATTTAGAATAAACCAATTTAGGTCTGTAGATATTCAAGTTGGAATAGTCTCATTTCTGGGCATAGAGGTTTATCACTGAGAAGTCAGGAGTAATGCATCTTAGATCAGCTTCATTTTGTCAAAGTGAAAGTGCTTTTATCTGAAACTGAGCAAACCCTGTATAGTCCAATAAACACCTAGCAGGAGCCAAATAAGGAGGGTTCATACGGCTGAACTGGTATGTGAGGAGGTTGTACGCTTGCCCCACTGTGAACGGGGGTCTTTAGCCCTTGCTGTTGGAGACCAGGCACCCCCATGGTGGATGCACATTCAGCATATGTGGTACAGAATGGCTGGGTTACTGTGAGCTCTGGAGTACGGCTCTTCTTTTCTTCCTTCCCTCCTTCTGAGTTGGTCCAGTCTGCTGGGTTTTGTCCTCAGTTTCTCCATCTTGCATAGTACTTCCCTGACGGAACTGGCACCCAGGCTTTCATGCGCACTGTCGCCATATGCACAACACAGACCATGTGGACCATGATTAGAATGCAATGACTACGTTGGCACTTGGTTGGGATCATGGTCTCCTTAGTTCTCTTTGGCAAAGGGGGATTCTATTCTCCATACCCTTCAGTCATAGGCCAGTCATTAGGCAGCTGGGATGATCCGGAACACTAACATGGCCACTCACCCAGCTTTAATCTCATCGATTTAACCTTCTGTCTTAGGTCCAAAGTAGCCCCATGCCTAATGAGGCAGTTCCATAATGCTGACAGTATCATCCACAGTACTGCCAGCTACCTCTACTGTCCCTGACCTTGATACCCTCTGGGTGTCATGGGCTGGCCTGTCTGGGCTGATGCTGTTACCAGCTTAGCTTCTCCTGACCCTGGTTTCGCCAACTCCAGCTTCTCCCCCGTCTCTGTAGTCCACACTGGCGATGTCCCACCATGTCCTGATCCTAAGCTCAACTGAATTAGGACACCTTTGGGTAATACTCACAGGGATTTTATAGTCTGAATAATTTGAAATCAGATCTTGAATAAAAGGATGCTTCAGAAGAACAGCAACTTCAACTGGCTCCAGATTCTTGGCACCTAGGTCTTGAAATACTTTTACGAAGTTCTTTAAAGAAGAAAAAAATGAAGTTAATTAACTTTACAGTCCTGCAGATGTTAAAAACTTATTTTACTTAATAAAGGAATTTGCCATAATTTCTATACCATGATACATTAGAAAGCACTTCCATGAAACTATGTTAAAACTTGAGGGTGACTTTTTTTATGTACAAGTTGCCCCTTTTATGAAAGAATCTAACCAACCTCTGAGTAAGCATTCTCTATCTGTACGTGGCTGGCAAATCTGTTAGCATCTTGTACTTCTTTTCCTCCTTGGAACACTTTGAGTAGTTTTTCCATGGAAATCTTTTCAGTGTTCGCATTCTCAGGGATTTCTTCCTTTCCCTCCCCGTCTTCTCTTAGTTCCCTTTCCTCACTCACAAAGTTTCCCTCGAGTTCAGGATATTCCTCAACTGGACTCATGTCAGTCAAGGAGGAGATCTGCATGATTAAATGAAGAGAATATGAAGTCGGACTGAAATCTTTCCAGTAATGGAGACATTTAGAACACGCCAATGTTGCCACATACTCTTCATGCAAGGAAATGATGGTGCCTCCCACAACCTAGCCAAACAAAGCATAGAGGAGAATGTGCTGGCTGCACTGGAGATCACATCAAAAATCTAGACCAATTCTGCCTGGAGATTACAGATGCCTTGTGTGGGGCATGTCTTACTCACCACACATGCTTCGGTTTACTGCATGCCGGGCACCTCGGATTCCTCCATAAATGGATACTGGAGTGAATTAGCGTAACTGGTGTCAGGCTTCTGTACATGAACGTCAATTTTTAAAGGATTTGCTTTGGAAATTGACTATAGTTGAGAGGGTATGGCAAGTTAATTACTTAAGCTTGATAGATTCTAAGAGCTTCTGAAACGTTTGTTTTTATACTGGAGGTTAAATCCAACTAAACATTGGAAGGCAAGGTAGAAAACAAATTGAATGTGGAAAGTGAGGTGGGATTGCTATGGCCGCTCCTTGAAACGTGTCCAAGAACCATGAAGTCAGGCCCTGGCCCTGTGAGTATGGGAAAGAGTACATTGTTTCTGGTGTAATTTCGTATTTATCAAAAGCCTGAAAAATAGTCCTGCCTGTTGGCTGTAACTACAGATCTAGGAATTGACTGTAAAAAAGTATCAGTGTGCACAAAGACTTTTGTATGTGGATGTTTGTTCAGCGTTACTTACAACAAACACAGAAAATCTGCAATTCCAAAAATGGGGAGTGATGACATAAATTATAGTATATTTCTGTGATGGAATACTATACTACCACGGAAAGTACGGTTTAGAAGAATACCTAGTGACACGAGAAAACACTCACAGAATAAGTGCAAAAAGAAAACAAAAGAAAATAATAAATACACTAGGATCCTCATTTTCTTATATATCTATGCTTATTAGTGAAAAGAAAGACACAGTAAAGAGAAAACAATGGTTACCTCCAGGTAGTGGAACAGGTGATTTCTTTTTCACTTAGTTTTGTACTTTCCAAATACTCTACATATTTGTATTTCTTGTATTTACTGTAATAAAAGTGTCTGTGTGTGTGTGTGTTTCATGATGAGATAATTGATATTTGATGATTTGCCATAGAAAAATGGGCATTTTTAGAATGTTGATGGGTCAGATGTCAGAAAACACCTGAATATTGATTCTCCTTTATCCCAAGAAAGGAAAAATATTAAATTTAGGCTTCAAATAAAAGGATGGATCCAATGTCTATAAATATTCACTTCAGTAGAAGTATTACATGCAAGTTAATTAATCATGCAAATTCTTTCCAAATAGAGTCCCAGGTATAAAAAGGATTATGATACAGCAGCAAATTAAGCCTCTGATAGTTGTCAGTCCCTTTAGGAGATTTGTAGGGGCTGTGAGCAGTGTAATGAAGACAGGTTGCATTTGCTTTAGCTCTGTGTGGGTTGGGTTTCTATGTCCTTGGGTAAATTGGGAATTTAATCTAATCTAAGAGAGAGAGAGAGAAAGAGAATGCTTTATCAGGTGAAGAATTTGGAATTAAGTATATCTATCTATTCTCTATCTATCATCTATCTATCTATCATCTATCTCTCTATCTATCATCTATCATCAATATATCTATCATCTATTTATTATCTATCTACCTATCTATTTATCATCTATCTATCTATTCAACTTCTTCTTTATTTTAAACGATTGAAATGTTACATTGCAGAAATGTAAAACTGGCCTTTTCGTGTCCACCTAGGAAGCTTGAGGATCATCACACTGGCTACCTATCAATAGTTTTCCAGGGCAATAGAACATTTAGTATAATGAAATGAACACAGTCAAGATGAAAACATCTTGCTGAGTGGTGTAGGATGAATGGATTTCTATTGAGACTGCAGTATAAATGCTGCGTGGACATGATAAAGACAGAACCTGTGGGTGAGCAAATGACTAGTCAGATTAGATGAGCAGGTGATACCTAAATTAAACAGGGAAAGAGCATTGTCTCTCTCCACTATTTCCATAATTAGAGAGGGACTAACTTTTCAGAGGCCCAATATAATCATCCTGGGACAAATGAATTATTACCAAAACGCAACAATTTAAACATTTGAAATTTTAATGAAGAATCCTTATTAATGTCAGAGGATGCTTTTGCTATTTTTGCTCTCCATACGGTTGAGAGAGAATAGACTTAGTGGTTCAGTGAGAGGGCAGGGAGAGAGGGGAAGCTGGGATGGGAACCAAAGGAGCCAGATCAGCATCCTAGTGAGATCGTGGAGGGTACAAGAGAAGAGGCTCTCTCCAACAGACATCTCTGAAAGATCACAATTTTGAATGTGGGTGTATGAACAAAACCAGCGATGCCAGTTTGAAGAAAAGCCAGTGCTTCTGAATGAGCAATTACTAGTGGCATCAAAACTCTGTGTGAGTCACATTAGCATCTGAGCGGCAGGAAGACTGTGGTGCTAGCAAACACGATGTCACACTCAGTTACCTCTCAGAGGCTCGAGATCTCCCAACAAACATGTCCCCAGAATGGTGCCTGGCCATGCATTTCTATCATTCAATCAGTTCATTCCCACATCTCAGAGGCAGAACAAAAGGTCAGACCTTGGGACCGATATGGGCAAAGCGTCAAAAGAGTAAGATGGAATGAAAATTTATATGTTTCAAACCCCAGCATCTCAAATGCTCTGCTTTAACATCTGTTAAATGCTTTAACAAGATCTTCAAAATGTGGGAGTTTCAAGCTTACAATTTACTGAATTCCTACACCATAACCCCGCAGGCCAGAATGAACCATTTTCCCAAATGTCAACTTATTTAGAGCTTCACTAGGACTAGTGCATACTCATGAATGCTTCGCTCTTGAGCTTCTTTTAAATTACTCAAGGAGCCATGGATTTGAACAGAACGTCTGTGACACATTGAATATAACAGCATGAGTCACAGAGTGGAGTAAGGAAGAATAAACTATTGGGGAGATGCCAGTTGTTTATGCGGAAAGCAAAACAGAGATCTGATTTAATGTCTTGGGAGTGAATGTGGATCCGTTGGAGGTGTTATTTCTGAGCAGGCTCAGTCTGGCTTCCTGGGAAGAGGTTGCCCAGGAAACTAGAACAGAGCTGGAAAGGGCACAGTAACAGAGTAGCATAATTTTGAGGCAGGATAGTAAGAACAAGGGGTGAGCAAGAATGAGGGAAGTGGGCGGATCCTGTATTTCAAAAGCTCAAGCTCCTAGGGTTCTCCCTGAGCCAGGAACAGACTTCTGTGTGTGGTGTGTCATAGGCAGGCTCTTTGCCGCCCCTGCCCCTCAGGATGGTTCCATCTGTGTGGTGCAGTGGTTGTGGGGAGGTTCCTGTGCAGTGTCCTTGGACTTTAGAAGAGCTCTGGAGAGAAGCTCTCCAGGGGCTTGCTTTCCCCGTGGGGCACTAACTTCTGTGAATGAGTGGTTTCGGGACAGGGGATGCAGCCTTCCTGTGCTAGCTAGCCTGGCTGCTACTCACCCAGGCAGCTGTCTGTTGCTATAGCAACAATTCTAGCACATGCTTCCTTTTTCCTGGACTTTCCAGCTCATTGCAGCCTCCTGGATCCATTATTGCCTCTCCTGGGAATGTCTGCTCACCTCCTCTCTACCTTGGAAACAGGATTCCATTCCTCTCCTCTCTCTCTTCCTCCCTTCTTTTATGCCATGTTTACAAACACTGATTGAACACTTGCTATGTGGCAGCTAACATGTTGTCCCCAACTCAAAGTAGAAATAACTTAGCAGTAGTATTCAACAGACAAACTGCTGCCTGAATTACTAGTTCTTCATACTTCCCTCCTTCATCCCCCTACAGTCTGCTCTCAACACTGCAGCCAGAGAGATCTCCATACATTTTAAATCAGATGGCAGTGTTCCAATAACTTCTCATCTCATCTCTTGGCAGAGTCAAAGCCAAGGTCCCTACAGTGGCCCTCAGGGCCCTCTCCCCGTCACTTTTTGTTCTTACTACTCTCCTCCAGCTCACTCCTCACCAACTGCAATGGCTGGTCTTTGGAATTAGGGCTTTGGCATCTACTGCTGTCTTTACTTAGAATTGCAATTACCTTGCTGCTCTTCCCAGCATTGCAACCTGCCCCAACTCCTGTATTTTTCCCTAGATTCTTTTTTTCCTGTAGCATTTATTAGCATATGATGTAGTCTTTATGTTACTTACTTTATCCCCAGGTCAAGGGTGGTTTCCAGTACACAGAAAAGCTGGATAAATATGTGTTGAATAAATGCATGTATGCATGCAGTGGTACTCAGCCCTGTCAGGGGGAATCTGAATATAAGGGGGCCCAGTGGAGGATGCTCAGTGTTGCTCTTGAGTATCAGGGGAGGTTTCATGAATCATCTGGTAGTTGAAAAAGGCCTTGGCTAATGGGAAGGCCTTGGATCCTTCAGGATGAGAGGAAGGGTATTTCAGGTGGAAGCGATAGCAAAAACAGAGATAGGGAAGTGGGAAAGAAGAAGGTATAAAAACTGTTTTTGATCAGCAAGACCCTGTGTTAATCTGTCCTTTATACTGTGTTCCTTCCACATTTGGGACATTGTTCTTCCATTCTTTTCTGCACAGATGGGGGCAATTACACACAGTCCCTTCGGGGGAGAAAATTTGGCTCTTCTGTATCCCTTGTGGATCACAGGGCTATGCAGAGAGCCTGATTTACAAAGCTAATTAATTAATTAACTGACTCACTCAATGAAATTTTTGCTGACCTCTGTGCCAGTAATTCGGGTTCAGGGTTGTGGCCGGTTCAGAATAAGACAGACGGCCCCTCCCTGCCCTAGGGTGCTTAAAGTCTAGAAAAGAAGCTGATCTGAAGAAGTAGTTACTGTGACGAGTACCGTGAAAGAAGCACAGAATGTTCTGGGAACATATGACAGGAGGTGCCTGACGTCATCTGAGGTCAGGGAAGCTCTCCTGGAAGACAGATATTTGACTGAGACCTCCTGGCAGGCCATGATCCATGCCAGAGTTAGCTCAGGGAGGCCCAACCTATACGGGGAGACAGGAACATCCCTGGGGAAGTGGCAAATGCAGGCCCACAATAGGTGGTTGGAATCTAACTCCTTATTTACTTGGGAAAGCTGAAACTGACTTTCCACTGTCTAAGAAGACAGAATTCTTGAGTGAAACAAATATTTCTTACTGTCCTTTCTGCCACTGTGTTAAGTGTTGAAGTAACATCTACAGCACATCGGGTCAAACAGCCCTGAGTGCTCAGCTTACTGGGCACCTGTCTGGCCTCACTCTGGCCCTGAGCGGAGGGGAAGGACATCTCTTGTCCATTTGCTCAGGGCCAAAATTCAGGGTTACATCTAAGAGGGTCTATTTCTTCACATATGTGAAAGCTGTCACAGAAACTTCCTCCACTTTTTTTTTAAGGGAACGCAGCATACTTTGTTTTGACAGACATGTATGAGAGGCAAACAAGTGTGGCTATGACATCTGCAGAGTTGGGACTGGGCAGTACCTCTCCTCTGTCCATAAAAGAAGGACATTACGAGGTCCTCCATTACAAGGACCATAGCTCTGTCCCCAAAATGTCAGGGGAATACTACAAGTCATGCAAATGGGCACCTAATAAATGCATTAGTTAGCCTCCTGTTCTGAGGCTTTTCCATCCCAAAAAAGCTAGGGAATGCCAATCCTTTAGAAATCTAAAAGGGAATGTGAGGTTTTTTATTAGCTATTAAGCTTCTTCGTCCTTGGATGCAGGAGATACAAGGTACCTGTGGATTTCAGGTGGCTGGGCTTTGGCCTGAAACACTATCAAGTGTCACATATATGTGGGATATCTGAGGCCTGAACTTGTTTCACATAGAATTTCCATATAGGATGACAGATAGATTGGATTGATGCCCACTTATTTTTCATTTGTAAGGATCAGGACTTCATGTAAAATAAAGGCTATCCTTTACAGAACAAACTTGGATTCCACCAAGAAACTTTGAGCCAATTTTGATTTTTACTACAAAGGTTTTTTTTTTTTTTTGATAGTGGGTCTCTAGTTCTTAATCCAATTGAGTAAAGGTTTATTGAAGACCTCCTATGTGTAAAGTGCTGTGTTAGGTACCCAGAAAAATACAGAGATGAAACAGAGTCTCTGTTGTTAGAAGTTTAGGATCTTCTGGCATCCCCCTCCGGACCCCAAAGCTAGTCCATTTCTGGAACACAATTACCTTTTCTGCAATAACAGGAAGAGTTTCAATTGGCTGGAAGACATGAGTCCCGATGACCACACTGAGGGCCCTATAGACACCTTCCACAGCATCTGGATGACAAGCAAAATAAAGCAGCATCTGTGTGTAGTCAAGTTGAGGTGGATCCTTCTCATGGTCAGCAAATAGCCTAAAGAAAAACTGTCACACAAAAAGAATTTCAATCCAAGATAAAAGACTTAAAATGGGTAGGCAGTAGATGGACAGACAATGAAGGATCTTTCCAGGAGCTTTGGAATAAGGTCGCTTTCTGAGGATTGAATCAGTAAACATAATAGGTAATGAATAGTATTAACCAGAGAATATGCTAAGTTAAAAAACAGAAGAGTAAGGCTCAAAATCCTAATGTTAAAGAAAATTATATGCTAATCAATGGTATCAACATATTTAGGAAAGAATATGCCAATAAAGGTGGTGGGGATTACATTTTAAGCAGGAAAAGGGAGCCACAGAACAAGGACCTCTCTGTCTATCCTTATCACCACTCTGACAAACTGGGCTCTGACTCCTAAATGTAATGCTTCCAATAGAGCTCCCTGCGGTGAGTGGAAAGAGGGGGAAGTGACACCTAAAGCCACTGGGGGTCTAGCCCTTAAAATCTTTCAACTTGCCAACACTGCTCTGAACTCCACACTTAATCTATTGACAGTAAGTGACTTTTTCCACTGTGGATTCACACTGGCGGAAAGTGCGCTCACCACTGGATATCAGGGCTTTGGGTGAAGATGGGAATGGTGGTGGTGGGGATGGGACTTCAGGTACCAGGTTTGGACACAGAGAGTTCAAAATATCTACTAGAATATTCTAGTGGAGATGTCAAATGGGCAGTTGCATGTAGGAGGTTTGCAAGGGAGGTTTGCGATGGAAATAGGCATTTGGGATCTGTTAACAAACACCTAGTATTTCAAACCTGGCTTCAACAAATATTACCAGCCCAAAGTAATAGAAGGATTTCACATGAATAGAAGCTGTGGAGAGATTAAGACAACATCTGTGAATTTGATTATGGCAAAATTGAATCGCCTTTTCTTGGGAAATCTTTAAGGATTTTAAAATACTGGAATAGCTGCTCTTGGCACTGAGTGTGTGGGAAGCTGGGAAGCCAGGACATGACCTGTGGAACCTTGTCAGTCATCATGAAGTACACCATCACTGTCAGGGGACAACACTGTGATTGCAACACAGACCCGTCTCAGGGTTCCTTTCTTGGATGCAACAGGGCCTTCCATCCAGTGCCTGGGACTCTGGGGTCATTCAAGCCCATGGATAGTGCTAATGGCCTGTCTCCAGGAGTCCCTGCCAATGTGGCTCAGAGGTGGGCCCTGGGTCACAGAGAGCACAAGTGACAAAGCAGAGAAATTGGGTGGGACCTGAGACTGTAGTTCAAGCCCTCTTCTTAAGAGGGTACAGAGTCCTACAGTGAGTCATGACAGAACTGGCGACAGAGCCCAGGGCTCCTAACCCTCAGAATTCCCTCTCCATGGGGCATTCTCCAACCTCCCCCCCCATTTGGTCTTTCTTATTCTAATTATAGCCAAAGGGGTAAATTTATTTTTTTTGTTTTATCTTTCTTCTTTGTACACCTTTCTTTAGCATGTTAACCATTAACATGGTTGTCCTTCCGTTGGCTATCCTTCAGCCAACTATAGTTAGCATGACTAGCTTCTGTTTAGCTAACACTTACATAGGGCTCACTATGTGCCAATCACTCACTCTGCACAACAACCCTGCCAGAGAGGGAGTAAAATAAACCAAGGCACAGAGAGGTTAGGTAACTTCATCAAGACCTTGAAGCTTGCAAGCATTGGAATCTGTGCTTTGAATCCCAGTTTAACAGCACTGAGACTTATGTAATCCTGAACATCCAGTCTATGAGGCACTGAGGGGTGGAAAACACCACTCCTTTCTGTCCTCTGGACAGACACTCATGGGTGCACACTCATGCGCACCTACGTATACACACACACACACACACACACGTCAGCCATTCTTTGTCCCACTTCTTTCTCAGGCTTCATGGTCCTGCCTCTGCTGCCAACTTTGTTCTGTTCCTCCAAGGCATTTTCCAGCAGTCTGGGCACCAGTAGGTGGGAGCCACTCCCTCCCTTGGCACCCAAAGGCCCTTTCCTGCTTCACTGCTTAGCAGTCGTCAGAGAACCTGTTTACTGCTGTTCACATCATATGGAGAATGGCCTTCCAAAGGCTTTACAGGGTTGGTCTCAGTCCTCCAGTTTTACACTGAAAACTCCCACCACAACAAAGACAAAAAATTGCCCCCACACCTGCCAGTCTCAGGTCTTGGACTCTGTTGACTCCTTGACCCCTTTCTTTTATATGCTCTTCTGCTATCATGGGAGAGGTGCTCTGATACTATGCATCCAATTGAAGGGAACTGCTCACTTTAAGGCTATAACTGGAGTCATGTTCAATTTTGTACTGCAGTTTTAAACTAATGGCTGGCTGGAAAATTGGACTATTGATACACCTAGTTTGCTGAGCTGTCTAAATCCACCACTCAACTTCTCTCATATCCTACTGAATTTGGTTGTGTTATGTATATTTTTATATTTTAAACATTTACACTGAAGCCAGAGTGCTTTACATTTATTAAGGTCCTGCTTTCTATTGTGGGCTCAGGGATAGAGGCTAATAATACCATTATTGGCAATAATAGTATTGATAATAATAATAATCTGATGGGTCATGGGCAATACTTATGCAACCCTTGGTATGTTGTTCAAGTTAATCAAAATCAAAGAGAAATGGACAAAAACATATATAGTAGTCCCCATTATCTGTGGTTTTGCTTTCTGTGGTTTCAGTTACCCACGGTCCACTGTGGTCCACCTCAGTCCGGAAACATGATCCTCCTCCTGATGAATCATCAGAGGGTCACTAGTAGCCTAACACTACATCACAACTCCTATGTCATTCACTCCTCTTCATCTCCTCACAAGCATTTTATCATCTCACGTCATCCCAAGAAGAGGGTGAGTATAGCACAATAACAAATTTTGAGAGAGAGAGAGAGAGACCATAGTCACAAAACTTTCATTACAGAACATTGTTACAGTTGTTTTATTTGATTGTTAGCTATTACTGCTAGTCTCTTACTGTGCCTAATTTATAAGTTTGACTCATAAAAACAGTATATATAGGGTTTGGTACTACCCACAATTCCAGGCATACATTTGGGGTCTTGAGATGTATCCCAAGGCGGTGGGGGGGGGGGATTACTGTGTTGGTAAAATGACAGTTCTTACCCTAAGCTTTTAGAATTGGAAGGACCCTCAGAGACAAATGTGCTGAGCAGCAGCTTACTTTGACATATGAGGAAAGTGAGACCTGAAGGGTTATGAAATATGTTCAAGATCACACTGAGTTAACAGTGGGACTCTGTCTAAGATTTTGGTCCCTGTCTCCTCCCCAAAACTTTTCTGTGCTGCCACCTTATGAACATTAAAGTCTACATTCTGGGGATACAGTAAAGGAACTGGGGGCCGGGGGTAAAATCCAAAACAAATTACACAAGTGGAAGAAAAGACAAAGAAACTTACCAGTGTCATAGTAGTAAATTTTTTAAAGGATCTCAGTAATTACCTCTATAAGATGCTCTTGCCTATTGAATGGCAAGGGTTCAAGAGGATTGTCTGGAATTTTTATATCTTCATCTTTTGTAAACCACAGACCAGCCTATACAAAAAATAAAAATGAAAATTATTCAAGTATCATTCCTCTCAAAGCCATAGGGATTGAATCCATCTTGTTCAACTGTCTAGAGCAGTGGTCTCCAAAATAGGGTTCAAAAACCAGGGGGATGCAGGAGAAAATCCTAGAACTTCCATTTACACATATTTTGATATCATTCTTATATAATCTTTATTCTTAAAAATTTGATAATATAAATAATGTATTAGTACAGTAGTACACATGTATAATTTATAAATGAAAATCCACATATTGGGGATGCTAGCTATATTTTATCTGTTAGACATGTGATGAAGTTTGGAGGTCACTGCCCTAGATTTTGCCTGCATGGCAACCTTCTGGAGGGGTCTTTACTCATAACACTAGCTCACATTCCACATGTCCCCTTTGTGTGGCTATCTATTCTCAGAGCCTAGTGTGGTGCTGGAGCACATTGTTGGAAGAATCTTCATTGAGTGAATGACTGACTCAATGGCCTACTTTGTAATGACATCCCTCTTTCTCAGCCCATATGTGATACCAATTATCAGATCCTCTGATTCCTATTTCACAATGTCTCTCCCTTCTCTTCCTTCTTTCCATCCCTACTCCTGCTACCTTGGGGTAGAGCCTCTTTACTTCTGTCATAGGCCATCCTAGTAAGCTCTGAGTCATTTTTGTTTCCAGTCTCCTTATTTTTTTCAGCCTGTACCATGCAACTGTATCAATTTCCTCAAAACTTTAATCTGTCATATTCTCTGCTTGGAACCATTTCCTACTCTTGCTCTTCTGTTCACATCATCCCTCCTACCAGGTTCGACTTCCTGTCCATCCATGTAAACCTGCACATCTCTCTAGGCTCTGTTCTGATCACACATCCTTATAGATGCCCTCCTTGATCTTGCCTCTGAACTCCAATTTGACTTGTTTATACCACACAATGGACATTTAGTCCATTCCTTTAGGTGTTGCCATTCATGTCTGCTGTTGAACATCAGGTATAAATTCCCTGGGTTTAAAGAATATGTCATTCCAACCTTAATTTTTGTACATGGTAAGCACTTCATATACATATGCATTTTGTTCCCAAGTCTAGCTCTCTTACCATCTTCCAGAGTGACACCTACTCTCATCACTCTATTGCCAAGAGCCACTAGCTTGTCTAACCTGACTCTGGTCTATGCTGTATGCTTTCTTTCCTTCCAAGGATCACCTGTGCTTTGAGAGAAGGCTGGAATGGCACTGGATAACTTGTAAGGGGATGAAGCCCCCAAAGGTTTCTTTTCATTTGGGACAAAGGAGACGCTGGCCATGTGCACCCTGTGAGAGAAGACGCAGAAGAAGCGTAAGTTCCAGCATGGGCTTGGGCTTTGAATATGCTTTTGCATTGACCAGGAGGAGACCCTTGCCCAATAGCTAATCTGGGGAGGGTAAGTACCACTCAATGGGAGAATAGACTGATGAGGAACATAGGTAAGGGATATGGTGGAGCACCAAAGTTCAGAATTACTTAAACAACAAGAAAAATGAACAACATATCTGAAAGTTGATTTTCCAGACATTAGACGATAGGCAACACAGGATAGTAATTCTTGAACTAAGGGAAGCAACCAAGGAGTCCTACTAGTGTTCTAGGCTGGAGGGAGCTCTCAGGCTGCAGCACCAGGAGAGGCATCCAAATAGAGCCTGGTTGTCTTTCTGAGTTGAGAAGACAGATTTTGTTGTTGAGGCAGGCCAAGATGGCTAGAATTTTCAGGGCAGAATACTAGCAATGCACTGAGTAGGAGAACAAGCTCTAAGGATTCACAGAGGGATCTCTATAAGTCTTAACTTGCCAATCTGTGGATGTGTGTTTGTGGAAGATACCAGAAGCTGGAGAAAGAACCATAGGAAAGGAGTAAGCTGAACAATTACTGAGCCTCACATGGAGCTGAGAGGAAGAGTCTATATTACCACCAAGCAGAGTGGAAGGATCTCCTCAAACACAGGCACTAGAGAGAGCCCCCAGAAATAATTGCTTTAGCAGTGGGACCAGATTAACCCTCACCTAATGGCCACTCTGGACCCACCCTTATAAATCTTATTGTAACCTCTAAATGATAGAAGTGATTCCAAGTAACACCACTGCAGGCCCAACAATATTTAAAGGTGTATAAAATTGGGCACCCAACAATATAAGATACACAACATCTGGCACCCAATATAAAGTTACTAGGTATGCAAAAAAAGCCATAACATATGACCCATAGTCAGAATAAACACCAATCAATAACAACAAACACAAAAATGACACAGATGATAGAATGAACAGAGAAGGATGTTCCTTCAGCTATTCTAAATATATTTCATTTGTTAAAGGAGATAGAGAAAAAACAAGCACATAATGAAGGGAGAAATGAAAGATATAAAAAAGAACCAACTTGAACTACTAGAGACAAAAAATTTAATATCTGAAATGAAAAATAACACTGCATGGTATTAATAATAGATTCAGCTCTGCAGAGGAAATGATCAGTGAACTTGAAGACGTAGGAATAGAAATGAATACAAAGTAAAGCACAGAGAAAAAAGACTGGAAAAAAAATGAACCAAGCATCAGTGATCCGTGGGACAATAAGCACGTGATTGGATTTTGAGATGGGGTGGGTGTGCAGAAAAAATATTTAGGAAAAAAAAAATCCTGAAAAATTTCCAATTTGACAACAACTACAAAACCCATGGAGATTTGAGAGCTCAGTGAACCAAGCAGAACATGAAGAAAACCACACCAAGGAACACAATAATCAAATTGCTGGAAACTGGGGACAAAGAGGAAATGGTAAAAGAAGCTAGAAGGGAAAAAAGAAATAGAGATTGGATCCCAATTCCTCCTACCATTTTTCAACCAACTCTCAATTCCATGTTTAATTGTTTCGATGCACAGAAATTTTCCCTGATCCTTAAACCCAAGGATTCATTCATATTAGTTTACTAAAAATATAAGATATTGCATAAATGAGAACATTGTGTGTTTCTCACAAAAGAAGGGCACATTAGAAAGGAAAAAAAATAACCTGACTGGAAAACAAGTTCTGATTTTTAAGAAGTCATCCGTGAAAATTGTAGCAATGTGAAATGTTAAATGTGAGCCTGGATAGTAGGGTTTAAATTGATAAAGCAAGGTTCTGTCAACCATATCATGAGTCACTGGATTATTAGGTGACTTCTCCTTAAAAGATGGAAATGTCCCTTGTGCTCTCTTGCTAAAACATGGCCTGACACAGGAAAGACATTAGGGTTCAAGGCTAAAGGCCAAGAAAGAATTCTTGAGACGTCTTTGGTGCAAAAAGGTGGTTTTATTAAAGCTCGGGGACAGGACCTGTGGGCAGAAAGAGCTGTTCTGGGGTCACGAGGAGTGGCCATTCATATACTTTCAAGTTGGGAGGAGGTTAAGGATAGTGTAAGCCTCCCAGGTGTTTTGGAAACAAGGTTTTCAGGATCCTGAGGGGGCTAGCTATTGTTAGGAAAGGTCAATTATTACTGTTTAGTAAAAACTCAGTCATGAGACCCTTCAGATGTATATGGGTGTGTCATATACTTGGGGGATGATTGCCAACGTGTATCTTGGGGAGTAGAGATAAAGGAAGTTTCCAAAGGAATTTTTATATGTTAAAGTAAACTTACAGGGTCCTGGGGCTTGGGCTAAGTATCAATATTAAGGCAGTTGTGTTCCCAGAAGACTGTCCCTCTGCCTGTTTCAAGGACTAGTCAGTGGGCTGTAGGTAGTGAGGAAATTTAATCATTTTTCTTCTGCCTTTGTTTCCCACATCATGGCTGAAGTTTTTTTGTTTTGTTTTGTTTTGTTTTGTTTTGTTTTTTACTTTTCCTTAAAGAATGAGCACTGTGTTGTTTGGATCCCAGAACATCTGACTCATTAAGCCTGTAATCACATGCATTCTCACGGACAGAAGGTGAGCTGCGAGTTCATTGTCACAGAATCCTACCTGAAGTGGCTCAGCCTCCTCACACCATATAGGCAAGCATGTGACAGCTGCAGGAGGGCTGGGGGCAGAGGGCAAACAGGCTTTTGTGTTCATAGAGCTCAGCCCAGGTACACAGCCCGGCCGACTTTACCAGCTATCTCATTCCATTTTAGAAGTTGGGGAAATCAGCACACTCCTAAGTGGCTGTTGTGGTGAACTTGCAATTAGTCAAAAGAAAAGAAAAAGACAAACAAAAATAAAAAGCAGTGTAGAGAGCCCTCCTCTGCCAGAGAACTCCATTTCAGCGATGCATGTTATTCTACCTTACTGTTCTAATGTAGCATTTTTACAAATCTCATGAAATTTTGCTCTAGAAGTGGTTTTGACATTTGCCATATAACTTCTTTTTTTTTTTTTTTTTGGTTTTGGTTTTGTTTTTGGTGTGTGTGTGAGAGAGAGCTAGCAAGTGTTGGAAATCTCTGAAAGGCATGTGGGATGACCAAGTGGGCCTTTCCAAATGGCCTTCTTATCCTGGGGCTCCTTGGACTGGGAATTGGGTGGGTGGAGGAGAGTGCTGAGCTGGGAAATGGACTGCTCCCCAAACACAGGAGGTGTTCAAATAAGTACTTCTTTCTTTTAAATGCAGCGACCAACTTTCTCTAAGAAATTTATACTTTTGGTAAAGGAGCTTTCTGGTTTTGGCTCAGCATTTTGGTAAAAATTGCCAACATCCTTTGTTCGTCTCATGTTTGTACAAAAGGATGTTTAAATTGCTATCCTGTGGTAATTGGCACGTACTGTAGCGAAGGTTGGTAATTTCACAAGTGCTCAGTTATTAAAAACTTAAGCCCATGATGAAAATAGAGTAAATTTTGCTCTGCTGTTTTTATTTTTAGACAAAATCATTTTCACAAGTTTTAAGTTGAGGTCAGTGGTAGTATCTATAAATTGCTCTACTTGGGAAGCAAATTTATCAAAGCCCAATCAGCCAAAGCACCTGTCTTGACCAGCCTTGAAGGAATCTCCTCATATTCAAGTATTATTTCCTCTGGCTCAACAGCACAAGCATGGGAATGCCGGGGGCTGTCTATACACATGCCATCCATTAATTAAGGACAAAAAGAGAAGCAGGAAGGGATGTGCTCTTTCAATATTGAAATATACACAAGATACAGGCACCTAAAGAGTATTACCCTATTTCAAAATTAGAACCTTATAATCACTTTCATCTTTTGTGTCTACCAGCAATGTGAAAAGATGAGCAATAAGACGATTTCAATTAGTAGACACAAAATAAGTAATTCAGGCCCTCTTAGTTATGGGGTTTCATTCTCCTTCTTTACTCAAACTTCTAAAAAGTGAATTGACTTTTATCTTCACTTCCTAGAGACCTATTCACATAATCAATCCTCTGCAATCTGGATTCTGTACTCTACCAAAATTGCTCTGGAAAAAGTCACGTGTTAAATGGCCTACCTGCCCAGGCCAACGGCCAGGTATCATGTTATTGAGTTATTCATCACTTTCCACACTTCCTTTGGGTATCTCGTCCATTCATAAATTTAATCACTGCCTACATGATGGTGACTTGCAATCTGTTCTGCATCTGCTGCATGAGATTGGACGCTTCATGCTCATGACCAAATGGAGAAAAAGCCCTTCCCCTTTCCCTGTGTTCATTTCCCTGGGTAGTACTGTTGTTACTACTCCCAGAGTATTGGGTATTGGGCATTAGACGTATTAAAAGCTCTGCAAGTGATTCTAGTTTATAGCCAAGGTTAAGGACCACTGTGTAGGAGCTAGGAGAAGGACAATGAAGTTGTTGTGACTTCTTTCAGAGCTCTTAGTTCTCCTAGCAGCTCTTTCTCCAGACCCTTTCCCTAGGGAAGCTAGACTTCCACCTGGGACTTGGACAGTGTCTGCACTGCCTCTGGGTGCCCAGACATGGACACCTGAGGGGCAGAATGCTGGCCCAAGACCAGTGAATAATACATTTCTTAGGTCAAAAGTACTCCAGTAGTGTTAGTGCCACCAGGCCCTGGTAGCAACCTGCATATACTGCTCGAAAGTGATGGTGCCCAGCTGCTCTTCATCCACGGCCTTGAACCTCTGCAGGGTCTCGAGGAGCTCTTCCTCCATGGGTATGATCCAAGGCATCGAGATTACTAACAGGAATTTCCGCCAGTCCACAAACTCCAAGTTTACTATTAATAAAGATGTTAACTCCTGCAACTAGAAGAAAACAGGAAATGCCATTGGAATGTTCGTATGACTCTACCTTGAAACTCTCTCAGTTCATGTTTCTTCATGAGACATTCAGATGAAGGAAGGACGAGTTCATATTGGTGAAGAGACTCAGTTCTCAGGTTTGTTCCCTCTGGTTCTACCAACCAATCCACATCAGACAGAACCTAGACACTGTTTCACTTTTTGCTTCCTTCACATTTGGGTTTTTTGTTTACTGTTACACAACAAATTTACACATGTGACTCTGGTCACTTTACCTTTTCAACAGAGTGAGGATAAAGATTCTAGAAATGGCTGTGCAAGGGCTCTGCAGCCTGTAGGGATATACTATAACCATTTGGTTTTCTGGTACATTCTTAAGGAACAGATTACATTGAAAAGCAAGAACTGCCAGAATCATCTACTGTTACTAGTCAGGATCACTCCCTCCAGAAGTAACAGATACAAACTCACAGGCTGAGCCTCCTGGGCTCTATAATTTTCATTGACTGTCAGGATCATCATTCATTCTTTCAATGCTGGACACACACAAAGGGTATCTTACATTCAAACTCATTTGTTCTTCATTCAGGTTTTATTGATTGCCCCCTGAATGTCAGACATGGCAAGTACTGATGATTTAAAACTATTGACTTAATGAAATAAGAAGAATTCTCAGAGTTTTGACACCCAAACAAAATTGAAGCTTACTTCGGGTTGAGTGAGGTGCATCCAACTACTAGGTAAGTTGTTTGTTCCAAGGTTTAGGGTTACCAGATCCAGCAGGATGTCAGTAAATGCTTTATGTCCTATTATGCCTACGGTAAAATGAAAAATATTTTTCCAATTATGTTATGTGACAGGGACTTTGTTTCTTTTGCTAAAAGAGAACAAAAATGGATATTTGTATAATCACTTTATTCATATTATTTAAAACTGTAACCTTTAGAGAACAGAAGACATTTGAAAACATAAGAATAATAAGTTTCCTGAGGCACTCTCATTATTGTGTCTCAGCTAAGTTAAAATGTCTTTTTTGGCCGGGTAATAAATCATTTCAGATTGGGCAAAATACTGAAAATTTATACTTTAATTTGGAACCTTCCTTTGACTTTTTGCTCAGAGTAGAATTAGTAGAATTAAAAAAAAAAAAAACAACTGTAAGTTTTCCTATATGCAGTAGAGGACAAGAGTAAAATATTTTGGTGAGTATGGGATAAAGGTGTTTCAAATGCACACAAATCACCACTGTTATCAAGGTAACACATTTATCCTCATTTTGTACTTGGCTCAGAAGAGATTATTTTTTTGTTTTGTTTTTGTAAATGCAGGGAGACTTGAATTGTTAAGTTACTGGACTGGAAGTGATAATTTAATTATCCAATTGGCTCAATATTCCAAAGTATTTCATAAAAGATCACTAACCTTTTAAGTGCTTTGCTTTTATACATTAATCCATTTTTACCCTGTCCAAAAGAGAAGTCTGTTTTGTCTGTCTCTCATTTCAAATTGCATGCGCATGCATTAAAGAAAGAAATAGGAAAACAAAATAAATGAATCTGCTTAAAAAATGTCTGTCTAACCCCTCTGACAGAAGTACCTTCTAGAGTCAGGAGAGACTCCTACATGTATTTGGGTCTTTCAGGTCCAGAGTATAGAGCTATCTTCCTTGTTTAGAAATAAAAAGAGTAGAAATAGAAACAGATGTAGCATCTCAAATTTTTCTTTTTACATCTGAATTTTTGGCATTTATAAAAGTCCAATGTGAACCTTAACATTTCTTATAACCTTTAAGAAAATGCACAAATCCTTTTAAAATGTCAGTGGTTCAAACCAAATACACAATTTTGAGATCTGGAAGTTAATTTTTTGGGTGGCAAGTGCAGAATCTTTCTTCCTTTGATATGCCTGACCATCCAACAGGTCATTCAGAAATAAATTCTCTATCCTTTTTGATCAAAGCTGAGTATCCAATTTTATAGAGATGAGAAACATTTTCCCAAGGAGTGGAATGTTCAGTAAGATGAGCTTTATTTTCAGTAAAAACCACGTTGGATTTTAGATAAGTTAGAAATAATCACTCATGTTCCTCAAGATGAAGCCATAAATAAAATCTATTTTATGAATCCATGAAGAAACTCAAAGTATTTAAAAATTCTGGTAGAGATGCAATATGTTTCCACTGTCTTTAATAGCTATGGTGCAAGCAAAGTGTTGTAAGACAATACTTCCAGCTTACATAGCAATTGTTTATCTGGTGACCTTAATGTGAAATGTGAAAACTTTTTAATATTTGACCTGGTCACCTACATGGCCAAGGCATATGGCAATATGACCTTCACATGAAATATGATAACATAAACAGAGAAACTTAGAAGTCTTATTCATGGATCCCCCCCCAAAATACCTCTTTTTCAGTTTGGCCCTAAGTTAGTTATTTAATGCAGATGTCATTTACAATTATCCAGGAAAGATGTTAATTGTATGCCAGGCCCAAGGGAACTCAGACCATAAACATAGTCTAGTCACCTTTAGCAGTAACTCTGCAAGAGATGACATCAAAATAACACCATTGCTTAGAAGTATCACCTCCATCTAAAGAATGTGAAAGAATGTGTGGATGTAGAAGTAGACTTAAGTACAGGAAGGGGTGCCTGGGTGGCTCAGTCGGTGGCTCAAGTCGACTCTTGATTTCAGCTCAGGTCATGATCTCAGGGTCCTGGGATCGAGCCCCGCATTGGATTCCACATTCAGTGGGGAGTCTGTGTCAGGATACTCTCTCCTTCTCCTCCTTCCCCCCCCCCCGCCCCCCGGCTTGCTCCCTCATGTGCATGCACTCTCTCTCTCAAATAAATAAATAAATAAATCTTCTTCTTCTTTTTTTTTTTTAAAGAAAAGTACAGGGTATTTTTGCTTTGTCTGAAAAATGCCAAATGCCTTCTGTGTTTGATGTGAAGACTGGTTACTATTTTACTTCTAAATTTCATATTAAAAAGATTTTGTTTTTGTTTTGATCAATGACAAAGTCAACATTTGTCATATTACTATTCACTTTCATAAGGGCTTTCTGAGTTTGATGAACAAGCAGAATTAGGTCTCGTGTCACCAGTGGAAGACAGTGTTCTTGTATTCCATAAATGGATAGCTTTCCGAGGGTCAAAATTATTAATATCTGAAGAATTCAACTGGATTATCAGGAGGTCCATCATACTTTCAGCCTTGATCTTGGCATGCATTTGTGACTTGGCGCGTTTCATCTGACTAAAGCCACGTTCTGCCTCTGCGGAACTTGCAGGGAGGGTCAGCACTAGGTCCACTAATGTCAGGATATTTGGATACTTGTGTAAGTAAACAGAATTCACAAAATCCCAGGTCAATTTGCGGATGTTCTGAAATCTAAGGGGTGGGAGGAGAATGAAAAATGTAAAAGATTGAGACTCCCAAGTTTCATTCAAATATTTATAAATACCAACTATGCTTACCTAGCATATATCTCTAATTTCAACCTGCTCCATTCAGTGTCTACTTCCTCGATCTCCACATTGGCAGCTTCCAGTACTGGTTCATAATGGGCAATCAGTATAGATACCTCTTTTTCTCCAAATTCTGCTATCGATACACAAGAGAAAAAGTCAAGATATGAAAGAAACCTACAGAGGATCAAAGAACAGTAGGTTTGGAGGTAGTGCGTATAGGGTACCTGGGTTTATCTTTGCGGGCCACAGTTTAAAGCTCCCAATCATGGTAGCCTTCACCACATCCTGGCTGGCATCTCTGAAGCAGCCTTGCAGCCTCTTGATAAGATGTGTTAAGACTGTGTTTCTTACATCAGAAATGTCTCCCTCTCCTCCCAGGCAGTTACCATGAAAGTGAGTGACAGAATCCACCCAACGTTCTTTTGGTCCTGGTCTGGGGAGGAAAAAAAATCCCCCAAGTAAACAATTAAATGAAAAGGCACCTGGCAAATAATGTCCCCAGTCATACTGTCTAAGTTTGACATTTGACATTCCCCAATTCCTCACTTTGTTTGATATATTCTGAGCATTTCCAGTGTTGACTCTAACATGGCAAATATGTCAGCAATGGAAGAATTTCTGTTCTGATTGACACGGGAAAGAATGCTAAGTACATTAATGACATCCACTAAGAAATGGATGAATTTAACAATGTCTGCTTGGAGAAGGAACACTAGGAGTTCCTTGGCTTTCTGATGACTGGTGTCACTTCTGTCTTCATCTGCCTGTAACATAGATCGGGAATAAAATAGCAGTTTATCGTTCTTAAAATTAGTATTTCAAATTGCTCCATAAAGATATTCTCTGCCACTCTGGAAAACTAAAACAGTATGGTATGTCAAAATTACTTACCGAAAGCAATTGCTGGACTATTGCAGGATATCCCTTGAGAAAGTTCTGGAGGGCTGCCTGTAATTCCTGAAGCCACCTCCTGCCCCCTACTTGCGAAGGCATCACAGGCCGAAGGTGAAGGCTTTTGAAAGCAGTCATCAGAGAACTCCTGAGAAGAGGGGAACTGTGGTAGAAGTGGTAAATGCTGAGAAGAAGGTTTCTGACATCGTTGTACAGGGGAATGCTCTGGAACACTGCCTTGTAAGATAGTTCAAGATGATGTGCAAAGCAGTACACAGTCAGTGCACATGGCTGGATTTCTCTTAAAAGCAGAGCCACCCCATTGTTTTCTCCCTCTGAGCCCGGGACACCATCACTTCCAAAACCAACCAGTTTCTTTGCCCAGTCTTGGTTCGATAGCTTAAGTTGAAGATTTCTTTCTAGAGTTTTCTCAATGGCATTTCTTATTGCCAAAGGATCCTTCTTGTCTACTGTCTGTACCCCAACAATTTGGCAATGCACTTTTCCTGCACGTGCAAACTGCACATAGACAAGTTCAGCTTCCTCGGTTGAACTGTCTGTGATTCCATCACTGAGGACAGAGAAAAATTTACTTTGTTCTAGTTTCTCTCTTAGATTCCTCCGTTCCACTTCAGGGATAAAATACGTAAAGGTTCTTGCTGATTTGTTAGTTCTGAATACTGGACCAATGTCAATCCCCTTCATATCATCCAACTTGCACATCCAGATAAAGTCTTTGAGGGGACGTCCCGTCTTGGCAATAGCATGGCATGATCTGAATAAGTTCTCTATTCTCCCAAGGGTGATTTTGCTCATGATTGTCACCATGAGCTCTGTGGTGGTGCAGTTCACTGGAGAACCACTCATTGCTTCCTTTAATGAAGCCTTGGCATGAGCCTCACTAAGATGATATACGTTGAGAAATTCTGTCCTAAAGTTGTCAGTGCCGTAAAAAAAACTCACTTGATTTCCCCTTGACTTCACTCCGTGCTTACAACACAGGCCACAGAACATAAGATTTAGTATCTCATCATATATAAGCCAAGGGTATTTTTTTAGCCAGATTTTCAAAAATTGATTGTTCCTCCTTGGAAGGTAATGGTCAAGCTTCTGTGGCCTTTTCTGCTTTTTAGTGATTTGGTTCAGATCATCTGGAAGATCCCTGCCTTTAAAATAACTCCACATTGTTATTTTCAGTAATCACCAACATCTACCCTCAGTTTTGTCTACTCTCTGCCCCTAACACATGCTCATTATTTCTGGAAAAAATTACAGTGAGTGCTTACAAGTAGTACGTCAGCCATTCTGGTTAGTGTTTTAAGTGGCTTATACCATTGAATCCTCATAATCCATCATCCCTATTTTATAGTTGAGAAAATGGACCAATTACCTGTCATTTTATGGATAAAAACACCTAGGACACAGAGAGGTTAGTTTGTTGGATGTCACAGTGCTCAGAAGTGGTGGAGTTGGGGATCACTAGCAGGTGGTCTGACTCCACAGCCCCCATGCTTACCTACTTCACTATTACAGGTTTCTCATAAGGGCAAAGGGTGCTATGTTCTTCTGCACTCTAGAATCTGGTTCTTATGCATAAGAGGGACATTGCTTTTTGCTGACATTTGCTTCCTGTGGTGAGAAGGAAGAGTAACAGGACACGCACAGCAGCACAGTCTAGAAGGTTCGCCTTGGCCATCTCTTCCTTCCCGCCACAGGCCCGCCTCCTGTGGCAGTACCAGAGCCAACCTGTTCATTTACAGAAAGGGCTTGAGGCTTTGAGATCCATCCTACATGGTTTCAAGGAGCTGTGCCTCATGCCTCATCTTTTTCTCTTCCCCAAAGATCTAATTTCTGAAACCTACTTGTCGGAGTGTGGAATATATATATATTCATCTGGACAGAAGGACAGAAAAATTTTAATTACACAAAGCAACGTCCTAAAATACAGTTTCTCTCTGAAGGCAGGCAGCCTGGACCACATATTTATTTCCCTCCTTCGACTTCTGTGACCCTACTGATCATTAGATTATATTGTCCTATTTTATAGTTTAATGAAAAAGTGGAATATGTATTTGTGTGATATTATACTAAATTAACTCATGTCGACATACAAGCTGGCGTTTCATTCTGTTTCACTGCTTTCCTGTCCTAGGCTGACTGACAGCCAGATTTTAAACTCTTCTGACAGAACCACACTTACTTCCTTTGTGTTCCATAAGGCCTAGGTGAGCAGTGCTAAGCACTTGGCAGATGTCTAAGAAAATCAACATTCCCAACTGATTTTCATGATCTCATATCTCTTAACATCTTTTACTTGGAAACCTTTGACATTAGTCAATCTGCTGCTGCCTTTCTTACCCGATTTGCATCTAACTTCTATTTTGCCTTTTAATCAGTGTTTTTTTTTTTTGCTGTTGTTACTGTTAAAACGGAGCGCTGTTTTGTTTTTTTTCCTCCCAAGTCCTAAATATTACTGTTTTTGCTTAAAGTGAACCTCCTTGTGACTGATACCTCCTGCCTTCATTTTGGGCCCTACACGTGGGGTCGTCGGTCTCCCACACTAGGCCTTTGGCACCAGGCCCGTGACTGCTTGCCACACATCAATGCTGGTGAGCACAGGAATGAATATATGAGAAAAGAAGTCTCTTGTTATGGAAGGGAAGGACTTTAACTCTCACTACTGATTTAGCTAGCTTTTATGTTTTTAGCTTTATGAACAGATTTTCCAGAAGGTGTTATCTTGAATTCTGAGCACATACTTTCATTTGCTTAATATAAATTCTCTTGCTTCATGAGAATGTGTTTCCTCCTGAAGAAGCAGCTGAAACTCTGCCCACAGTTTTAACAGGTCCAAAGGCTTCTAGATTTACTACTGCATTTCCGTGATCTGAATCTATGTAGCGGAAGGAGTTCACCCACTGAGAGAACCACAGGACATACTGGGGCCTTACTCCTTTTTACAGTAATCCCTAGATTTTGCCACCTGGAGACATATTCCTGTTAAAAACATCAATCCTTCTCTAGCGTACCTTTTCTAAGAAATATTTCTATGTTTTTGATTTGTATAAAGTCAGACTAATTTAAGCAGGTTTCAGATTACAACAGGGCGCTTACCTCCCTGCAAATATATAGTATCATATTTCTACAATTTTCTCAGAGACACTAGCTTAGAAAGATCCACAGAACTTTCCAATGGTTTCCCCCCACCCCTGTGCCCTTAATCCTGTCTCTCAGTTGGCCGAGACTCTCCAGAGATACAGAGCAGCATCTGCTGAGCTCTCAGTCTCTTCCTCCCTGTAATCCACACATCACATCATTTGGCTCTAAAGGCCTTTGATAATCCTTTCCTGCGTGTCCTTTGCAAGCCACTTTGAGACTTCACCATCTGACCGCAAGGTCTTTGTGGTCCTCATCTCGTGCCTCCTGCCCCAGCTGGTCTGTTTGCTGTTCCTTGAATAAATATATCATGCAACTTCAAAATCTCCGCGTGTACTCTATTTTCCCCTTTGTCTGCTTTCCCCTGCTTTTCTTCCTGGAAGGTTCCATTGAAAACTCGCCTCTGGGTTAACCCCTATGCTGACCCACATAGGCAGCAATAACTACTTCCTCCTTTGAATTCTTGCAAAAACCATGTAGCCGAATGATCTAGCTTAGTCACCACAGACAAGAGTTCTGTTTGTGCCTTCTGTCTCTGAGACCAATCAGTGAACCTAAGGGTCTCTGAAAGAGGTTCAGAGGAGGGGCCTCTTGTGAGTTTTTAGAACAATTTCATAGCCTTGAACAACTAAATGCTGCCTCTCTTGAAGAAGGAGTGAGGATGCAGAATTTGCTGGACTCTGTTCTCTCTGGATAGCCTCTCAGCTGAAGCCAAAATAGCCATGAACCAAATCTCTACAGGCATTACATGGAACACTGATGGGTTTACAAAGAAAAGGGGTTCTTTTGGTTTAAGTGGGGACTGAGGAACATTGCTAAAGTGTTCTAGTTTCAACAGACTCCAAATTGCTTCCATTGGAAAAAGACTGTCTTCCTGATGTGCTTGGCACTTGATGTTTAGAGACAAGATGTTCCTACCAAGAGCTTAATGCGCTACACAAAATAAGTGTTTTTGTTTGGACTGTTTTTGGTTCCTTGAGGAGCCACATACCTTATGGTTTAATCCTATCAGGTGGTATAATTTTTTTTTTTTCCGGAAATGTTCCAGGGTAATGCTGTAGATGCCTGTTGTGGTATGTGACCTTCAGCATACCGAGCTAACATTTTTGGTAATAATTGGAATAGTTTGTATTACTATTGTATAATGTTACATATTATATAACATGATATTACTACAGTTATATAATTAAATGACAATGGCTTATATTACACTTAGATTGCACATTCTATTTGCCAGACACTTCCTAAACACTTCACATAAATTAATTATTTTAATACTCATAGCAACTCCATTGAAATACCGCATTGTCCAGATGAGAAAATTGAGACAGAGAGAGGCTAAATAACTTTCCCAAGATCATACTACAATCATTTGATGAAAGGTGGATTTGAAAAGAGCTGTCTGATTCCTTCTTACCCATGGCTGGGTCTTCTTACTCAGCCAGCCATGAGTAAGAAGTGAATCAACATGGAAATGCTAGCATGGGGCCTGACACATGGAGCCAGACACCATGCCAATATTGGCTATTGTTATAATTCAGAAGATGTTCTCTAAATCTCCCTCTGTGCTGGGAGTACTGTCATGGGAATGATTCCTGGGACAGTCAATGAAAGAATGTCTTGCCGATTTACTGGCTGCTCCTAAGATTCTCAAGTATGGATCTTTGCTGGGTGGCAAGAAAAATACTAGCATGATAAATTGTTTCATTGCATTTCGCATGATCTTGTATGATCACCATGCATAAGGTCATTTTTCTTTTCTGGCATATTTGCAATGATCATATCAACAAACGGTATTTTATTTCTCATGACTACCTTTACCAAAGGAGATTTAGAATCATTACAAGTGGCAGGTTTTGACCAGGAGTGTTGAGTATAAGCATTATGGTATATAATGCATTTTCAATTTTCCATTATCTTTAGTAAGAACTATTTTAATGTAGACTTTTATTTTTAAAGCGGGGTAGCTAATATTCAGCAGAAAACTCCTTAAGCTTTAGTTTTATCTGTTTATATCCTGATACTAGTTACTCACAAGTATTTAAAGTCACTAGGTTTATTTGAAGATTATCCATTTCACTCAATAATTTTATTTATGTAGCATAATTAAAAGTTACCAAAGAACTTCATGATATTATCATTCCTTATAAATTTGCTAAAAACATCTTCCTGTGGGCCTAGTCATATGACTATGTGCAAACATATATGCTTCTTTCCTAGAGAAAAATCCATCTGTTTATCATATTTTACCATATTTTAGCAAGCATGAAAATTGCATCTTAGATACCATAGGTTACACTGGCATATATGAAATAGTTTACCGTAATGCTCATATTTCTTGGCTTAAAAATAGCAGCAATTTTCAAGTTCAAGGAAGAAGTTCTGTAGGATCACACATTTAGAAAGTGCCACTTTCAGCCAGTTGCTCCATACTTTCAAAACTGATCACTTCAACTAAGGTTGTCTTTTAAAATTCTACAGTTCTAAGATAAATACAGTGGAAGGTACCATAAAAGATTATTTTCCAATTCTTGGAAAGAATATGACAAAAGACTTCACTTGAAAGATGGATGGCTGTGTATCATTTAAGGCAGGGAACAACAATCATGGAGCTGAGGAAGAAAGACTAAAGTCAGACGATCTTTGGGGGGCTAAGGGAGTCAGGGAGAAAGGGTGAGTGGTAATTTCTGGACTTCCTCAGGGAGACGCAATGTCAACATTTGCAGCCTGACTTCAAAGAAGTCATCATGGAACTGTGACTCTGGGATGCAGAAAATGGAATGATCATTATTTTGCCTTCCTTTTATAACATTGGCAAGAATAATAACAATGAACATTACTTTTATTGATAGACTACCTGATACTGTGCTAAGGTTTTACATGTACTTAAAAAGCAACATATATATATGTGTGTGTGTGTGTGTGCGTGCACATGTGTGTGTGTGTATTCAAATAGCATATTTGAGCTAATAATAAAGAATTTAAACTGGTTGCTCATAGACCAGAAGTCATTTTGAACCATTAAGACCGCCAAATCTCACAGTTTTGTATAGCCTTATAAATTGTGCAGTAATTAACCATGGTTATTCTTGAATCTGAGTTAATTCTCCAGCTTGGGTGGATGGTGGTGGTTCCTCAGACAGAGAAGGCCTCCCCATGTGTTTGCCTGCAGTTCGTGCAGTTGGGGAAGGAGAATCAAAGCTGTCTCCTGATCTTTCCCTGAACGTCCACACCCATGTCTCTTATCTGCACCTTGGCCAGTGGCTGTTCTCCAACTTGAAATATCCCCTGTATCCCTGCCATCAAATCTCTCTTCTTCCAAATACTTCCTCTGAGATACTATCCCACCAAACTCCCTGACTGACCTCACTGCTCACTGATCCTCTTTTGCTCTGCATTCCTGAGCACTTTTAGAAAGTTCATACTCTGGTCCAGAAAGAACCTAAATAGAAGTTTATATTTTCTTCTTCCTTGCTTGCCTTTTCAAATTACACTCTAAGTCCACCAGGCAAGTGGTTTTCCTTTCACATCTACTTTTTAAAAAAATATATAATTATCTCCCTCAGTCCCCCTCCCTCCTTCCCCTTTCCCCCCTTTCCTTCCTCTTTCTACCATACTTTGAGAGCTGTTGCATTCATTCTACCATATTCAGAAAACAGATAAATGTATCAGTTGACATATTTTAGTCCCAAGGGTTTCTAGAGTTAATCTTCTAAGACATACGCATACCAACTTACAGCTGCTATTTGTTGTTTTTAAACTTTTAGTTGAAATGCAGGCTTTGGTTTGGATCCAAGAACGTATTATGGTTATCATCATGAATACAAAGGTCCCTTTTCAAAGGGATTAGGAGTGCTTGATAATTTTCAAAATCCACTTCCACCTACTCAAATGCCCCCAAATGCTTTTAATTTTGACCTGCTAATTGGATGATTTCCTTCCCATCACCCTAGTGTAGAATTAAATCAAAGCATATTTCATATCCAGGATCTTTATTCATGTATCTTTTTGTTTTATATGTAAAAAATAGTGTGGATAAAACGAAGAGCAAAAGCAACTCTCGAGAAGGAAATATGTAATAAGAGGGTCTTGTGAAACCCACACAGTGGGGCAGAGAATGGAATTAGAATTTGCCTGACTGTCAGATGGAAGGGATTTCACAGGCAGGCTTTATAAAACTGCCATTTTTTTGTACCTGCTGATGGCCACGTTTCCTTCCTGCCCAAATACTGCCAACCAGAGTTGGTGTCCATCTATAGTTGTCATGTACTGGAGATGGAGACCACTCATGCTAATTAGATGAGCTGACATGTGCCAGGTAGGGGGTCACCCAGGGGCCCATGGTTACACCTGTTTCATCCGCTGGGCTTAGCAAAGAGGAGTTCAGACTCAGAGTAAAAGAATGCCCTTTTGACTATTGAGATTTGATGGGGGTTTTGAGAAATATTTGACTTTTAAAAAACAAATGAATATAATCACTATGAAAGTGGAATTGTGTTAGTGCTAGACTAAAGTCAGTTGGCTATTCTCTAGGGGAAAGTAATGATTTTCCAATACATGGATGTTGGTAGATAAAATAAACCTGATTATGAGAGGTGACTTAATTCAGTGAGAAGGGGCAAAAGCCTTGAATCTGAAGAGGCCTGGATGACCTATGACCATAGTAAAAACTGCTCTGTGACAAAGAGTCCAGACCAATAAAATGGAGATGAGATGATAGTCCTACATGACCTGTCTGAATTACTTGTGCTATCAATTGATGGAATTCATTGAAGAATATCTGGAAGTAGAAAGAGACTGAATTAAAAAAAAAAAAAAAAGCCTGTGCACATGCTACAGAGCCATAATGATAACATGTGAAGGAAGTAAAGAATTCATGTGCATAAAATACCATGTACACATACATGTGAACACATTCATCAGTTAAGCAAATATTTTGTTGACAGCTTCTCTGGTTCTATTCTTAGTCTGTGAAGCATTGAAGGGAAATTCTCTACTCCCTGGTCTCCCTCCACAGACTAGTGGGGGAGACAGAAACACAAACTCATCATCTCAATCCAAACCTTAGACTGGACGTGTGTGTGGAGGCTGTCTCTCTCAAATGCCAGACAGAGTCAGACTCAAGTTTACCAACTTTCTGGCCAGGGGCAGGGACGGGCCGAAGAGGAGAGTTACCAGGAACGAGGATCACCACACTGCCGAAGGATTAGTCACTGTTTTCCTCCTGTTTGTTTCATTCAGATCTATGTTGTATGAAGCAAAAGTGTGATAAACTGGAATAGAGTGAGGGCTCGTTTTGGTGACCCGCAGTCCCAGGGGGCTGATTTTACTCGTGAGTAAGTGACTGCTACCCTGATTAGTCTTAACCTTTTTTGTGCTTTTTCACCATGATTATTTTTCTTACCTTTAGGTGCGGTATCTAAGAACTGATCTCGAAGACTATCAAGCTGTTCAATGGTCAGGGTGCCATTTTCTTCCTTTTCTACAGGTGGGGGGCGCACTGGGGGAGGGGGGTCTGGAAAGACTTTCATATCGCCATTAATGAAGAAATCTTCTTGGCTTAAATAAAGTTCATTCTGAATTTTTGTAGATGTTTCAATGTGATAGCGAGCTACCTCGGTTAATTTTTCCACACTGAAAATGGAAAAACGAATAAGGTTATCCCCACTAAATACTCCTGGGTTAACAGTGTTTGCTTACTACACGGAGTCTATACATTGTACAGCTAAGGTAGACAATTCAATCTGCATGTTTACAATTTCCAATTCTCTTCAAACCCACTTTGTGAAAAGGCAGAGTATAATTAAATAAGTGTAGATTGGAAATAAGATATATGCTCATTATAGAGCTCATGGTCACATATTTATATGAAGCTGAACAAAAAGGGACTTCAAAGATGGTTTTATTAATAGTAGAACATATTTTACTGTGTAAGTAAGATGACTGAGAAACAAACAGGGTTTTAGAGGGGAGGGGGGTGGGGGGATGGGTTAGCCCGGTGATGGGTATTAAGGAGGGCACGTATTGCATGGAGCACTGGGTGTTATGTGAAAACAATGAGTCATGGAACACTACATCAAAACCTAATGATGTACTGTATGGTGACTAACATAACATAATAAAATTAAATTAAATTTAAAAAAAAAGATTGTGTCGAGAGATACATTTCATTCTAAGTATGCACCGGAAGAAAGTTATATGGTAGAAAAATCTGTAAAATACAACTGTTAGAATGACACATTTATTTGGAATCAGGAAAAATTGTTAAGTTGATCAAATATGATTATGGATTTCTAGAAGAGTGGCTTTTCTCTAAATTTAGATCAAGGAGTTTGATGTTATTTAAGACACAATTGTCAGAATGGACTCTAATAATATAAACCCATTGAAATTGCTTTCTATTTTTACAAATAATAATTCCTAGTTAAATCATGTAGTATAAGCAGTAATAGGTGCAGTGGAAAGAACACTGGAAGCTGAGCTCTCATTCCAGAACACTCCATAGCCACGGGTCCTTGGGAACTTATTTAAGCTCCCTGAATTTCCTTATCTTTGCGTGGATCCAGTAACACATAACACCATACCTTTTGATTATTAATGTGAAATCACACAGGGCATGGATTTAACCTATACTGGGGATTATAGTTATGGCCCTAATTAAAGGCCACTTCAAAAGCCAGAGAAGTTTTATACACAAATAAATGCAATATTACTGTATTACAGGAAGGATTGTGTTTACAGTTTGCAATAAAAATTGTACATGATGGAAAAATCCATTTTTAATCTGCTTTTATGTAACCCAGCAACATAATATAAAATATATACTGAAAAATTTTAAAAATAGGATTAGTTGCTTTCTTTGAAAAGACAACCCTAGAATTCAACTCCAGCATGCTGTACTGGTGAGTGCCCACAAAGCGTGTATTATCTAATTAGTTTACGCCTCCTGGTGTGTGTGCGCTGGGTGCAGAGGAGAAGGCCCTGGAGAGCAAGTAAGTTTGCGGCCTTGAGTGAGGACGGCCTCCCACTGCAGACCAAGACTGAGCCATAACCAGGATCTCAAAATGGGTGTGCTCCACCTAGTGGAGGTTACCAGGCCTACCCTTCTCAGGAATGAAAGAGATTAAAAAAATGCCAGGGGAATGAAAAGCAAGATTTGAAGTTCCAAGGGATCTGATAGCTCTCTCTATATTTTCCTTTTATCACCAGAGAGCTTTTACAATAACTAAAACAGAAAGCATAGCTGAACAGTCCTAGTTTTAACTTCTTGTTAAAGTTATTCAGGGGTCAGATATATACACATAATATAAATCTGAGAAATTGAGGTACATTTGATAAAAATAAGAAGCATTTACCCTTGATGGCCACATGGATGGGAGCTGTGAATTCTATGAATTAAGAAGATACGTTTTCATTTGTAAGGGGCAGGCCGAGAACAGAACTGAACATCACTGCTCTGTGATGGTAATGAGTAACAGACTTGGCTATCCAGCAGTAAAATTATGTTAAGCCTTACTGCAGGAAGGTTACCAGGCTGAGGGGTGTGTGTGTGTGTGTGTGTGTGTGTTATTATATAGCACAACAGGTATTAAAAAAACTAGGCTGAAGATTTTACAACAGAACTTTCATTATGAGACAAGGATTATAGAAAACAAACCATAACAACTATCTTTCCGATAGCAGTTGTTTCTGAGAACACTCGCCATTTGTATTCTATGTAGATAGCAACTTCTAAATTTTCAGTAAATGTTTATTCCAAACTGTAGTGTTCACAGAATCTAGATCTAGTAGAATCCTCTGAAGTAGCCTGGTTGCCTTGTTTCCTTTTTTAGATGAAGCCCATGGGGGCCCCCAAGTGATTAGGCAGGCTGCTCATTTGTGGACAATGAGGGAATCCCCATCTCTTGGAACATCATGGCTCCTGACTCTCACTTGAAGGCTATTTCTGCTTTGCTGAGCTGCTTTTTAGGGGAGAATTAAGAGAATGAGACTTTCTGCCCCTCACTAGAGATGAGAAGTCTGAAAAACCTTTGGAACCCAAGAGCAAAGTAGAACCCGGTATTACCCTTACAAGGGAATCAGCCTCACTGGTAAAACATTGCAGTGACTGACTTCTCAGTCTCTCATTAATCAGCCCTGACTAAAAAGAAGTCTGGCATTAGAAAGATATGAAACATTATCTTCTGAAAAATATTTAAAAATTACCTATAATCATACCTTGTAAACTAAGGTCCTCATTGAGCAGGGTAAAAACCAAACTCAGAAATGATATGCAAAACTGGACATTGCAACAGGACAGTTTGACACATGACTTATTGTTTGAGAAGAATCCATACAAATGCATTTGTGATTCCCTAAAAGTTCAAAATTTCTATTTGTAAATGCCTAAAAATCTGCCAATTTTGGCCACCAGGAATTAAAAAATACATTTTGGAAAAGCCATGCAGTACATTACCTGGCCATTTCATTCAAGTACCTCTCACCAAGCCACTTTTCCAAGAGTTTATATACATCGACTGCCTTTGTTAATAAATCTTCAAGAAAAGCCAATGCTTTTGTCTTTATCAGCTCAAGCCGGAACTGTGTGGCTATCTCTATTTAAGAAGAAAATGAAGGATTATATATACATGCATTTTCTAACCTACTGAATTCAATTTTAAACCAATCATGCTTCAGTTTGTGAAGATGTAGGTGGACATTTAATTTTCGAGTATAGGTAATACCTGATCTACGTTACTGAGAAAAAAAGTGTAATGCATGGTAGGGTCATTTGGCAATTTATGTAAGCCAAAAGTATTATAAACTGAGCTTTACATTTATTGCACTTTATAGTAATATATTATTTGATAAATTGGAGTGGGAAAACACAAATAAATAAAAAGGGGAAGGTACAAAGTTTCTTGATGATCTCCCTACTTTAGAATCTCGGGATGGCAACGCCATTGTATTTTCTTAGCACTGGTAAAACTAGGGTAAATCCTCTGTATCCCAAGGCCTATTGCTGCCCATGGCACACACTAAGGTCTGTGGATTTTACTTCTGAAATAGTTTTTCCATGTTTCTTCTTTGCTTATTCCACTGCCACTGGCCTAATTTGTTCATTTTCCCAATTTTTTTTCAAAGTCCATTTTGAGTTGCATTATAAGACAAGTGGAAGGGCCAGGAGAATATATCTTATAAAATCATTGCTACCTATAGAAAAGGAGGCTCTTGAGCATTATCGATCCATGACTGCCTCTTCTATGGTCTCTGTTCCCAAGAACTCACTTTCAGGGCCTGTTAACCTCAGTTAGGATTTATTTTCCTAATGAGAGGCCTAAATTATTCTTAACATATAAAACCACCTACGTACATGGCCTTAAGCCTTCTTTCAACTTGTAAAAATCACACAGACTCTAACATATTCTTTCTGTGTCTATTCTCTGAGATTGTTAATTATTGCTGGTGTTCTCCTAACCCCTTCCCAAATTTTCTTTGTCTCTTTTTGAGATCCCAGCAGACAGTTATAGAACAGCTGAATCTAGCCCTCATGTGGTCCTATGAAAACAACCAACTAAATGCTGTACTTTTCAATCATTTTGCTTTGTGTTCTCCTAGACACAACTTGAGCCAGTCACAGGCTGTTTGCCTACTGGACTGTTTTCCACTGAAAAGAATCATCTCGGTTTTTCCCGAATGCTACCTTCAAATTGCAGGGCAGCAAGGTGTTCTTCCTTGATTCTGAGCATCAGTTCTTTTCTCTTTTCCATTTGGGCAATCTCCTCTGCTGTCCCTGTCACAGGCGCGGCCTCTGCCATTGGCGGTGATTTGCCTGGAAGCACAGTGGAACTCGGGGAGGAGCGAGCGGGCATGCAAGGGGACACACAGCTCCTTGGAAAAAATGAGGACCAAGCGAAACATGCGGGTCTATAGCAAAACTCTTGCGATTTGGAAAGGACCAACCTGAGTCCTGACTGTGAGTGGGAAATATGGATCTTTCCTTGAGAATTCTCCATGTGTTATCTAGGCTATACACATACAAAAATGCCCCTTTTGTGTAGCATCATGGGAAAATGAGGTGTGCAGTGAGGGCAGACATGGTTATAGACTCCAAGGAAGGTGCAATGCAGAGTTTGGGGACGGGAATTAGCAAACCGCAACACACCACGGATGCCATTAGCCGGCTGCAGAAGAACTGTTCCATCAGAGGTACTAGTGTTAGCCAAGTGTATCCCAGATCCTCATGAAGAAAAGAGCAGGGGACCAACATCCAGGAGATATGGCTGAAATGTGGCTCATGGTCAAGAATCTGCAATCTACTTAATCTTTTCAGTAGTACTTAACTGCACGTACTTCAATGATTACATAAGAGAATTAGAAAATAAGAATTTGTCAGCATTTTTCTGACAATCTACCCTTGAGAAATGGCAGTGTGATTCTAACTGCAGGCTCTGTTCACATAATTCTACTTAGTGCAGTAAAGCTGTCTTGAAGGTCTGACCGCAAGCATTCAAGTCATGTGAAGAAGACATAATTGTAAATAAAGAAACTGTAATAAAATGTAATTGCAATAGTAGGTGGATGTATGAATTACAGGTGAAAGGGAGCTTAATCTCGTTGGATTTCTGTTTTATCATCTCTAAAATTAAGGGAATGGACTCAACCATTTATCCATTAAAAGTAGATTGAAGTATGTCCTTCAAATGCTGCTTATTTCTTTCATTTTTACCATCTGAGATGGACTAAGTGGTGTGTTTTTTCTTGTGGTGCTATTCTTCTCTTTGATTCGAGTGCCACCCATCACCACCCACTTGCCCACATCCTTAGCTTCCCCTCTTACTCCTGCTCAGGGCTGCTTAAATGTACTCCAGCTGGGAGGTGTTTCCTTACCTCTCAGAAGGACTGAGGTGACCTCGCTCTCAAGGTTGCCTGCACCTCCCCCACTAAAGAACAAGGATGGGTCAAACGTCAGTCTCTGCTGCTAGACTAGAGTTCCCATCAGGGCAGGGACTGTGTTTTTGTTCTGGTTCTTGAAGTTCATCATTGTGTCCCTCGCACCCATCATGGTGTCCTTCTAGCAGGTGCCTAACAAACGTGTCGTGAGCAACTGACTAGTGAGGTGACTTCTGTCTCTTCCTCTCTTGCCTGAACTCACCTTAAATATGTACAAGTGGAGACATTCAAAGGGGGGGGGATAATGTTTATGCCAGAGTTTATCCCCAAGGCTGACAGGAGGTCTCTCCCAGCCTGAGTCTTCTCTCGCCCTTGCTTTCCCCTCATGTCTCTGAGGCAGAGATTAGGCAGGAGGCCTCCAGGAGAGAGGAACTTGCTTGAATTAAACCAGAAACCTGAATTCAACCTGAAACTTACATACTTATAATTGCTTTTCACCCAACCTCCTCTCAGTTACTGCGGCCCCTATGTGCACAATTTTCAGATTACATAGTGCTATTGGGAGTTCTTCTAGCATGTTCCAAACTGTTGTTGAGGTTTATTCTACCTTGGATACGTTTGGATAAACAAGTTAGGTGAGACTGGTACCCAGTATGATTAGTCAGCTAACGCCACCGGAGCCTGGGTCTTGGAACAAAACCAAACCAACAGTAGCTTTAACGTGCCTGCTTAGACGTTTGTGTTCTCTACCAAGGAGAGTTGAAGCATCCACAGTTTTGGATACCAAAACCATGAATACCTTTTGCTTTTTTGTCTGCCTTTTTCTTCTTGGGTGGTTCCTTTATGACTTTTCTATTTGTACCCATCTGAGGAGATTTCTCTTTTGTGTCTGCTGGCAGGTTTTCCTTCTCTTCTTCCATGAGCCTCTGATGAATTTCAGCAGCAACCTGATTGGATACGAGCAAGATTTCGATGAATGTGACACTTATGAAATATGATAGCTATGTGGATTTAGTCATCACCCAGATCAACTGAAGCCTCATTCTCCTGTAAACAACCACTCCATGTACTCAGTCTTTACAGAAAACACACTTCAATGTTTTACTGACTTGGAAACCTGGCCCGGGGCCTCAAGAAGTGGCTTCCCCTTCTGTATGTAGGTTGCTCACTTTCTCCAGCCCTGCATGCAATGCAGCCTTACATTTGCTCATTGCCACCTCCACACTGCAGCAGCTCCATGAGGATGCTTTTTAAAAGCTTTCTTTTAAATCTCAGACTCTATGGATTTAACACCCACTATTCTTCCAGGGCATTCCCCTATACCAATGTTTCTCACCTTTTATTATCATCATCATCGTCATTATTATTATTGACATCCCCTACAGAGTTTTAAAGACAGTTTTTCTAATAGTCTGCTCCATGAAATTTTAATACTGCAAAAGTGTATCTATGTATTTTACCTATAACTGTGTTTTATACATAAAATGGGTAAGAATTTCTCATGTCACCCAACCAAGTTTTGGGAATGCATGCCCTGTATTATTTGGGCTCATGGACACTTGGATTTTGGGCTTCCATTCTCCCCTAACACTAGACATCATCCTATGAGGATGACCTGTCCCACGGACTAAGCTCATCTTGTCAGCTTCCTCTACTCAGGGGACTTGCAGCTTCCCGCCATCTCATCAACCCCCTCCTTTCACTCGCACAAATGGAATGTCCTGGTGTGAGAGATGAATTGCGGGGCCACCCCATCATAGCTGAGGAATCGGGAGGGTGGGGTGCGGTTGGGACCCCTCCATCCCTCCTCCAGGACTCTGTGCTTCAGGCAGCAGGGAAACCTTGTCTTGAGTTCTCATGCCACTGGGGCCATGCCTGCAGTTTCAAAGGCCAGACCTTCCAAAATAAGTCCAACTGTCCCAGGAAAGGCGAAGAGCACTTAGGGGTGTAGCCCCAAGAAATGAGAGCTTAGAAAAGACTCCCAAAAGGGAGAAAGAAAACCTGCACACCCCGAGGAGGGAGGAGCAACATCTGGTCGAATCCCTTAAAATCTCAATAAAGCAACTGGTAAAGAAATGGGGGTCATGAGAATTCATTTATTGAAGTGCTTACTGTGTCCAAGCCTGACGTTATTTCTGGGGAGGACTGGGTGAGGGGCTCGGAGGAGAAAGAGGAAGTTGGATGGAGGTGAATAGAAAGATGAATAAGGCACAAGCTCTCCCCTCAAAGATGCTTAGTCTTGGTGGGATACACCAGCCAATTCCTGCTCTCCCCAAATTCCTGCAAACTTCATACCCCGGGGCTCAGCATGTAACTGTCCCCGACTATTCTATGAATGTTTAGTGTTCCACCCTCCAAATGGGCTTCAAGCGGCTTTTAGCACCTGCTATGCTCATAGGGGACGCCCAGGAAATGATTATTAATAGATGGAATTTCTTTTAAAATAATCATATTCCACGGAACATACCCACAGCTTCTTTAAGATCAGTGGAACTTTGGAGAAATACAGAAAAGGTTTCAGAGAACAAGCCAGTTTTGTGTGAGCGTATGTATGTGGTTTTTATCAGATGCCCTTAAGCCATAAAAATGGATTTCATGATATCTACTGTACTTTAAAATTCTTGGTAAAGCTGAAAACAGACTTGTTAACATCCCCCCCCCCCCCCGCCTAAATTGCAAGCAATTCATTTTTGAATCTGTTTTTGCAAAGCACCGTAAGTTAGCAATTTCCTTTAAAATTGGATTTTTCTCCTTTATAAACAACTTTGTGGTAGTGGTGGTGGTGGTGGTAGTGGTGGTGGTGGTGGTGATGATGATAATTATCATCATCTGCATATTTTTGGTCCACTTCCCTCAGAGACCTCTGGGTCTCTTTCAAAAATTAACATTATTCGCAATACATTGAGCAATCTACCTGTAAGCCTGAAGAAACTCTAGAAATAATGTCTTGACATTGTGGGCGTTAACTATGACTTGTTTCTTTGAAATCATTGCATACCTGCTAATTAGAGGAAAGTTTTTCTAAAAATTAACATCACACACTAAACGGGTAGCTGTTGGTGAGACTGCTGTGTAGAAAAAAGCCCATGTTAAAGCACTCTCCTTTCAGTTGCTCTAATCCCCGCTTGCACTGTTTTCCCTGCAATGGTTTGCCCAAGCATGTCTGTCTCACTGGAAACTTAAAATTCCCTTAAGGTCATGTGACATCAAGGTCATAAAAGTCTATTAGAGACATAAAAGCAGGACTCAAATATAATTACTAGGAATACTAATTAGATTAGTACTTAACTTTTCTCCCTTGCTTCCTATGTGGTTTTTATTTTATTTTATTTTATTTTTTAAAGATTTTATTTATTTATTTGAGAGAGAGAGAGAGAACAAGCAAGGGGGAGAGGGAGAAGCAGGCTCCCCACTGAGCAGGGAGCCTGATATGGGGCTGGATCCCAGGATCCTGGGATCATGACCCGAGCCGAAGGCAGATGCTTAACCGACTGAGCCACCCAGGTGACTCTCTATGTGGTTTTTAAATTCCACAAGGAAAATAGTACAATTGTGAATAGATTTTTTTAATGTCATCATCTATTATAGTTACAATTTCCATTATCTATTATATTATATATTATATATAACTATATATAATATTATATATATTACATTATCTATTATAATTTCTTTGGTACATTATTTCACTGGATCTTTCAACCATTCACTAGAGGAAAGGTATGTGGAATGTCTCCCATGTTACAGATAAGGAATTGAAGACTGGAAGAGGCTAAGTCATTTCCATAAAATCACACAATTTAACCAAGAGGGGTAGCCAGTGCTCTTTGTGCTGTACACTGCTCTTTCTAATAATGTAATATTCTACAATGTCATCTCCCCTAGGCAATTCTAATGGGATTTGTAAAACTTGCAAATTACTTTATGTAGCTCAATAACAATAATAATTCCCTTTTTCCCCCCCCCCCCCCAAACTCCTAGCTCTGGTTTCCCACTCTCTGGTGCTTGGTAGTTGTAATCTTGCAGTGATCACCACGGTCGTTGCCATCATCATCAGTAGCAACATCAGCGTCATCGGTCGGGCAGCAGTCCCATGTCAGACTGTGCTGAGGGCTTAGCATCATATTAGATGTGGGCATGATGCTAGGATGCTAGGTGTAGGGTGTATAAAAAGTCTTAGAATCCAGTGAAATGTTTACGAAAAGAATGAGATAAACATTACAATCACCTAGGATGCTTGGGGAGATAATACTGCTGCAGGGATTGGAAGAGCACATGATCAGAGAAGGCAAGGGCTTCAAACAGGTAACCAAGTAGTCAGGAATCAAAGCAGGAACTGGCTCTGAAGACTTATACGAAGTATATAGTTTAATCAAATAGAAGGAAGGAGGAACGTATTTTAGGAGAGAAAGATGACATTAGCCGAGGCATGGAAATTGTTAATGCCGAGGGGATATGTAGGAAGCAATATCTAGTTGCTTTATGAGGTTTGATGAGTTGGTACCAGCATGATGGGGAGCACTGAGCCTCTGGGCCAAGGGTTTAGGATTCCACGGTTGCTACTGGAGGTCATCACACTACCATATTCTCCTCTCTGGTCAATAACAGAAGATCATTTCTGTGTTCTTATAGGCATCATATGCTTTTTTAACAAAATAAATCAATCCCTTTTCTTCATCTGGATCATTTTGCCCTTATAAAGTAGCTATCAGTATTTTTGGGGTATACATCTACTGTCTTATTATGTGCTTTCGACTTATATTGTTTGTCCTAAATCTTGTTCTGTCCTCTTTTCTTTTCTTATTTTGGACTTAATATTTTAAATTTATTCATTTTCCCTATATTAGTTTGGAAGTAACACACACTAATTCACTTAGTGGTTACTCTAGGAATAACACATGAATTACTGACTAAATAATATTTAGACTTTGATAGGTTAACAATTTATGGTGTAATTCCTATGGTAACCACTAAGAGAACAGTAATAGAATGCACTACTTCTAAAAGTAAGTAGGGGGGGAGAAAGCAAGCAAGAAAAGATATAGAAAGGATAAAAAATAAGAGGATGAACAAAGATATAACATGTAAACAATATTCAAAAGTATCATTTCCAAAAAAACATTATAGATAAAGAAGATTACCTCCTAGTAAGAAAAGGTTTAGTTCACCAGGCCCAGATGGCTTCTTGGTGAATGCTACTAAACATTTCAAGAGGAAATAATTCCAACTTCCTCAAACTCTTCTAAAGAATAGAAAGAGAAGAAACATATCCTGACTTGATTTATGAGTCTAGTATTACATGGATGTTAAAAGTTGACAAGGACAGTATGAGAAAAACAAATTTTAGGATTTTCTCACTCATGAACAGAGATTCAAAAAGCCTAAGCAAATTATTAGCAAAACAAAGCCAGCAATATGTAAGAAGGATGATGTTTAATTATAATGTTGGACTTATTTCAGGGATGTGATGTAAGTTTAATATTAGAAAATGGACCAATATGATATTTCACATTGATAGAAAACAGAAAAAGAATTATATGACAATCTCAATAGATGCGGAAAAACATTTGTTAATATATTAATGAAAAACCCTCATGGTAAGCTAGAAATGAAAAGAAACTTCCATATTCTGATAAATATCATCTAAAAAAAGGTCTATGGCCAACACTTTTGTAAATTTTGACAAGCTGATTTGAAAATTTATATGGAAAGGCAAAGAGCCAAGAGCCAAAATGCTCTGGACAGATGACAAGATGGGAAGATTTGCTCAGCTAGATAACAAATAAGTGATATGACATTATGCGGTTTTGGTACAAAGATGGAAAAATAGAGCAATTCAACAGACTTAATTTATGATATGTGGTCACCTACTTTATGACAAAGATGATACTGCAGTGAATGGGGGAAGAATCTGGTATTACTTATGCAAACTGAAGTATTATGTATAGTATCATCAACTGACATTGAAGATAGCCACCACTCTTAGCCATATATCCAATGGCTGTGTGTGCATAAGTGCAGCCGTGGACAAGTACAAGAATGTTCACAGCGAGGATATCCATAATGGCACAAACTGGAAGCCCAAATGTGTATTAGTAGCAGACTAGTTCAATATACTGTGATAGATTTACATAATGAAACAATATACAACAACAAAAGGGACAGATTACAGCTCCACTCAACAACATATAATGAATCTCATATGTAATGTTGAGCAAAAGAAAACACAAAGAGACAAAAGATGTGAGTCCATGTATTTAAAGTTCGAAAGCAAGCAAAGTTAACTATACTGTTTAGAGCTATAGACTTGGGTGATAAAACTTATGAATATCAAGGCAATGGTTAGTCAAAAGGCAGGCGGAAGGTCCGTGTTGTAGGGATGCAGGGGTTGGGACTGGGAAGGGGCAAGGACTTGGTAGGTTCCGGACCTTTCCCATTTCTCCTGTATGCTGGTTTCGGCAGTAACTTTAGGTGTGTTCATCGAGCCCTGCAGTTATACTTCATGCACTTTTCTTAGATGTGTCAAAATCCACACTAACATTTTTTATAGTAGAAGCAAGACAATGAAAGGCATCTACAAACACTTTTGAGAGGGGCGCCTGGGTGGCTCAGTCAGTTAAGCGTCTGCCTTCAGCTCAGGTCATGATCTCAGGGTCCTGGGATCAAGCTCCGCCTTGGGCTCTCCACTCAGCGGGGAGTCTGCTTCTCCCTCTCACTCTCCCTATGTACGTGCTTTCTCTCTCTCTCTCAAATAAATAAATAAAATCTTAAAAAAAAAAATCTACAGTCACTTTTGAGAGGGAGAAACAAAAGAAGGAAGAGCAACAGGAAGAGAGGGAGAACAGAAAGGGAGAACAGAACACTGAGGTTGCTGTGGGATGAACCAGAGAAAAGAACCCTGGAGGCAGAGTGGCCGGGAAGAGATTTGGAAAACACCCAGTCAGAAGTGTCACCTCCTCGCTCTGAGACCCTGTGGTAAGCTCCTCTTCCACCTCTTCCATAAGGTCTTTGGGAAGGTGGGCACTGCTTCCTTTTGGATGGGATATTTTGGGGAAACTCAAAGAAGGCCTGGCACAGAATGAAAAGAGAACCACCTTGAGTACACAGGACTGGAAGGTGAGGGAACAGTGGTCATCCAAGCTAAACTCTGCGTGCATCTTCTATACAGGGGGGAGTTTCTCCTTACATCAGAGTTATCTGTGTGCTCTTCCCTTCCCTTTTGATTTGGTGCAGGCCCCTTACAGGCAGAGACTATCACCGTCCCTTCGCTTCCCAGTGAAGCTGAAAAGGACATGAACTTTGAATTTATATAGTCCTAGGTTCAAATATCCTTTTTGACACTTAACCTGCTAAGTGACCTTGGTAAAAATTTTTAACATTTCTGGATCCTCGTTTTCCATGGTAAAGAGGAGAGTACTTACCCCACAGGTGACTTACGCAAACTAGAGGCCTACAAGGCCAGATGTGTGTTTTTCTTGGCTTTGTAAAGTTTCACGAATTTGATTTCATTTCTAACATGCTAAAATCAGTAGGTTTCACATATAAATCTGAATTTCTGGCTTTTCTTGGAAAATTGTAAAATCTGGCCATACTGGGCCTCATTCTTAAATGGTAACTTTGGTCAGGGTGATGTAGCACATACCTCTTTAGGAGTATGATTTCCACTTGGCCACAGTCCCATCCCTCCCTTATTGCATTATACTTGACCCACGTCATTGACTTTTCCCGATGGACCTTTTGGCCCCTGCATTTGGAACCTTGGCCCAGCACAAAAAATAATCTACATGTTGGTTTACTCCATTCTTAAGCTCATCTACTTGCTGACTGAATTGTTTCATTTCTTATTTCGTTCAGAAAACAAAACAAAATAAAAAAGTTCCTGAAGGTATAAATTTATACAACATTGTGTAAATTTTCTACTCATAGCATATTACCAATGTTGGTACTTAGTGAAAATGTAGTAACAAGCACTGCTTACCATGTGAGATATTGCTAAAGAAGCCTGCTGCCAGGTGTCCATTAGCAACTTCTCATCTGCCTCAAAGTTTGCCTCAACAGTTTCCAGTGAGTAATCGATCTTGCCCTTCAGTATGGCCTTTGTTTTTGATTTGGACATAACTGAATCCGGGGATATGGATATTCGAGAAATTAGAGGAATTCTTTGAAAAAAACAAACAAATAAAAAGGAAATATAAGTATTTCATTTAACAGAATTATATTTTTATGACATGTTAGTTTGGGAATTTTGTTATCTTGCTTTAACCTCAATTTTCAAAGTTGTCCTGGAAGAACTCTTCAAATGAAGAAAAGACTATAAAAGATGGTATCCAGGGGGCACCTGGGTGGCTCAGTCAGTTAAGTGACTGATTCTTGATTTTGACTCAGGTCATGATCTCAAGGTCATGAGACTGAGCCCCACGTTGGGCTCCATGCTGGGAGTAGAGCCTGCTTTGATTAAGATTCTCTCTCTCCCTCTGCCCCTCCCCCAACCCCCTCTCTTAAAAAAAAAAAAGACTGTATTCAAATTTTTACAGTCTTATTAACAAGAGTAAACTAGAGACAAATAGTAACAAAACATAATTTTTAGGTTTAATTCTTGTTGATTACAAGGAGGGAAATGAAACAATGGGAATCTTGAAGAAATGCAATTTTGAAATGTATCCAGGGCATCAGCTTCTGAGAAGGAACAAATCAGTCATGAAAAAGCAAATCAAATAAAACTGGGCACCACTCCTTTAAGATGACTAGCATCATTTGGCTTCCCGAAGTGGACAGTGAAAAAGCAAGATATGACAAATGTGAGGACTGCAAGGGGGAATCCTGTGGTGGGTGGGGGAGAAATCCAACAGCCCTCCCCAGTTTAGAGTACGGATGATGAAGCTTTCTCTTTGCTTTGTAAAGTGTGGGAACACAGAGGTAAGCTCTCACTCTCCCTTCTTTCAGCCATATTGTTGCCCTTATGTAGAAATTTTAGAGCTGCCCCTGGGAACATTCTATCCCTGAAGGACTCTCAAATCTCAAATGCTATGAGAAGCGGGAAGAGAGCCCCAGGGCAGAATGTTTATTATGACTTGGATCCACTTTAGTGATCCAAAGGGCAAAGGGTCCTCAGCTGGGCATGGAATGGGGAGAGAGAAACTCCAAGGATTCCTTTGCTAAAACTTGAGGAGAGTCAGAAGCCGTAGTAGGATCAAGCATTTGGTCTGGCAGACTCAAGCTGCTGGGGAACAGATTGGTGACCCAGAAAGTTGATTGTGAACTCCAGCAAACAGTTAGCTTGGTCTTGTTTTGAAGCACTGGACATGGTTTCTTGAATTTGGCTCTGATTCTTCCAGGACTTGGCATTCTGACAATGCACTGTGCCTATAAAGACAATGTGCTGAGGTTCTTCGTACACATCTACCCACAAGGACAACTTACATTTTAATAATCAAGTAATGCTAAATGTCAGTCCCTGAGACACTGAGATTCATGCGTCTAACAAGGTAAAGGTTGTGTGATCATCTCTAAATGCTTAATACAGTACAACATGCATTCCCAACACCTTGCTTTGGAGGAGAGGAGTGGTGGCATATCATTTAGAAATAAAATTTGGGGTTAGACTTCATTTACCTGGAAAAAATTCTGGTCTAGCTACCTCTGCCACTATCAATAGATATGCATTGGGGCATGTCACTTGACTTTCTGAAGCTCCTTTCCTCAAATAATACAAATATGCAACTGCTACTTTTACTATTATTACTAATTCTTAGTAATTGCCAATTATCAACCAATTATTAGTTACTATTATGCTGCTGCCGTTGTTGTTGTTTTTACAGGAATAAAGTAGACAGCTATGTGGAAATGCTTAACAGGATGCTTGTTTCCCTTATATATTTTAAAGAGACTGTAGCTGATTAGTTGGTTGGTTGATACATTGATTGAGAGTTTCGGTAGATACTCATAGCAGTGATTTGAGGTTGAGATTGGTACCCAGTTGTTTTGCAGACAATAAGAACTGGCTGTTCTTTTCCCTGTTTCATTCTGCTAACCAACTTTAATAGCTTCCCCAATATGCCTGACTTGCTATTTTGTGCTAAGAACAGAATGCACTGCTACTGTAGACATTGAAATTTGGCCTCTTTTAATGGCTCTGACGGTTCATATTGCCTTTGGAATTTTTTATTGTTTTCAATTTCAAAGTTCTTTTTCAGTAGCTTGCTGAGTTAATCATTTCTCTTGTATTTGTATCAAGAAGACGGTACTTTCCTTCTTGTGTTTTCTTGCTTACACATGGGCATTATGGGGACACGGTGAGACTACATAGAGGAAATCTAGAGAGAGAAAAAGTGGGCCTCGGATCTCATATATATCCTATTGTGTTCAGGTCATCTCAAATCCTTTTTGGTAGGGAGGATAAAGCAAAGCAAGAACATGCAATACTCACAATTAAAATACTGTGGAATTTAAGAAACAGAGGATCATAGGGGAAGAGAGGAAAAAATAAAACAAGATGAACCCAGAGAGGGAGACAAACCATAAGAGACTCTTTTTTTTTTTTATTTTTTAGATTTTTTATTTATTTATTTGACAGAGAGAGACACAGCGAGAGAGGGAACACAAGCAGGGGGAGTGGGAGAGGGAGAAGCAGGCTTCCCGCAGAGCAGGGAGCCCGATGTGGGGCTCGATTCCAGGACCCTGTGATCATGACCCGAGCCGAAGGCAGACGCTTATCGACTGAGCCACCCAGGCGCCCCCATAAGAGACTCTTAATCATAGGAAACAAACTGAGGGTTGCTGGAGGGGAGGGGGGGTGGAGGGATGGGGTAATTGGGTGATGGACATTAAGAAGGGCACGTGATGTAATGACCATTGGGTGTTATATAAGACTGATGAATCACTGATGTCTACCTCTGAAGCCAATAACACATTATATGTTAATTAATTGAATTTAAATTAAAAAAAAATTAAAATATATAAGAATAGAAAATGCTGCATGTAGGTTATTGTCATAATATGCATTAAAGGTTGTGTAATCTAGTCACCACTTATTGAGAGTTATTGAGACTTGATCTCAAGTCTTCTGATCCCCAGACATGGTACTCAGTGCTTTGAGGATTTCATTTTCTATAATCTTCACAAGCACCCTACTCTATAGATAAGAAAACCAAGGCTTAAGAGAGTTGGGGTGATTTTCCTCCCAAAATAAATTGTTCTAATTTACTCACATACAACTAGTAAATAACACCCAGGATTGAAACCAGATCTGTCTCCAAAACATATTCACGATACCACATTTAGTTCGTGCCATTTGTGCTGTCTGCATTGACTTGAGCACACTTGTCCAATAAAGTACATATACTGCTTTCAATCTCCAATACATATCTCATATCTTTGGAGATTTAAACTTAATGTTCAGCTTGTATATTATTTTTTTAAAGCTAGCTTCTTTCTTTTTCCCCTCTTCACATTTGTAGATTCTTGTTTTCTCATGACCTCCTTACTGGTCATGAGAAAATATTACTTTAATTCTTAATGCTGTTTTATTAATTTATTTTTAATTAATTCATTTAATTTCAAGGATTTTGAGCTTTCTTTTTGTCACTTTATTCTTACTTTTTGCTCTCTTAATGTTTTAGAGTTGGGACCCACCCACATCACAGGAATCACCACCACTCCCACTCCCTATTTCTTTTTTTTTTTTTAAGATTTTATTTATTTATTTGACAGAGAGAGACACAGCGAGAGAGGGAACACAAGCAGGGGGAGTGGGAGAGGGAGAAGCAGGCTTCCTGCGGAGCAGGGAGCCCAATGTGGGGCTAGATTCCAGGACCCTGGGACCATAACCTGAGCCGAAGGCAGACACTTAACTTACTGAGCCACCCAGGCACCCCACCCACTCCCTATTTCTTAAAGACATTTTTCTATCTGTTCATAGCTTCTCTGGGTTTGGGATCTTGCCCTTTCCCTGTCCCCACCACTGAGTCTATAAATGCAATTATTTGCAAACTTTTGTATTGCACAGAAATGTTTGGTTGAAAATCTAATTCTTTATTTTCTTGCTCTGGTGGGAATTTGATGTTAGACTATTGACAAGTCTTTTACCTCATGAAGTCATAATCACATATGACTGAACCTTTACTGTTTTTCAATTTCCTTACCTGTAAAAGAAGACTCACAACCCCTTCCATTTTCATTTACATGTCACACACACACACACACACACACACACACACACACACACACACACACACAAAGTGCTTGGGACCTTTCATAAAAGTGGTAGAGATTCATGATTCCTTGCTGAAAACTCTTGAGCCAAAAGTTTTTCAGAATTCACAATTTATATACTCTATATATTCCCTAATATCCCCAGCAGAGTCTGTTGGAAGCTCTTCATAATAAAACACACTATACCTCTGCAGCAAAGTGTGTAAATAGTCATCATCATTTGGATAATAATGCATATCAATCATCTTAAGTTGAACGTAGAAAAGTTTTCACTTTTTGGAGCTTTTTTTGGATTTTGGATTTGCAGATACAGGAGTTTGGTTTTTATTAGGTATTCAACTTAAAATCATAAAGTTTTATGCTCAAACCAATTATAGTGCAACATGATAACCTTCCTTACCTAAGCTGGCTTTCCAAAATGTCTCTACTATCCAGTTGGACCAATGGGACTCGAGTAAATCTCTTAATGTCATCGATTGGGATTTTGCCTTCCATTCCCCTGTAATAATCTTGAAGGAGTCTCTTTGTATCTTGGAAACGGTTCAGTTCTGCCTTTAATAGCAAATAAGAATGTTAATACCCAAGAAAGAACAAGCTGATCTTTACAATTTCCCCCATAAGTTCTGTAAGCACTATTTTAAAGTATTTCAGTTGAAATCAATTTTCTGGAAATTAAGAAAAATTGGCTAGGGGCACCTGGGTGGCCCAGTCGTTAAGTGTCTGCCTTCGGATCAGGTCATGATCCCAGGGTCCTGGGATTGAGCCCCGCATTGGGCTCCCTGCTCCGCGGAAGCCTGCTTCTCCCTCTCCCACCACCCCTGCTTGTGTTCCCTCTCTCGCTGTGTCTCTCTCTGTCAAATAAATAAATAAAATCTTAAAAAAAAGAGAAAGAATTGGCTATAGGCATATATCCAAAGGCATATATCTTATATATATATCTAAAGGCATATATAACAATGAAAGATAACTGGTGACTTTGTGTTTTCTGTACTCATGGAGTATGATTCCACTCAACAAGGTGGAGTTTCTATGCCTCTTGACCTTGTGATAAAAGATTACAGTAAGTATGATGTCCAAAGTAGTACATATTATTCATTATTGTTACATTAAGAATTCCTGTGTCCTGTATCCAATCAACTAATACATTAACAAACATGTGAATATCTTCTACCAGAGGTAACAAGTTAATTGATTTGGGAGATGCCAAAAATATGATATATACAAATACGAAATACAAATATGGGTACAGATACAAATACAAAAAAACTGAAGTACAAAGTAAGACTAGGTTTTGGTCCTCTAGGACTATTTAACCTAGTTGTGGAGAAATGACAAGGTAAGGCAAAGGCAATGGTCAGCTCTCTTTTCACAGTTTCCACTCTTGCTCAGTAATGCGTACTAGGGAGATCACTCCTCCATGCTCACAGCAAACCCCGTCTGTTGGCATTGCCAGTAGTGCCTTGGGGGAAATGGAGGACACAGAGGAACTGGCAATAAGTGGAGCATCAGTCATTCACAAGGGACTCCCTGCCAGCCAGGCTACCCCCTTTGCAGGAATGAGGACATGCGTGCATCGTGAGTGCCAAATGCACCATGAGTCTGCCAACCCATTCTCCCATTAGGCGTCAGATCAGTGGGCACAACCCTGCTCCTCTCTGGTGGTGTAAACATGACTTCCAGACTTCGCTTTGGCGAGTGGGGCTACTTAAACCAGTGCCTGAGGGCTTAGAGACTGAAGCTCTTCTGCAGAAGTATTCCATGATATATAGTTAATTATAGAAAGCATTTTTTTCCAAAAAGAACAAACCTGACCTAGTGTTCAAAGCCCTTCGCTGACCCTAACCCAAGGATATTTATGAAGGGATCCCAATATTTATCGGGCAAGTAATGTTACTATTTATTTCATAAAACATCCAGAAATAGTCTTGTACTACCATATTCACAGTCTAGAATAAATAAATGCTTTCGCATTGTAGTTGACAACAGAAGACAAAAACAGTTTCAATAAGTTTGTTTTTGATACAAAAAAGGGTAAACCACATTGCTCCTGAAAAGTTGTCTTGTACATTGTTAAACTTTTCTAGGCAAATGACTGAAACAGGAAAAAGTTCACTTGGTTAAATGGAATTTATAGTATAAAATAAAATGACCATTCATATATTGTTTTAAATTATAAAACATGTTTTAAATATTTGGATTTTAAACATAAATATACATTTAAGTAACTTTTCAAACTAGCATTTTGAAATGATTAGGAAAACTAAACATTTTTCTTTTCTTGCAGAGCAACCAAATTAAGTTTTAAGATATTCCTACATGGACAAATCTCACATTGTGAGTTTTCACTTGTCATGCTTAGAGACAGAGTGTTTTCACTTGTCATGCTTAGAGACAGAATCCTAGTTTTGAAGGGAATGTTAGAAAATCATCAAGCATAGTATTTTCTAAAATTTATTGGGTAGAAAACTTGTCCTGTGAGCTGTTAATGAGTACCCTGTTGGGGGTAAAAAAACCAAAAACTTTGCAATGTCAAATAGTTTCAGAAATGCTGGATTAACATATCAAAAAGGTTTCTTAATGGCAGGGCATCTTGATGTCCTAATATGTCAATATGTTTGTCAATCTCCCAGGGAAAGGGAAGCACAGAGCATGCAGTACTTCCCAATTTCACTTGATCACTGAGTCCTTTTCTGCGGACCACTGTGTAAAACTAGTGTCCCATGGATCCCACTTTGGGAAATGCTTATCTAGTTGTCTGTGACCCAGTATTGCAGGCCTTGAAGACTTTCATAAAGATTCTTTCCCCTAGCCCTCCATTCCATAAACATGTGCAAATGTTCTGCTTATAAGCAGCTCAGTTGCTTCAAAAGTCTGTTATTTGTTGGATGGTTCTAATCATTGGGTTCTTTCTGCATTTATGGAACTGAAATCCACTTCCTGTAATTTCCATCTTCAGTTGTTGTAACGTCCTATCGATCAGTGCAGAATGAGGTTCTTTGCTGTTTCACGTGGCGGGCCTTCAACTATTTGAACAATGCTGAAGGATTATAACAGAAGTCACAGCACAGGGTTGTTGTGAAGGTTCTAATGTAAGATACATGAAAGTCCTTCGAGCAGTGCCTGGCACATACAGAGGAAGGAGTAAGGAATTAACAAAGAGCAGCTCTTATTTGCTGCCCTGTCCTTTCTCTTCTTTCCTCCTTGTTGATTTTAGATGTGGATTCACTTCTTAGGACGAGAGCCTTCCATCTAGGATGTGAGAGTTCTACCATTCCCCAAAGAGGCATGTACTGCTCGGACTAATGAGAAATGGTTCACAAAAATTCTCTATTCCCTTTACCTTCACTACTGGATTTCAGTTATTTCTGCCAGAAGCTTCTGACACACCTGTTCCAACAGTCAATCTCTCCTTGCCCAAACCAGTGCCCCAGGAATGCTACCCAGTGTGGCTTAGGCTGCTTGGCTGGCTCACTTTAATCCTTTGTACAACCCACACCTGGATCCCAGAGTTGGTAGTCAGTGAGGCTGCTCTTGGGTCTCAGCTTTCTGCTGACTTTTCAGGCCTCCAGTGGTCCAACCTGCCCCTGTACCACGGGCTTGTCCCTCTGAAGGTTGGAAGTATCAGCATTCATGGTTGTTGGTTGAGTGAGCCTTTATTGAACATCTACCGTGCGCTAACTCAGATTGTCAGCTAAATATCCTGCGCTCCCACATTATCTCCTCATGTAAATCAATCAGTTGAGGACTAGAAATGTACCCTTTTCTATTCTCTACCCTCACTGCTATGCTCTTAGGAAAAAATACTCATGTAGACACAGCTTGGCTAACACAAGCTTACTGTTCCCCTCAGCTTGGCTAAACTTTAGATACTCTTCTTCCTAACTCTAGGTGCCTTACTGCCCTTTTCTAATTTACTTTACAAAATTTGTCATTGTAAATCTTTGCTCTGTCCATTTACATGTAAATCTTTTTTTTCCTAAAGATTTTATTTTGAGAGAGAGAACATGGGCAGGGCAGAGGGAGAAGGAGAAACATACTCCCCCTGAGCAGGGAGCCCGACAACATGGGGCTCAATCCCAGGACCCTGAGATCACAACCTGAGCCAAAGGCAGACGCTTAACTGACTGAACCACCAGGCACCCCTGAGATGTAAATCTTTTTAAAAGCTTCTTGCCAGTTTTAGAACTCAAAACTCTCTTTCCCAAGTATCTGGGCACCATCCCTTTGAAAAGTAAACATCAAGGACGATCATACCCCTAGCTGCCAGTTCCTCTGGGAGGGGAGGAGCCTAACTTGCTCCTCGAGGGTACCTTGCTCCCAGTGTTAAAACTAGGTGAAGATAGGAGAATGTTTATTTTTCCTTCAGGCAAAGCCAATCAGCAAGCACAGATGGCTTCTGGTGCCCACTACACCCCAGCTCTCAAACTCTAGCTCTTTTCCTTGGCCATGCTGGATATCCAGACCTGGCCTGTGCTCTTTTTCCTACTGTTGACAATAGTCTTGGAATAAGAGCAATCGCTATCTTCTGATCTCGTCTAGTGCAATTTTTATTTCACAGGCTGCAAATATAAGTTAATGAGGTTGTTCTGGTGAATGGTTTTTTTTTTTTTTCAATCCTGACATAAGCCTTTTTCTGGAATCATATGCCTGCTGACGTTGACCTAGCCCATGCTTTATGGCAGAGCTGCTTTCCTGGGCTTTTGCTGGCCACTTTGGGTGTCCATTGCGAGAGGATGATGAGGTAACAACCAGTATAAGACGGCATCTCTCTTGTCCCTCTCCAGTTCTAAGCCACCTGGAAACAAAGCTGGTTGGTGGTTGCTTGGGATGCTGCCGGTTTCTGTTATTATTTTTGTTTTTGCTTTTTTTAAGTAGGCTCTATGCCCAGCTTCGTGGGGTTTGAACTCACAACCCTGAGATCAAGATCTGAGTTGAGGTCAAGATTGGACGCTTAAGCGACTGAGCCACCCAGGCGCCCCGGAATGCTACCAGTTCTAGTGTTTCTTTGGCCTGGGCTAAAATTATTTAGTTCAGCTAAATTCCTCAGCAAGTTGCAGCTCAGGCCAGGCAGAGTGCTGTGAGTAAAATGAGCCTGAAGAGGCCCCTCATCCTCCCAAAGGAGTTGTAAAGGGAGGGACGGGACGTAGCTGTGGAGGCAAGAGCCTGTGTTGTTGATGGGCTTCTCTTACCTGCATTAATGAGAAGAAATGGTTCATCGTTATTCCGATTGAGTCCTGCAACCAGCTCTCGTTAATGATATCCTGACGCTCCTGCTCTGCTTCTTCCTTCCGAGCATCACAGATGTCCCACAGGCGGTCTCGTAAATCCTGAGCAGAAAGAAACATCACTGTTACGCTTTATAATCGCGGCTCAAATTACCTCAGTGTAATAAAACTAGAATCCTTTGCCTGTCTTAAAAATGTCTCCAAAGAAAATTAGACCTAATGCACTCATGCATTTTATTCCTTCATTCAATAAATATTTATTTTGCTTCTACTCTATGCCAGGCCCTTACTTTATAAGACCAGCTCACCAAATCATATGCCCACATCTAGCACAAATCCACTGCAGTTCACTTTATTTATGGATAGCTATGTTTTATGTAGTATTCTAATCCTTTCTCAGAAAATTTGTTTAGTTGAAAAACTCCTGGGGTGCCTGGGTGGCTCAGTCAGTTAAGCATCGGACTCTTGATTTCAGCTTAGGTCATGATCTCAGGTTGTGAGATCAAACCCCTCATCGGGCTCTGCACTGGGGTGCGGAGCCTGCTTACTCTCTCTCTGCCCATCCCTATCTGCTCTCTAAATGAATAAATAAATAAATAAATAAATAAATAAGTCCTTTCAGCGAATTTATGGGGAAATGGCGTATTGTTGGTGGAAGAAATATGCAGCTGTATTTAATCCAAGGGCATAGGCTTGTTCATTAATCATGAGTGGAACATGTCATTCACCAAGAAGTGCTGTCTGAGCTTAATAAGATTGTCCAAAAATTAGCTTTGTACTAAAGAGCTAGCAGTAAGAAAAATCTTTTAAAATCCCAGCTCTGCCATTTATATAACAAAACTAACAATAGCTACCATGTACTGAGGTCTTTCTACATGCATCAGTGTATCAGAACGTAAGTCACTGTACTTCTATCATCAACTCATTTAATGCCTCGCAACAACCTGAGGTAATATATTATAATGTTCATTTTGCAGAGAAGTCACAGAAAGGTTATCTTCCTGAAGGCACACAATAAGTAGGTCCTGGATCCAGGATATGAGCCTGTGCTCTTGAGTAATCTACACCACTATTTCAGGTCTCAGTTACTTTATCCGTAACTTACCTTTTGGATGTGCCATATAGAATATATTAGCTTATGTATATAAAGCACTTAGCATAGTATTTAGCATACAGTAATTCCTTGGTTAATAAAAACTATTATAATCTTATAAGAATATCGTGTTATCCATGCAATAAAATATCTGTTTAATAAAATATCCCATTAATGAAATGCATACAGTCAATTAAAATGTGACAGGTTTCACAATAATAATTTATCGAACATTATTATGTGTTGGGCGTTGTGCTAAGTGCTTTACATGGATTACCTCGCTAATCCCCACAATAACCAGGAGGTAAATTCTGGTGAGAAAAATGATGCCCAGAGAGGTTAAGTCACTTGGCTGTGGTTTCAATGTGGTGGAGCCAGGAATCTTAATGCAAGCAGTTTCATTCTAGTGCCCATAGTGGGTTCTTTTTCTGTGATATTGTATTAATGGGACTCTTAGCATTTTGATTTGTTACCTTCAGGGAACTGCACATAAAAATGAAAATATCACAGCCATTTTTATAGTCCTATGCTAAGTATCAGCACAAAACACCATTATTATAGAGCTGACCTTGATATCTGCATGGTCTTTCCACAAATGCTCTAGCAGATATTCAATGCATACTGGTTTGTGCTTACCAAGCATTTGTACATTTTTGAGAGCTAGAAGAGTTTTCTTTTTGTTTCTGCCTCACTGTGAGGCCTTGGCAAGTACTAGCATCTCTGTGGTTCAGATTTCTGATGGCAGAGTGGGGACAATGCAATAGCAGAACCTCTCCATTAACTTCTCAGAAGTGGAATGAAATAAGAGAAGAACAAGGACATTGACCAAGCATAGAGAGGGTCTGGGCTTACCCAGAGGCATGGCTGCTTGTCACATTTCATTTGGCAAGAATTAGGGAATTATTATATATTCCTGAGTGGGTTGTATTGAAGAGTGGGTTGTATTGAAGAAAAACTCCTGGCTATTAATTGTGAAGGTTGTGCAGACAAAAATCTTTAAAAATGAACACTTTCACAAAAGTTTTAAAGGTTTTCTGTTGGGTCAAAAGCCCAAATTCAATTTATATGGTGCTTACTAGAGTCTCACATAAAACAAAATGACACAAAAAGGTCAAAAGTCAAAACTTATACAAGACAAATACAAATAAGAAATAAAGCAAGGTTCACAGTATTAATATCAGATACAGTAAAATTCAACACAAAAGAAGTACTTTGGTGCAAAGATGGTTATTTTATACTCTAAAGAGTATAGGAGACCATGAAGAAATAGCTTGACATGTTTCTTCACGTGTCAAATAACGCTGCTTCAGAAAAGCAGCTTAATGAATGGTTTAGGGCATGGGCCGGGGAGCGTGGTGGCGTGGGGTCAGATCCCAGCTCTGACACTTACTTCACCATATTTTGTCATCCATAAAATGGGAATATTACTAGTTCCCACCTCAGAGGGCTGTCTTGAGGATGCAGGAAGACAGTGCCAGCACATACATGTTCAGGTTAGCTTTACTGCTGCTACATTAAGTCTGTAAAGCAATCTACTAAATCTATTAAAATCTATAAAGCAAGGCAAATGGGGATAGAAATGTAACCATCATAGGGATTTTTAACTTACTTCCATTAGTTTTTGCAAGATTATGTAGGTATAAAAATGTAACAAAAGGGTAATTGTTTCAATAGTTTTTGCAAGATTATGTAGATATAAAAATGTAACAAAAGGGTAATTGTTTCTGTGACACTTGAAAAAATGAAAGTGATATATGGGGCCCGTCCTGAACCTGAGTTTGGACATAGGGCTGGAAGCAAAGGCAGGTTTATTTTTGAAAACTACTTAAGTTTCCCTACAATATACTCTTGCTGAGAATCCACTGCTAAAAAGCATTCTAATGACATTAACAAGGTTGATTTGGCCAAAACTTATTGAACCTTCTAAATAGAGACTATATGCTATTTTCTAGCACCCATGGAATATCAACAAAAATTTTCCATGTTTAAGGCAACCTAAAAATTTAGATAAATTTAAAATATTATTGAAATTACTTAAATAAGTCAAAACTCTAAATACCTAATTCTCAGATCACAATGCAACAAAATTAGAAGCAAGGGACAAAATTTAAAGCAATAACAAAATTTGTCACTGGGAAATGAAACAAAACATTTTAAAAAATAATTATGTGGTCAGTGACAATATCAATAAGGCAATTAGACACTATTTGGTAATTAATTATAATGAAAATACTAAAGTCAAAAACAATGGGATCTATCCAAGTTTCTACCTAAAGTTTTTTGTCTTTCCTTGACTATTTTTATTAGAAGCTTCTCTACTTTATTGATTGAATTGATATTTTTAAAAAGTTTAATGTTTTTAACTTCCTAATTGAAATCAGGCTTCCTGGACTTCAGAAGTCCTTTTCTAAAACATCAGGGTCATATATTCCACTTACGAATTTATGAAAATCTGCCTATTAAGGGCCAGGCACTGTGCCTGCTGGAGATACAAAGATGTATAAGATTTGGTACCTTCCCTCAAAGGATCAATTCAATATTGGCAGCCCTTTAGGTTTTCCATGAAGTTCCCTCATTCCCCTTCTCCCTGACATCATCCAACCATATGACCGCACTCAAGGTAGGTATGTGCTTAATGCCAGGCATGGAGATAGTTACAATGCCGAACAAAGGGGTTAGGGGTCTACAAAACAGATGCCAAGAATGCTCTTGCTTTGCTGGACTTGGCTCCTCTTTCTGGAAGTGTTGTCCACCATGTTATCATTTTGAGAACATGAGTCTCAACTGAAGTTTGGAGGAGCCATTGCTCTTGAAAGGTGGCAGGTTAAGTGTTCAAACCATTTCCCTCCTCACCCTCACACCTCATGGAAGAAAAAGGGAATGAGTTAGGGTTCTGCAGTACAATATTCTTGTGTGGAGACCCTGGTGCAGCAGGTCACAGATTTCCTTACATTTACTCTTTGGTGTAGTTCAGACTTTGTTTCCTCATCATCCCACAGGTCATCAGGAAGAGCATTGAAATCAGCCTGCCATTGAGATACAAAATCTTGTTTGTGATCTGGACGCCGCAAAAAATGCTGGAAATTTGTTCTGTAAGGCAGTAAGAGAATGAGATGGAGCTCACGTGACATGCCTATAGACTACAGAATTCTGACTTTGGAAACATTACTTACCTAACTTCATATAAGTAAGAAATCACAGAATGCTGTTCTTCTCTCAGGTGCCTGAGTACTGTTTTGATGGAGTTTATATAGGAATTTTCTATTAGTTCCCAGTAAGGTACTAAAAAGGAAGGTATTTCCTGTTAAATGGTAAAGCATAAAATTAATAATTTCAAAGTGACAATTCTTCTGACTAATTGAGTCAAAAGAGCAATACTAAGCAAGAAGAACAAGATGCAGATGGAACTATCTAATGCATTCTCTGTGAAACTTCTTGCCCCTCCTTTTCTTTTCTCCCCCAACTAATTTCTATTCCAAATACTTCTTCATGTCTCAGTTCAGATAAATTTCTTCCAGAAATTCTTCCCTGATCCAAAAAGTCTTGAAGGTCACCTCCTGACATTCCAGAGTTCTATCTCAGCCCCTCTACTTTCTCCTAGAATAGTAGGGATGACATTAATGGCAACTGCTTGTTCATTTGTCCATATTCACCTCTAGAATATCAGTCTCATAAAGAACAATGAGAACAATGGTTGTTTTAGTCACCACTCTACCATTTTTCCTATAATCACCACAGCGTCTGGGACATAATAGGTGTTCAAGAAATATTTATTGAATGAATAAATAGATGTCATATTTTGCCTAAGTTGGAAAACTGCCTATCATGGACAATATCTAGTGTTCATGTCAGGGTGGTGATGAGTCATTTCTCTGAATTTGCCCAAGTGGTTTTATCTTTGCTGTGTGTACCATGAAAATTAGAAAGTTTCTTTAGGTTATCTTTGATGATACAAATAAATAACCAAAACTAAGAAATAATCAAAATGAAATAAAATTGAAGATACATATTATATTCAATATAAATTCTCTGTACTAAATATTCCCTTATTGGCTGTGCATTTATTTACTCAGGGAATTACACATGGGGACCTGAGAGGTTATTTGGCTAATCTCCTTTCCAATTCAGAAATGCTAAATACTAGCGATAAATGATCCCTCCGTGGACCTCACTGATACTTTTCAGGGTAGGCCCTCCAGTGTCACACAACTATGTTACTGTAAAAGTCTCCCTTGTGTTGAGCAGCAATTTGCCTTCCTGTAGTTCCCACTTCCCAGCCCTAGCTGTGCCCTTTGGAGAAGGGCAGACTACATTCCTAACAGTCTTCCCTGTGACAGCCTCTCAGATATTGGAAGACAATGGGGAGAGGTAGGCTGGGATTCAGGATGAAACTTGTTTTGTTAGGCTCAGCATCTAGTACAGCATTTGCACGTAACAGGCCTTCAATAAATTTTACTACGTAGACTCACCTGAACCCAATTTTATCATCAGTTAAATTTTTAGGAGACTGGCTGGCTTCATCTAGTTCTAAAAGTCTATAATTTAATGTCCAGACACATTTGAAGTATTCATTTATCTAGTTTAAACGCCTACGGTTCCTTTAATGCTCCTCTGACATTATTTTAACACCTTTTTTCCCCCTAGTTCCTGCCTCTGGTTTCTACTTTTTCATGATACCCAGAATGGTGCTAAAGACCATTTTAAATAAGCCCCATTACTCCACCTCCCTCCTGGATGACTTTAATCCATTAATTCACACTTTGTGCATAGAGAGTTACCACCTAGGAATAGACCTAATTGAATTAACACCCTGCTCACAGATCTCATTTGTTTATAAGAACTTCATGAGAAGTTGTCAAATACTATTTTGAACTCAAGATATACAAAGTTTATGGTACTTCCCTGATCCATCTAGTCAACCTTGCTGTCAAGGAAAAGGAATGGGCCAGTTCAGCAGGACTTAGTGAAACTGTGTGGGCTCTGGGTGATCATTTTTGTAGTTTATACATGCTCAGAAGTCAGACTTTTAATATTTTCTCTCAAATTGTGTCAGGGTTTAATGTTTGGAGTATTGGTCTGTATGTTACTAAATCCCATCAGCATTTTATTAAACATTTAGGTATTTTCCTATATCTGGTCTTCTGGAATCTCCCATATCCTCTGTGATTTCTATGAGTTGTCGATAATTTCAAATCTATAGGTTCTTCCAGTCTCTAGGATATAATTTTTTCTGGGTCTGAGCACTTGAACTTATGTGATATGACTAGATGTTCAGATCTATACTTTCCAATTAAATAGTCTTCTTTTCATTGGGTAAGACTGAGTATAATAGGAAATCAGTAGCCAAAGCAAATATGCTCCAAAACTTCAGAAGCTGAAAAGCAAAGATCTCTCACTCTGACTGCCTTCTCAGTTCTCTCTGCACCCCTCCTTCTGGCTGACAAAAGGGGTAGGACCAAGGTTCTTCTGGAACTTGGCTGCTGCTTCCACCTGGAAGAGCCAGATCTGAAAGCAATCTCTCTCAATCTCTTCAACCTCTCTCTCTCTCTCAATCTACCTTCCCTTCTCCCCTTCTTCTCCTCTCCCCCTTCCTCTCTTTCTCTGTCCACATGCCTACTGAGGGAGGTAGATATGGGGTCCTTGGATGGCCTGGAACTGGGGTTACCAGATAAAGTATAGGAGGCCCACTTAAATTCATTGATAATCTAAAATTCAAATTTAACTGGGCATCTGTCTTTCTTCTTTGACAGGTAAGCTCTACAGCTTACCTGCCAAAGGCTGAGAACCTTAGGGTGGGAAAAGGACTAGAGAGGATCATGTGGCTGCTTTGTTTCTAGGCTCTAGACTACTTCTAGTTGTAGCAAAATGTGTTCTCCACATGGTTTCACTTAGGTTGTTAGAGGTAGAGGTCTGTGCTGCTTATCTTCCCATTGTTCCTACAGACCAAGTTCCTATCCTTCATTCTTCAGGCTGCTCAGTGCCCTGGAAGGCTAACTTATGTGAACTACTTCAGGAAACAACCTTGCCCTCCATCTTCTGGGCAAGAGATGGGAGAGCAAGAAGAACATGAGGTCTGGTCCTGTATTTCCCCACTCCCCTCTGCTGTGTCACTGTGGGTGGCTACATCCCTCTGCTGAAGGCCTCCGCTCCTGCCAGATGGCCCTCTCCACACAGAGGTCCTCTTGGCTTCCAAGCATCTGCTCCTTTTCCCCACCCTTTCAGGCCTACAGGCCATATGGCTCCCAGTTACCCCTTGTTTGGGGGTAATAATCAAATCCTTATATGTTCCCTTATTTTTGATCCTTTATTCAACTCTCCTTAAATTATCATCTGTTTTCTGCCAGAATCCTGACTGCTAGAAGATCTACATGGGAGCTGGTGCCAAATCTCAGGGTTAATGTTTATTTTTTCACTTCTGCCCTCTATTTCCTTCTTGTCCTCTATATATTTATTTATCTCATGAGCTTCAAGGTTTGGATTTAAGGATTAGATTTCAATATTTTTGTCTCTTACTCCCCAACCCTACCAAATAGTATCATTTTAGTTTTATCTACTTCCCAACAACCATTTCTATATCCCGATTCTATGACAAGTTTTTTTAATGTATTTATTTCAATAAGTAGCTTCTGTTTGGCTGAGTGATATTACACTCATCTACAGTTATATCATTTAATGTTGTCATTTTCAAATATTTTCTGTTCTAGCTTCCTTATCAATGTAAATTAATTAAATCATTAGAGCTTCATCAAGAATCTACGTTGTGTTTGATTCTGTATTGAATATAGTCGATTATCCCACATGTTCTTACCCTCTTTAAAGAGGTTATAATCTAATTGGGGATATAAGACATTTCCCTAGGAAAGATCAATAATAATAGCAACAGCACAACCACTGAAATTCATGATTGGGTCTCAAATGCCTGGCCCAAGCAGTCAGTGCTCAGAGTTCATAAGAGTAAGAATTCACTGAGGATTGTGGTGAAAAAAAAGTCGAACAGAGAAAGACATGTATCATATGACCTCACTGATATGAGAAATTCTTAATCTCAGGAAACAAACTGAGGGTTGCTGGAGTGCGGGGTGGGGTGGGAGGGATGGGGTGACTGGGTGATGGACACTGGGGAGGGTATGTGTTCTGGTAAGCGCTGTGAATTGTGCAAGACTGTTGAATCTCAGATCTGTACCTCTGAAACAAATAATGCAATATATGTTAAGAAAGAAAAGAAGAAGAAGAATGTAGCAGGAGGGGAAGAATGAAGGGGGGGAAATCGGAGGGGGAGAAGAACCATGAGAGACAATGGACTCTGAAAAACAAACTGAGGGTTCTAGAGGGGAGGGGGGTGGGAGGATGGGTTAGCCTGGTGATGGGTATTGAGGAGGGCACGTTCTGCATGGAGCACTGGGTGTTATGCACAAACAATGAATCATGGAACACTATATCTAAAACTAATGATGTATGGGGATTAACATAACAATAAAAAATTTTAAATAACAACAACAACAAAAAAAGGGGGCTGCATCTTTTATAGAGCAATTTGTCTTTGAAAAAAGTGTGAAAGGAAAGACCATTCTTGGTGATTTTCTTAAGATGATTTATCTATTGAAGCAACCAGCTTTGCCTACGTGGAGACTGGGCTTTGCAGTTGTCAGAGAACAAAGAACTGAAGGGAGTTCCCAGAGTTCACCTTATTCTGGCATACCTATTTAAAGTTCTCAGGCCAGACAGTGACCTGTTCTTTTATTAGTTTAGTTAGCTTCAAAAAGTTTCTTCTATTTGTAAAAAGTCAGAAGTTAAACTTCATTTGAAAGCATTACAATGCAGACATGAGAATATGGATGGAGGGCTATAATTTGCTGGATATGTGTTCTGAGGAAGTCATTCTTCCAGGAAACTGCATCTCTGCTTGTCCTTGGGGAGAAAATTGGTCCTCACAGAACCCATTTGTTCTTCTGCTTTCAGCACTTAATAGTGGTTCACAGCATGACTCAGAAACTCGAAGGAGTAGAGAGAGGATACAATGTGATTCAATGAATAGCGTCAAAAATTCACCTCGGCTTTTTTTATTATTATGTTCAGTTAACCAACATATAGTCCATCATTAATTTTTGATGTAGTGTTCAATGATTCATTAGTTGAGTATAACACCCAGTGCTCATCACCATGCGTGCCCTCACCTTGGCTTTCTGATGAGCATACATATCACCAGCTATAAAAGGCCTGGATGGTGCAAATAATGGTGTGAATCTTACTATAAACAAGAGAAAGGCTAGCTTCTACTAGCTTCAATCTAAACTGCCATACCTCAGGAATTGGTTCATTCACGTAGACCCATTCTTCGGCTCCTGGCTTAGGTGGTGGTGGCACTATGGGAACAGGTGACGCATCTGTAGAATCGGCAGGTGATTTCTTTACTGGTGTTTTCCCTCCTGGTGATTTTCCTTTAGGAGAACCTTAAATATGCATAATAAATCATTCCACTACAAGTAGATGAATGGAACCAGATTCTAGTGGATGAATAAATCTAGGATTACTGTGGACTTCAGGCAACTCATTAAGCAGTTTTGGGAGTCTTAGCAAATCAAAAAAATCAAACACCCCATTCTCTACAGCCTCCAAATTAACCAATAATATCAGGAACAGGTTTGGGGGTTTTGTTTTGTTTTTTTTTTTGTTTTGTTTTGTAAGCCACTCAGGTTTTTTGTCCAGTTGGCTATCAAAAGCAACTTGGTATTTTATTTTTGTCTCTGTCCTTGCTTCCATAATGAACAAAGTTTACACTGAAAAGTGCATTTCATTTACTATTGCAAATACTAGCAAATTAAATTCTCCATCCTGAATGAGAAAGAGTAAGTCTACTATGAGCAGTGCTCTTGATCGGTTTTGTTTGTTTGTTTGTTTTTGTTTTTGTTTTGAAGCTCAGGGGAGGAGTAGGGAGGAAGGAGGTTACTGTAAGTCAGCCGGAGTCAGTGAAGGATGTGGGGAAGGAGACAGAGTATTGTAGCTCCTGAATATTCCAACATTCCCTGAATGAGACACAGGGTTTCTGAGTGGGAAACTGTATTTCTTGCTACACTCAGGGAGTATGGATGAAGGTACCTTCTGTGCCATAAGCCTGGCTGAATTAAGGCGTAAGAAAGAGAGAAGGGGAGAGAAGAGGAAGAGAGAGGAGGGAGGAAGAGGAGGTAGAGGAGGATAAAGAGGAGGAAGAGAAAGAATGCTAATGTTCAGTTAAGAATCCAGAAAGGGCATATGCTTCACTCCCCCCGAGAGCATGAAGAAAGGAATCTAGACCAGTTGGGTGGCATGGCACTCTTATGGTCTGAAAGATCCTGTGATTCATCAAAGTAGCGGAACTCAGAAAGCCTAATATTTCCTTAAAGGATCAAGGTTATTACGGTTTAGAAAATCATTCCGTTTAAATTGCACTTACCTTCAGAATAATTACTGAGATTTTAGATGCAGTTTATAGACACTTATAGATTTGGGAATACTTTATTTCCCAAGCTATATTTCCTTAATGAGTATTATTTAATGATAATGCTATTTAGAAAAGTAAATATATCTTACACTTTTATGCTAGTTAAATTATATAGATTATAAGTAGAGGGGAAATTGTCAATTATGTCTTATGGAGAGTTTAGGTGACCTCTACTTATACATTTAAAAATGGTATCCATTATCTATAGGTCTAAAGTTATATCCAGCTCTTTTTACATTTAGGCAAAATTTAAGAAAATCTTTGTTCAGGCAATAACCAACAATGTTCATTATTTGATATATATTTCAATAGGGTGATTTCCCGTTATTTGACCTGAATCTGGTGAAATAAAAATGATAACACTATGGGCACTTTAAGATGAATTTCTCTAAGAAGAATTCCTAAGAGGAAGAACTTTGCAATTGTAAATGTGAGACTGAAATGAGTTTCTTCTTTCTTCTTTTCTTAAATAACATGATCATTCAGTGAAAACTAAGAGCCAGGTAGTCTTTTTGGACCATCGTGCTTTGATTCCATTTAACTTATATCTATTTTTTAACAATGAAAATGCTAAGGGGAAAAACAAAATTTGAATGAATAAAAATGTATCTATGCCATAGGGATTTGAACATAATCTGCCAGCATCTTAAATGTAACAGGGGGGCGTTTCTTTCTCAGTACCACTCACCCGACCACATGGAAGCTTCAGTTTCTAATGAGAGACCGGCTTTCACTTGAAAGCTGGATTGTTTAGTCCCCAGTGTAGCCGTTCAATGTTGAAATAGAAACAGTTCATATGTATGTTTTTCCTAAATTGCAATCCAAATGAAATATTTTGGGGGATGGGACATATAAAAAATATGTTATAAATAATTGAATGTTTCTGATATTCCAATGGCTACAGTACAGGATTAATCCTTGGGCTCCAGTTTAATAGTTCCTCAATTTTAACGCTCATCAGAATTCCCTAGAGGGCTTATTAAAACACAAATTGCTGGGCCCCTCCAGGAGTTTTAGATTTGGTAGGTCTGGAGTGGGGCCAAGTATTTGTGTTGTTAGTAAGTTCCCAGGTGACCACACTTAAAGAGCCACTGTTCTGGTGGATGCAGCCAGGTATTTCAATTTCATTAGCCTTTTATCTTTTTCCATGCCCTTCCAGTTAAATGTCACTGATGTTTATAACACTGACATTTCATTTACTGCTAAGTGGCCTGGTAGCACCTATTACTATAAGTCAAGTCGGAAAGCAAGCACTGGAACGATGCCAATGCCAACACGTGGGCAGGCCAGTGGAACTAAAGACAACATCATTCCCTGATGTTTGTTCCATAAAACTCTAGCCCCAGTAGATACTCTTCCAAGAGAGAATTCTGCAGCCAAAATATTTTGGGATATTAGATATTGTATTTCACACTTCCTTAGAGATGCATATTGATATATTTTTTAAAATCCTGCATTAAAAACTTTTTAACTTGGCCTAACTCAGTATTTTCTGCAATTAGTTGATTAGGGAAAACTTTCTTCATTCAGCCCCTAATTAACAAGTGGTAGGTAAGGTCATGGGGTTGAAAAGCTGTGTTTTATGAATCAATAACGTGAGACAATGGCAAATGGGTTGAAGAGAATAAGAAATGATTTAAGAACACCAAAATACACTTGGCAAAAGGCATTTCAGTGTCAAGATTTGGGAGAAGAAGGGTAGAGACTGATCTGTTATGCAGAGAAGAAGAGGACTGAGTCAAAGATGTCAACAGCAGGAAATAAAGGTAAGTCTGAAGAAAGAAAAAAGGAGATAGCTCCTTAAACCAGAAGAGATGATCTCATTATAATGGTATCGACTGACCTATGAGATAAATGGATAATCAATCAGTTGTGTTCACCTCCAGTGATGTTAATTTTAAATACTAAGAATTAAAATCATAACTTCCTTTTAATGAGGAAACCTATGACACATGCCGAAAAACAGCATTTCTATGTAACAGAAAGACTTCTAAATCATGATTGCAAATTCACCTATTTCAAATATTATTTAACACAACAGAAATCCAGTAAAATAAAAGCAAAAAATGTTTGAAAGTTCTTAGTTACTTAAATTGAGCTAACTGCATGACTCCAATGTATATATTTTACTGGTTGAACTTGTATTTGCTTATGATTTGTTTGGGGTGTGTATACTTTTAAATAAGGATGCTCTTAAAGCATGTGCATTATTATATTTAACTTGATTTGGTAACTAATATGCATAGTATATTTAATTTGTTTTTTTTAATTTGTATTTTTGAAGATTCTATGATGATCCTTCATTTGCTTTTATTGATCACAATGAGAAAGCAAGGAATAAATACTGTAAATGCAAAAACTATTCTCCTATTAGTAAATCGGTAGAGCTGAGCATAAATTATAGCCCTTAACATTTTGGCTAAAATTTATATCTCAGTGTTAACTCATCAGGTGGCTCTAGTTATATATCATGTTACATAATTAGAGAAGGATGAAATTCTCTTTGGGATCATGGTTATGTATTTTTAAATGGCAAAATAAAGATCCTTTCAGCCCATCATTATGTGAACTTGCACACTCTTGGCTTGCAACTGCATTTGGCAATTTGTAATGAGAAGTTAAGAAAACGTACACACTCATGACAACCCCATTTGAATATACCCTGAAAAAGCCAACTGTATATATTTATAACTGCATTTCAATCTTGAATTGGTTGTTATAGCAGCTTCAACATAAATCTAACTAAGATGCTGTTACGAGTCTAGGATTTTCTTCTGTCAACTATCAATTACTTAAAAATTTTACCCCCTTTATTTCACAGAAACAGTTAAAATAGAAAAAAATTACATGCAATTAGGGTGAGGACAAGTACAACTTAAGGTGGAAGGTCAAAACTGGGAGAGGTATTAGAAAGCAGATACTGAGATCTAGGTACCCTTGCATGGATACGGGCACTAGTTTGGTTCTGAACTTCTGGTCAGCCAAAATAGAAAAGGAAGTATCATCATTTAGATGTGCTAATTACCTAACCACTCAGAGGAAGAAAGAGTTTCCTGTCCCTTGATTCTGAAAGAAATTTCTCACCTAGGATTTCATATACGGGCCATTAAATGATGTAGTGGGCATACTATCCCCTCAAAAAATAAAATATGAGGGTATTATTGGTATAATGAGAGTTTCACCTGCACTGCTATGTTATACTGTGAAGGGAGTTGAGGACTTTATACCGAAGTGCATTATCAGTGAAGGCAATTTGATGAGAGCTCAAGAAAATATGGTTCAGTGCATAGCTTTCTGATGGCATAGCTTAGCCCAAGGATAACACCTATAATTTCTACGATGAATGGATATTCTGTATACTAGATATCTCTAAATTATTCCCCACAAACATCACTTTTCTCAGCAGGACCTTTGCTAAAATCCAGGCTACAGAACAACTGAGGTTATATTCTTTGGCAAGGGCTTATGGTTTACAAGGCCTAAGAGAAGTATTCAGTGTATACAACTAACAAATCTGGCTCTCTTCCCTGAGGCAGTTAGGAAATGCAGAATTACATTGAACCATATCTATCTTTATCTGCGGTACCTTTTCTTTTGAGTGAAGTGTCACCTTTCTTCCCTTTTCCTTCCTGAAGAGATTCTTGCTTACCATGCAAGGACTCTAAACAAAATTCAAGACATAAACATTATTGATGATTTTCTTTAATATTCTGGGCTATATTACTCATACACAATCCAACGCTATTTCTCACAGATAAACAGTTATATTTGTGACGTCTTCACTTGAGCTAAAATTAAGCTGAAGACAGACTGGATTAAAACTTCTTGAATGACAGCCCTGATAGTGCTATTTGATTTGTCACACTGAGAAGTTTAGTATCAATATTTGGTAGTGGACTTGATTGTAAACTCTTCAATGCAACATAACCTGCAGAGTTTTAAAAGTTAGTTACAAGTTCATTTGAAGCATATGGCTCTATTTTTATTTATTTCAACTAAATGATCCTTATACAATAAAACAACTAAATCTGTAATAAGAATGATGGCAAAACACCTTGAGGAAGAGCTGAATAACCACATTGTTTTGAGATGATGCATCCTTGAGCTTTTCCTGACCTCACGCCTTGTAATTTCTACATTTCCGTTTTGCATTGACTATAACTTGCAATGTAAAGGATGGTTTGGATATGGTTATCTTGGATTCCTTGAACTCTAGTTCAAAACTATGCTGGAAGGGGGAAAACAGGAAACTGATCATCTAAAGGTCAATAAGGCATCCCAAATAATAAATTAGTTCCTTGAAAAAATTCCCTATATTCCACATTATTCACCAAACAAGTTCAATCACTATCTACCCTTTGCCCTGGGCTACAGTTTATTCTTCATTGGAAGGATGGACATATGGGACAATTTAAATGCCTATGATGGAGAGACCCTGTCTGACCTACTATTTATATTTAGAAGTGATAATTATAAGAATGTGTAAATGTATAGCACATGCCATATTTAAACTTCTCAGGTCCAACAACCAAGACTTCATAGAAGACATAGAAAAGGATTAACCTTAAACTTGGTCAGCCTCTATAAAAAGACTTTTCAGTATCCAAATAGCCGACTGCCAGACTCAAAAATAAGTAAACAAACAAATAAACAAAAACCAAACATTTGAACTAGTTGCTTTTTTTAGAAATAAGCTTAGTAATAATAACAATAAAGTTTAGATAAGCTCCTACTTCCTTTAATAACAATACTTTGGGTAACCAACTATTTAGCTCTAAACTAGCTCTAAACAAGGCAACAGAGAATAGAAGTTACAGATAGAGATATCTGAATTTATAAAGGACACTGAATTTATAAAGCATTGTGGGCAAGTCTAATTTCGGCTGGGGCAACATCTACTCTACCTGTTTTTTTAAAATCAGTTCTAAAATAGATTCTGAAATCTCAAAAAATATTTTTAAATAGCAGCATGGATATAGTACTATTATATTCTGTCACACTGACAGCTCAAGTTTTAAATTGAATTCTGAAGTTTGGTAGTGGATTTGATAATAGACCCTTTAATAGAATGTTAACTGTGAACTCCTTCAGATTTAATCCCAAGTACATTTGAAGCAGATATAAAATGTAGAACTATATACAATGCAGAACCATATGGGGACAAAATGACTGTTTGTACTCAGTGCCCTATGCCTCCTTCTTTACTGTTTCTACCCTGATTTTTTTTTTAATTTTTGGTAAATAATTCCTCTTTTTTTTTCTTTTTTTTTTTAAGATTTTATTTATTTATTTGAGAGAGAGAGACACAGCGAGAGAGGGAACACAAGCAGGGGGAGTGGGAGAGGGAGAAGCAAGCTTCCCGCGGAGCAGGGAGCCCGACGCGGGGCTCGATCCCAGGACCCTGGGATGGAGCCCGACGCGGGGCTCGATCCCAGGACCCTGGGATCATGACCTGAGCCGAAGGCAGACGCTTAACCGACTGAGCTACCCAGGTGCCCCAGTAATTCCTCTTTTCATCTCAACTTCTAAAGATTGTAGTTGGGTGTTTGAGATGGACATGTTCAGAAGCCTCAGGTTTTCATTTCTGAAAATGTTTCATTTGAAAAAAATTGTTAATTATTTATATAAAAATAAACAAACCTACCAGGAACTTTCCCCTCTAAAATTGCTTCACTAAGCTTCCCTGAGCTGTAAGGGCAGCTGCCTGTTTCACTGCCTTGCTCTACTGCCCCCTCGATGCCCACGAGCACAGAGATCTCTTTCCATTAAGGCATTGCTGTTGGAAGGCAGTAATTAGGCCTCTGGAGATTAACACTTGGATAAGTTTTTAAAGATCAGTCCTTGGTGAAAAAAAGAGACAGATGCAAGCACTCTTTTAAGCAACAATAGCTTTATTATTCCTCCCATGCACAGTATTCAAGAATACAATTTTAAAATCGCAAGCAAACTTCAGAAACTTAAAGACTGAACTGTGTTATAACCAGAAACACCAGAGATTGGTTTCGGGGAATGGCTCAGGTACACAGGTCACCCAGATTTCGAGCGGACCAAGGGGGAGGTCGTGGTAGGACAGCCATGGTCAGAGGTTAAAGGACTATATTGGATAAGTCTAGGCTACTCGAGCCCCTGTGAAAACTGTTCTCCCCAGTTCTAAACAGATTTCTATTTTTCCTCCAGACCTCTGAATTTTTTTTTTTTTAAGATTTTATTTATTTATTTGAGAGAGAGAGAATGAGAGACAGAGAGCATGAGAGGGAGGAGGGTCAGAGGGAGAAGCAGACTCCCTGCCAAGCAGGGAGCCTGATGCGGGACTCGATCCAGGGACTCCAGGATCATGACCTGAGCCAAAGGCAGTCGCTTAACCAACTGAGCCACCCAGGCGCCCCTGGACCTCTGAATTTTTTTTTAATTCCTAATGAGGTAGTGGGAAAAGGGCATATATATTTAATTTATGGCTTTGTGCTTTATTGTTCATATGATAAAAAAAACATTTCTTTAGAATTTGCGTGTTTTGCCTTTAGCCAAACCCCATTTTATTGGAATACAAATGGTCTTTAATAGAACATAATATATGTTACTTAAGTCTTTAAATTTATTTGCTTAATATAAATAAATTCAATTAAAAAATTCACATCCTTCTCAAATGTCCACGAAGCACAAAGATTCTGGAGTTTAAAAATACAATGCTGACACAAGATCAAAGATTCCTGGGTCGACTTCTGTAATGCACAGCCAGCTACTTACAAAGCTAAAACTAGACCCGAGAGCCACATTTGTTTCCTATACACAGCACCAAACTGATACTAACATTCTACCAATATCGTGCACTGCAACGGTTGAGCACTTCACTTTGGTCATTATATTTATTGTCTACCACTTAAGTTAATGGCCCTTCGTGGTTAAAGATGTAGAAAGAACTTAAGCTAAAAAAATACTCCCTACACAAACTCTTTATCCGTATATATTATAAATTACAAACATACATTTCCTGAGAAGCCAGGTGCTCATTTCTATCCTTTTATTATCACATATACTCCCACAGATGATGAAGTTACATATGAATTCTAGACCCTGATGAATGCTGTTGATTTGTTCCCTTATTCTTATGAACAACTGGCTATACTAACTCTCATTTTCTGAAGATGTTCTCACTCTACAAAAAAACATCAGTCTACAGTTCAGCAAACAGACGTCCATCCTTTTGATCTGCTCTAAGTTCCTTCTGGTTATTCTCTGTGCCCTTCCTATTCTCACCTGTGGCCTTATTCTAACCAGAAGAACTGGGTAGGAGGACTCCACTTTCCCTCCACGCTCTTAGCTACTGAGGACTTTCCCACTTCTGTCTGAGCACCTAGCCATACCATTGAAGTTGCTCCAAGTCTGAATCTAAATAAGGGCATTGGTACTGCGATTCATAATTCTTTTCTAAGCGAAGATAAGAAACTGGAAAACAGGATTATAAATTATTCTGTCAATCACCTGATGGTGGTTTCCCTTTTGCTGGAGGAGTTTTTGGATGGGTTTCCTTCTCCTTTTCTGGCTCAAGAGAAGGAAGGGGAGGGGGAGGAGGAGGCGGAGGCTCAGCCAGGGGGACTTCTTCTTTTTTCTCAGCTTCCTTTTCTTCTAACTTCTTTTTAACTTCGAAAAGATAAGAAGAATGGACCTTTATTAGAGACTCTAGACACCCGCTATTTTACTTGAACCAAGATAAGCCTAAATTAATATAAAATTGCCCATACTGATTTAAGTTTAAATTCATGTTTTAAGGCTCTCCCTTAAATCATCCAGTCCTTAAAGCTAGGATTTGAAGCCTTCTCTGCCTGGTTAGAAACGTTGTTTTATTTTTCTTTTCTTTTTTTTAATTAACATATAATGTATTATTTGTTTCAGGGGTATGCTCTGTGATTCATCTGTCTTACACAATTCACAGTGCTCCCCATAGCACATACCCTCCCAATGTCCATCCCCCCATCACCCCATCCCTCCCACCCCCCTCCATTCCAACAACCCTCAGTTTGTTTCCTGAGATTAAGAGTCTCTTATGTTGTTTACTTTGTGGATAATGATGATGATGATGATGATGTGTGTGCGTGTGTGTGTTACGGAACCTGGACTGGATTGCCCGATGGAAGAACCAAGCAGCACTCGGAGATATTGGAGGACAGGAGGCTTATTAAACGCCAGTGGGCTCAGAGGAGAGTGGTCTCCAAAGGTCTGAGCCCCGAGCACAAACAAAGGGGGCAATTTATACACTTCTACTTCCACATACTTGGCACTTTTGGCACGTGCGCGAAGCAGGGCAGGGAGAAGAACCCGGAAGAGCCCCGGGGCAGGGACTGGGACTCTCTCACTGGCTCGGTCGGCCATCTTAGGACATAGATTTTCCTTATCATTCCCCCCTTTGATGTCCCATTAAACACCTAGTTTAGAGGGCATCATTCTGTTTGACTCTGAGGGTTGACTGCAAGGCTTGGGGCAAACACGGACTTAATCATAAACTTAATAGCACACCAGGTAGCAGAAGACCAGGACAGACTGGGGCCAGGAAAATCATGGTGAAATGCACTCAGGAGTAGACAGCAGAGGGCCAGTAAAAGTGGGATTTATGACCTTAGGTAGAAGCCTCTGGGGGAAAGTCCAGTCAGGAGGGGCAGCAGTATACAGTCTGACTCCCAAGATGAGGGAAATCACGCCGATGAGAGCCAGGGACCATGGTGGGGTCTCGTCAAAGGTGAAGCTGGAGTGGGTTCGTGAAGTCTGACTGGACTCTCCACTGGCGCGGCTCCTCATCCGAATGATGAGCTTTCTTCACTCTTGAGTGGTGGACCCATGGGGTGACACCTGAGACCTTGAGGGCAGTAGGGGTGGTTAGAACAACAGTGTGGGGCCCTGTCCACTGCGGTTTGAGGGGGTCTTTCTTCCAATCTTTGACACAAACTGAGACCCCTGTCTGGAAGGAGTATACCTGAGACCCTAAGGAGATTGGGGCCCTCTCAATGGTGTACTTTTGTAATTTATTTAGGGTGGCCCCCAGGGCCTGAAGCTGCTCCTTTATCCCTTTATCTCCAACCTGATGTAAATTTCCTGGAAGGCTTCCCAAGCACGGGGGAGGCCATCCATATATTAATTCGAATGGGGAGAAACCTGATGTCTGGGGCTTGCAGCGAGCATGCAGGAGAACTAGGGGTAGCAGATCCGGCCATGGGAGGTTAGTCTCCTGACAAAACTTTGCTAAGGTTCTCTTGAGGGTGCGATTCATTCGCTCTACCTTCCCTGAACTTTGGGGCCGGTAAGCAGTGTAGAGTCTCCAGATGATGTTGAGAGATTTGGTCAAGACCTGTACAATGTCTGCCACAAATGCGGGTCCATTGTCACTATGGATTGTTAATGGCAGGCCGAACGATCTCCCATAAGAGGACTTTAGTTACTTCCCGGCTTTGCTCCATCCTGGTCAGAAAGGCTTCGACCCACCCAGAGTATGTGCATACTATTACTAGGAGATATCTGAACCCCCTGCTCGGCTGCACATCTGTGAAGTCTACCTCTAGATCTTCGAAGGGGGTTGCTCCCATCCTCTGGACACCTGGTGGGGGCCGTGGTACAGACCGAGCATTATTTTTAGCACATGTTATGCACCGTTCACTCGTTGCTCGGCACAGTGCTGGCAGCTCACTGATGTAGTAGTGCTTCTTGAGAAGGCTCTAATGCAGTTTTTCCCAGATGAGTGAGTCGGTGGTGTTCCTTGACTAGATGCCCTCAAGTTGCTGTTGGAACAAAGATGCACCTGTCTGGCATCATCCACCATCCATTTTCAATCAGGTTGGCCCCCTCAGCCATGGCCATTCCTTTCCCTTTTTAGTGTAATTGGGCAGAGGGACTTCTTCCAGGGGTGTTAGGGCCATGATGAGGGAAGGGGCTCTGTCTATGTCCTCACTGGCTGTGGCCTTGGCTGCCTCATCTGCCAGACGACTTCCCCGTGCTATGGGGTCATCTCCTTTCTGGTGTCCCTTACAGTGCAGGATTGCTACTTCCTTTGGAAGCCAGACGGCTTCGAGGAGTCTCAGTATCTCCTCCTTGTTCTTGATAGCATTTCCTGCTTCGGTTAGGAGGCCCCTTTCCTTGTAGATGGCTCCATGTATATGTAGAGTAGCAAAGGCGTACCGAGAGTCAGTATAGATACTGACTTGCTTGCCTTCACCGAGGGTGAGTGCTCTAAGGCATATAATTCAGCCCGTTGAGCTGACCATCCAGCTGGTAATGCCTTACCTTCTAGGACTTCAGTGGTTGTGGTTACTGCATAACCCGCTTTCTGGGCACCCTCCTGTAGGTAACTGCTGCCATCGCTGAACAGCGTGAGCTCTGGATTCTTTATGGCTTGATCCCGCAGATCTGGATGGCTCACGTAGACTTCATCAGTCACCTCAGAGCAGTCATGGTCTGGTACCCCCTCTTCCATGGGGATAAAGGTTGCTGGATTTAATGTCCTTACTGTTTCAAGGGTGACCCGTGGGTTTTCACAGAGGAGCCCTTGGTATTGTGCTAGCCGAGAGTTGGAAAGGAAGTGGTGTCCCTGTGCGTTCATGAGGGACACAACTGCATGAGCGATCTTGACATTAAGTTCTTGCCCCAGGGTAAGTTTGTCTGCCTCCTGATGAGTAGGACTGTGGCTGCTAGCGCCCTGAGGCATGGCGGCCATCCCACTGCCATGGGGTCCAGCTTCTTTGACAGGTAAGCAACTGGCCATTGCCAGGGCCCAACAGTCTGGGTGAGTACCCTGAGTGCTATTTTTTCCTTTTCATGTACAAAGAGATTGAAGGGTTTTTCTACATCTGGTAAGCCCAGGGCTAGAGCCTGCCCCAGGGTGGTCTTTATCTCTGTGAAAGCGGCTTCTGCCTCCTCAGTCCAGGCAGGGGGTTCTCGATCTGGTCCCCCTAAGAGATCATAAAGAGGTCTTGCTATTGCTGAGAACTCAGGGATCCAGATGCGGCAGAATCCTGCAGCCCCCAGGAATTCTCGTAGGCCCCTTTTTGTCTGGGGCTGTGGCAGGGAGATGATGACCCTTTTTCTCTCCAGCCCTAGTTCTCTTTTCCCTTGGGTGAGGAGGAAACCAAGGTATTGGACCTGTTGTAGGCAGATTTGTGCCTTCTTCCATGAGGCTCGGTATCCCAAGTCTGACAGGAGCTGTAGGAGGGCCTTTGTGCCTTTTGTGCAGTCTTTTTGTGTGTCACTGGCGAGGAGGAGGTCATCCACATACTGGAGGAGGATGCATCACGTGGCCTCTCTTGGGAAGCTGGCGAGGCCCACGGCCAGCACTTCCCCAAAGAGGGTTGGTGAGTTTTTAAACCCCTGCAGGAGGCGCGTCTAAGTCAGTTGCATCTAGCACCCTATATCAGGTTCAGACCATTCAAAGGCAAACAGTGGCTGGCTCTGGGGAGCTAAGCGGAGGCAGAAGAAGGCATCCGTCAAATCTAGGCAAGTGAACCATCTGGCCGACCCTGGGATTTGGCTGAGGATGGTGTATGGATTCGGGACCACTGGGTGCAGAGAGATGGTCACCTTGTTGATGGCCCGTAGGTTTTGAACTGGTGGTATACTCCTCCTGGCTTCTTGACTGGCAGGAGTGGGGTATTCCAGGCTGATTGGCACTCGACTAGAATACCTGCTTCTTTGAGTTTGGTCAGATATTCTTGGATGCTGATCTTAGCTTCTGTGGAAGGGGGTATTGCCTTTGCCTTTGAGGTTGGGCTCCTGGGATCAGTTCAACAATGATAGGGGCCCGATTCCGGGCTAGTCCAGGTAGGTTGTTTTTAGCCCATACTGAAGGGAAGGCGAGTCTAAACTCCAACGGGCTGCTCAGTTGGACCTGAGCACAGAATAGCCTCCATTCTTCTTCCCTTGGCATGGTAATTGCTAGTATTAGAGACCCCATCTCTTCTTGCCTTGGATTCAATAGGAGGCTAGTGTGTCCAGTGGGCTCAAAGGTTATCTGAGCCCTAAGCTTGGAGAGCATGTCTCAGCCCAGGAGAGGGATGGGGTGATCAGGCAGATAAGGGAATTCATGTCGGACCTTGTGGCCCCCAAGTTCACACTGGCGAGCCTGGCAAAAGGGCTGTTGTATCGCCTGCGTCCCGGTGGCCCTAAGGATGGTCGCAGTCCTTTTGCTGAAAGGGGCCACTGGGGAGGTGACAACAGAGTGCTCGGCCCCAATATCAATCATAAAAGTCACTGGTTGGCCCCCCACCTTCATTCTGACCATGGAATCATGGGGGCCAAGGAGGAAAAAGCCCAGTCCCCGTCAATCTGTGTCAATTCCCACACAGGGAATTGTAGCAGCTGGGCTTTTGAGCCTTTCCCTGGTTGGGACATTCATTTGTCCAATGCCCTTTCTCTTTACAGTAGGCACATTGATCCCTTGCCAAGGGGGTTCTGGGCTTCCCCCCTTTCGGTGGTTGGGGTCTCCCCGTCTTTGTGTTGTCCTTTTCTTTCAGGGCGGCAGTGAGGAGGCTGACTTTCTTTTTCATCTTTTTTGTTGGCTTCCCGTTAGGCTGCGACCTCCCTATTCATGTAGACCTTATTGGCAAACTCTATTAGTTGGGTGATGTTCATCCTGGCAAAACCCTCTAGTTTCTGAAGTTTTTTCTGATGTCTGGGGCGGCCTGAGCCACGAAGGAGGTGTTTACCATCTGTTGGCTTTCCTGCGTCTCGGGGTCAAATGGAGTGTATATCCTGTAGGCTTCACATAGTCTTTCGTAGTAGTCCCCGAGGGACTCCCCTGGTTGTTGAGTGACCGAGGATACCTTAGTCATATTCATGGTTTCTTAGCTCTTACCTGGATTCCCTGGAGGAGGGCCTCCTGGTACTGGCAGATGTGGGCCTGTCCCTCGATTGTGGTGAAGTCCCATGCTGGGTGCTCTTTGGGTGCATCCATACTAGCCCAGGCAGCAGGGTTGATGACTCCTGCTGGTGCATGCTCCATAGGGTTCTCAACTTGTCAGGGTTCATCCTGACTCCACAGTCTCCCGAAAACCCCTACTTGAAGTTTTTGATCTTGGTCTCTAGAACCGTAGGTTTACTCTGCCCTGACCCCATGGTGATATCCCCGTGTGCAGTGGTGCAGAGACAGACAAAGGGGGGGGTGCCTCCTGAGGTGAGGAGACCAATCAGATGCCTGTTTGGCCGTGTCTCGAAGGAGCTTAGATGAGGCTTAGCCGTAGCGGTCTCAGTGTTGTGATTTATGATCAGAAACTATCCCGATGCCACCATAGACTGTGTGCCGTTCACCACGGAATCGCAGATGGGCCCACTCAGACTCCATAGGCTTCTGGGGACCTTAAGGGTGCCCGCCCGTGGAGTCACAGAATCAGTCAGCTTGAGCAAGCCAGGTCAGACTGCACATTCACTCACACATTCACACTCTAGAAGTTATTACATTCCCTCCCTGGGAATCCCTACCTGTGAGATAAGAGGTCTCTGGGAGGTGATCAGGCTCCCCTTCCACCCCAATGGGGGTGGGCCTGTCTGGGTCCTGGGGCCCCAGGCCTTACCAGAATCCGACATCAGGACCAGGTCCTCACCTGCCAAATCTCCTCGAGTCTGGCGGGAACAGCGGAGCGGGGCCGGCCCGAGGTGACCAGGGTGGGAGACTGCCGAAAATTAGGCAGGGAGCACCTTCTCCGTTACGATCCCTCGTTCCATCACCGCCCCGCCGTTGCCCCAAACCGGTGGCAACAATGGGCCAGCGTGGTTGGGTTTCTTGGTCAGGGAACCAAATGTTACAGAACCTGGACTGGATTGCCTGACAGAAGAACCAAGCAGCACTCGGAGATCTTGGAGGGTAGGAGGTTTATTTAACGCCAGCGGGCTCAGAGGAGAGTGGTCTCCAAAGGTCTGAGCCCCAAGCACAAACAAAGGGGGCAATTTATACACTTCTGCTTCCATATACTTGGCACTTTTGGCACATGCACAAAGTGGGGCAGGGAGAAGAACCTGGATTGGTGTGTGCGGGAAGCAGAGCAGGGATAAGAACCCGGAAGAGCCCTGGGGCAAGGACTGGGACTCTCTCACTGGCTCAGTCGGCCATCTTAGGACACAGATTTTCCCTATCGTGTGTAGCAGGTAGAAAGTCTTGTTGACAAGGGGTGCCAAATGTAAAAGTAACAATCTAAATGTAGTTAATGTATTGGAATAGGAAAATAAAGGATTACTTCAAAATTAACAGTGGAAAACCAAGGTAAAGAACTCATGAAGAGAAGGTGAAGAACAAAGTGACCGAAGCCTTGGGAGTGGGAATGAGACAGAAGGGGAAAGCCTTCCAGACTTCTGGGAGTAAATGCATGCAAAGTACATAGATTAGTGCATAGTACTCAAGTCTTCTTGACAATTCTTTATCTCAAGCAGAAACTATTTATTGGATTTGAATTGTGCCTCAGAAGAAAGGAAGGGTCCTAACAATGAGGTAAAACTCCCACCACTACTGCTAATAAGTAGTAAAAAACGACAGTAGGCCCAGTTCTGGTTATCAGAGATAGGTCAGTAAAACAAAAGAGAAAAATCGCTGCCCTCTGAAGCCTGCATTTTAGCAGTGGTTGGCAAACCATAAACATGATGAGTAAGTTACTTTATAGAAGGGGTGGGTGGTGGTAAGTGCTTTGGAGAAAATAAACAGAAGAGAGTAAAGAGGATCAGGAGTGCTGGGGGGCAGCTTTTTAAGTTTTAAATAGAGGGCTGAGCAGGGTAGAGGAGCCCGTCAGCCTGGGGGCCTGGAGAGGCAGACATGGCTAGTTCTTGCTTTTGTAGGCTCTTCTTGCTGGTATGGCCCTTTGCCTCTCACCATTCAGGTTCACCCTTCCTGTGTGGCCCTGCCCGGCCTCCCCGGCCTCACCAGCCCTCCTCGTTGGACATGGCAGCAACTGCTGACTGTACCACGGGCCATGAATACCCTCACCCTTGTGTGGCTATTTTTTTTTATACGTAGTCCCTCTGCCCTTAGATTCTTTTCAATTCAGCCAGCAAGGAGGCTTATTCTATTAGATGTTTTTTCATAGTGGAAAGTAAGGGTTTTTTTTCTGATTATAAAAGTAATACAGAATTATTGTTTGTAAAAGTCCAACAATTTAGACGAATAAGCGGAAAGGGAAATTGCCTGTTAAGCTTCTGTCCCCCTCTTCCTCCACCGTCCAGTACTGTAGAGACTGCCAGATTCTTTCCTGTGCATATATATGTAGTAGGGTATTTAGTATATTTAGTAAAAGTACATACTTTTAAAAACGAAACCGGGACTATTTTATATGTAAATATAAATAGCTTTTTCCTACTTAGAAGTATATAATGGTCACTTCTTCCCCTCAGAATATACACAGAAGGACCACAGCCTTTTATTTATTTATTTTCTTAACTTAATCAGGAGGTTTAATTCAGAGCATTGGGCTAGGTCAATGTTTATGGTTTTAATGATAAAATATCTGTTCAAGTGATTAACCGACAGGAATGTAAATCTTAACTAAGTGGCAGTTGAGCTGTTGATGTATTTAGTGATTGGAATGTAAAATCTTCAGGAAAATGTTGAAGTGAGTCTGATAGCTGGCAAAAACAAACTGATTCTAACCTGTAGATGTTTGAAGCTACAGCTTAGAATTGGTGTTTCTGCCTCCCAATCAAGACTCTAAGATCGCTGTGGGTGGTTTCCTCCAGCCTCTAACCTAATTTCTGACTGTCAAATAACATATTAAGCCGCTTAAATAATATATGGATTGGTATTTGTTTTGTCTGAGAGCTTCACGTGGGTGGTTATTGGGAGGAGACATTTGGATGTGGGTGTTTGTCTTCCTAAGCGTGTGCTCCTGGATCCTCACAGTATTTATGGCTTATACCTATGTGCTAGCTTGGGGTCAGCTAATTGATACATTATGGTGGTTAGGTCATGAATGTAGTGACAGGAGACAGCATGCTATCAAGGCAGTTTTAGAATCCTTGTGGTATTATTAACTTTGACCTTTTTTATTATACCAAGAAGATGCTGTTGTCAATACAATTAGGAGTGACTGGTAAACAAAAGAGAAAGATTTATTTTTCAAATCATTTTGCAAAGGTAAAATTCTCCATTGAATTCTGGCTTTGGCAGTGTATTAGCCTAAGATCCCTTTCAATAATAAATTTCAATAATACTATGAAAAGCTAGTGGGCAATTATTATTGGTCGAATGAAGGAGGAAGGAGGTCAGGATGGTTTAATGATAGATGTATTCCAGAAGAAGGCTTATAAAATAAGTAGTTATAATCAGTAAATTCACATCACATCAAGATTTGGGGAAAATAAACTGTCTAGGGTTTCCATCCTAAAAGGAGGGTTAACTCCTGAGGTTAATTTTAACTGCTATTTTTTTTTTTTTCCACATGAAAACAGTACTTTCAGTGAGATGACTTATTTTGATTAAATTAAAACAAACAGAAAAATCTCTTATTTAGAAACATCTGCAGCAGAGAGCTAGAGAAGTACTTGTAGATAGTATAACCCAAATAAAACAGAGAACTTTGTAATTGTGTTTTCATTTTTCCCTAAGCTCATTAAAACCACCCATTTCAGTTACATAAGTTCAAAATTATAAAGAAATGTAATTACCTTTATTCTCTTTTTTCATTATTTCTGTCATAAACATTTCTTTTACTTTATGGCATAAAGACTGTTTATCTACTTCAGCATTGATTTTTATCAAAATATTTTCTGGCTCTGTAAACCACTGCTCCAATAAAGACCAGTTGTCCAAGAAGCCTATAATCCTGCAAAAATATTGTATGATAACATATACCAATTAAAATATTTGAGTAACATTAATCATGATTTACCTGGCACACATAAGGAAAAAATAAGCTGCCAATACAGTTAAAACTGAAAAAGCAACTCTAAAAAATATACAGGCAATGGAATATTAATTACTTTGAAGAAGAAATTATTTAACCATCAAGCCATATTTTTTTGAGATATATGAGAGTAAAAGAAGATTTGAAAAGGCCACCATTTCAGGAAACCTTCAGTGTAAGTTTGGTTCACTCAGTGAAAATCTACAGGAAGATCGGCTGCACTCACAGTAGAATTAACTCTGAGCACACTTCTCAAGGTAGCTACAGCCTGAGCTACAGCCTGAGGTCATCTGTTTTTCTCTTAGAGACAGAAGTTAAAGAAATCTTTGAGTAAACGTAGATAGCTCAGACTTACTTGCTTGACTCAAAAATAATCTTGGAATGATTCCTGAAACTTTCTTGTCTTCCTTGAGAATGGATAAACTTAATGTAGCTAATTAGCTAATTAATGTAGACAATTACTTTTCTCTGGCTCACCTCCTATTTTTAGACTTCTCCAGGTTTCATAAAATTGTCTAACTCTAAGTTTTCTGTTCCAATGAGCAAACTGCGCACAACCAAGAGAAGGGTGTTTTTTGTTTTTTGGGGATTTTTTTTTGTATAACATCATTTTAGGAAAATGGAAGTCGTTTTAAATTATACTCTGGTCTGATGCCTAGCTCTTTGAAATATCATGATCTTCACTGGCATTTGCTGAATGAGGGCTAAATTAGGAGTCCATGTAATGAACCATAAAGGGAAGTGTTGCCTGATTTAATTCTTCTCTTCCCATTCTAGGATGACTTGCGCTCTGAATATGAAAGCTAGCACATTAATATTTCACCCACCATCAAAACTATTTAGTTTTGTTTTACTTGTAAAAGGCTGAATGCTAGAAAATACATCTTTTTTTCTAGATCTGATGATTCCAAAGTGACTGATGGTCAGTCTGTTCAAAGGGCAAGAAATAAGCAGGACAGGGGCGCCTGGGTGGCTCAGTCATTAAGTATCTGCCTTCGGCTCAGGTCATGATCTCGGGGTCCTGGGATCGAGCCCTGCATCGGGCTCCCTGCTCAGCGGGAAGCCTGCTTCTCCCTCTCCCACTCCCCCTGCTTGTGTTCCCTCTCTCGCTGTGTTTCTCTCTGTCAAATAAATAAATAAAATCTTTAAAAAAAAAAAAAAAGAAGCAGGACAGTGAGTTTTAGACTAACCTATGCTGAATCTGATCTCTTAAATTCTGGTCCTCATCCATATCTTGGTTTTCAGCAGCTACATGTTGAGTCATGTCTTCATGAGGAGTTTCACTTGAAAATGCTTCAGCTATGATAAGAAAATTACTTAATTAGGTAATTTGCTAAACCAAAGTTTCAGTAGCACTGCTAAAATTTACTGATGCAAGACAGCCAAAATGATATGATCCTGCCATTGATCCAATATTCATTAAAATATTTAACAACATGTTGAAAGAGTATAGTTTTGGGATCAGACTCAAATTTTCCTTGGAAACTGAGGAAAATGACATATGATACAACATTAAAGAGGAGCTGTAGTTTCAATGTGTAGGATCTCAGGACTGACTCTGAAAAGGTGAGAATGAAGAGTGATGGGTCATCATGAATAACAAACTAGGAAATAATGAGAAAATCAACACTATGGTATAAAGATTAAGAATGAAATAACAGGGTGGCCATAAAGTCAAACATATGTAAAAATTATTTTTGACAGTATGTTACAATTCAATAAAGTAAATTACCTTTCTTTCTAGACTGTGATCTTTCTTTATAGGGTAGACATAAAGGAACTGACCACAAGAGACCAAAAACAAAAACAAAAACATCCTCAACAGCTCTGACTGAGTCCTATTCAGGATTGAATGGTACAAAGTCCAGAAAACTCATGAACTTAGAATAAATAGAAAATCATAAAGAGGGAAGAGACCCTTGAACTAGATTAAAAGGAATTCAGTCAATGCAAGAGAACACTGAAGGGTGACCTAATCTTGTTCAGGAAAATGGAGAACTCTCACTGGATAGAGCAATCAGTTTTCTCCATTTACATTTAGGATAGAAAAAGATGAAGTGATTTAGAATACAGAATAATGCTTTTAGGTTATTTATAATACCCAAAGATTACTGGTGTCCGTGATGGGTGGTGGAAGAAGACTGTGGGAACTCTTCTCAGGAGGTGCTATCCTGCACCATCTCATGGTCACTCTCTCACTTTGTCAAAGACTTCAGCACATCTATCAGCATGCCTCTCTTCCCCAACTCCACCCTGGCACTGGTCTCCCTTCCCCTTCTCTCCACTTGTGACATTCTCTTTCCAAGACCATGTCCACATCCTGGATTTTGTGATCATCTTGAATGGCTCCATCTCTGAAGTCTTAAAGACCTACACTCCTACTATTTGTCTTTCTAGTACTCCCATATAGCTGATGAATCTTTCCAACATCATCCAGTCCCTACACCCTTTCTCCCAAATTTACTTGCATTATCTTGACTTTTTATTTTCTAGCAAACCTGAGTTGCATGGTTGAACACTCCAGCTTCTCTCCCTCATCTAACAACTTCGATTTGTGTCCTTGAGCTACACCAGCCTTAGCTGATACTTGTCTCTCTTTCCAAGTCTACACTTGAACAGGTAGGCATCCTTGAAGGAAAACACAATTTCATGACTTGTAACCTCACTAATTCCTTGGCTCAAAAATCAGCTGAGTAGATAGATAGATGATAGATAGATAGATAGACAGATAGATAGATAGATGATAAAGAATCTGAGATAAGCTTCTTGAGAGTTATCTTCACTCAAGCTCCCATTCATGCCTCAGTCCACCCCAGACCATCCTTCATGGCCCCCTACTCCATTGAAATAGCTCTCATTCCATTCACCAAAAACATCAAGGCCAATGGACATCCTTATCTTACTTGATTTCTCTGTTGTATTTAAAGGTAAAATTCAGCACACAATTCTTAAATACTTTTACACATATTATCTTATTTTCACAACATAACTTGAAAAGCAAGATTATGATTCTGTAATGGGCCCCAAATTGCACAGGTCATAAATGACAAAGCAGGGATTTGATTCCAGTAATCTGACTCCAGGTTCTGGACTTCTTTTTAATGCTTGAACTGTTTGTTGAACTATACCCACCGAAAAGAATGCATACATGAATATTTAGCTCAATGACCTCATAAACTGAAGACAGCGCCCAGATCAATGAACAAACATTATCAGCCTTGGAAGCCTCTCCCGTTTCTTCTCAGTTACTGTTAGTCACAGAAGCTACCCTTATAGAGCCTGCACTCAAAGCCTCTCTATGCCTCTCTCCACACTATGAACACTGCTGCTCCCTCTCAGGCTGGCGGATGAACTGCAGCACTGGCTAAAAACCCAGGCAGCCATCTAGTCTCCCATTCTGACACAGCCTTATGCTCCTACACTGCCTGTTCCCTCTCCTTAGGTCTCCCTGGTCTCTTGCCTATTGGGTTTGAGTCTGGCGCCTTTCTCTCTGCCCAGCCTTGGCTGGCCCGATGTTCAGCCTTTGAGCCCACTGGGCTTTGGCTGTAAGCTGCTTCCTTGTGATGCTGTTCTTCAGGCTTCTCCACAGACTCAAGCATTGCAGGCAGCTTGCTGCACCTGACCCTAGAGACTGGGCTCTCACACCCCAACCTGGGCCTCAGGACCCCAGCCCCTACTGGTCTGGGATGGGAATAGTACAACTTGATTTTGAAAATCTGTCCTTTCTTGGCTTATGAGACACTGCTTTCCCTGGCTTTCTTCCTCTCTCTAGCTGCTGCTTCTAAACACTTCTTCCTTTGCTCTCCCCAGTAAATTCTGATGTTTTCTGAGGGTCATCCTGGATATTTTTTTAAAGCACATTTTTATTCCTAGGCGATACCTCTCACCTTCAAATCCTTAACTTTAGGACATGCTTCCTTCCTGACATCTATCCCCATTTAGAGAACTGTTCTCTCAACATCTTAGCTTAAAAGTCCACAGGCACTTCAAATTTGACATTTCCCTACAGGATCTCTGCGTGTTTCTTTCCATATTCTCTAAGTAAATGGTATCATCATTCAAAAACTGTGTAGGTCAGAAACTTGCATTCATCCTTTTCTCCCTGTGCTCCATCTCCCATCCTCACTGATCACTGAGTTCTGTGATTTGCCCTGTAAATACCACTTGAAGCTGACCATTCTCACCTTGCCTCTCCCAGCTGTCATAATGCTTCTGTTGTTTTTTAGAGGATAATAGTTTTCTCATTGGTTTTATTGCTTCCAACCTCACTCCCCTTCCAATGCATCCTCCATCCTGAGCCAGAATGACCATTATAAAATGCATATCTAATTGCATTAAATCTCAGCTTTAATATCATTCAGTGATTTCATATGGCTTCAGGAAGATGTTCAAACACCTTAGCTTGGGGCAAGACTCCAGCTGGCCCATGCCTACTCTCCAGGCTCACTTCTGCCCCTCCTCCATACCTTGCTGCCTCTCAGCCCTACTAGGTCCTTGATATTCTCTAGATGGACCATGCTCACCTGCCAAGGTTTGTGATGTGTTTCTCTCTACCTCTCTTCCTTCTTGGCCTGGTTAACCTCTTCCCATGCTGGGCACACCTAACTGTATTATAATAATAGCACACAACTAACTATATTATAATAATCAGCTTACTTTTGCTTCTTACACTACAACTTGTAGATAGGGATTTGCCTTTCATTTGTGTATTATCAGTTCCTGGCAAATTATAAATCTTAGATAAATGTTTACTAGTGGCACCATTTTAGCTCCCTTCACTCTAGACCAGTGCTATCCAATAGAACTTTCTGAGATGATGGCAACATTCTACACCAGGGCTGTATGATACGGTAGCTACTAGCCACATGTGAACATAAAATGTGGCCTGTGTGACCGAGGAGCTGAATTTTTAGTTTATTAATTTTAATTAGTTTAAAAAGCATGTGTGGCTGGTGGCTGCCATGTTGGACACACAATTCTATACTGCAACCTCTCGGTTCCTTAGCTACAATTTCCACTAAATTCTTTGAAGAGAGAATCCATTTTTTCTTTATTGCTCTATATGCAGTGCATAGCACAATGTCTGGCACACTGCAAGCATGCTATAAATAACAAATGAATATATGAACGAACAAAATATTATAGAAGGGTAGAGTCTTATCTAAAATAGTTTAAATAGGGTCTTGCTTAACATGAGGAGAGTAAATTGGCAAAATGATATTTCAAAGGCCATTCAACCTAATATTCTAAGAAAGATTGAGCTGGACTTCTTGAAAAATTGTTGCCAATTGATTTCCTCCTGTTTCTGAAACATACAACAGTAAGCTTCCTCCGGAGCCCGGAGTGGGTAGGCAAACCTTCTGAGGCCCTTGTAGGGTTATAATCAGCTTCCAGGAACCCTCTTCTCCACAGGTCTCTGTGTGCCCTTTGTAACAGCTTGACATATCCATTTTCAAGTCAGATTGATCTTGAGTTCGGGGTCCGGTTCTATCACCAGTGGGCCATGGGTTGGCAGTGTTCTCAGCCAATTCTCAGCTATGTCCTGAACAGGATGGGCAAGTTGGCTAGAGAAGCAGAATCATCACTGCAGTCAGCATGGCTCCTACTCCCTTGTATGGCTAGAAGTAAGTTCTCTCTTTTAAGATCTGGTAGACAGCATCCAGTTTACACTACTGGGCTCACCAGCTAAAGTAGTATCTAATGGTTTTGTCATTTCATTTAAGTAAACAGTAGACCTCAAAATTACACAAACTCAAAATAAGGATGAGTGTGACTTTGGACAAGTCAGGTGTTCATGCTTTGAATTCCCATCTATAAATAAAAGCACTGAAATAGATGATTCCCTAGGTCTCTCCTAGCTCTGAATTCATTGTATTAGTAACAATAGCAGTAATAAAAGAATGATAAGGATTACCATTTGTTAAAGACTGATTTTTTAAAAAGGTAAAATCAAAACTCTCAAACAAAGGCAAAATGGCATTATTTAACTCTCCAGTTAATGAGGGACTAGTGAAATGTTATAAACAGTTCAAATGAGAACCTGAGTAACAGTCATATCTACAGTCAGGAATGCTAGACTAGATGTTAATAGTTGAAAAACTGGTCATTCTGTATAGAGCAATCTAATACTTGAAATCTCTTCAAAAGTTTAGAAATTAATATATATTGATTGAGTAAAAATTCATCTGCTTGTCTATGCACAAGAATCATTTGAATTGCCATTAGTTTCTTACAATTTACTGTTATAGTAAAGGTCAAAGCCAATGAAAGGCACAGACTTCTATAGATGCAGATAGTCCAAAGTGTCAAAAAGACTATACTCAACATTCTACTGAAAGGATATCTAATAATCTCTTGTTCATTTCAAAGTCTTCCATAATTCTTCCTGATGTATTTGCTATCCTGTGCCAGATTCTATCCTAAGTGTTTTACATTAATCTCATTTAATATCTGTGATATTGTGATATAATAAGAAATACATACTTGGTCTTTTTCTCTGGCTCCTGACAAAGAGCTTATAATTTCCTGAGTGACAGGTGTGAGGAGCATTTTTTCTTATTCATAATAAGCCCCTTTCACCTTATCTGAGTTAATGCTAGTGGGATGACTCTTGGAAGATGAGACCTGGTTGCCAGAGGAACCAACCATGTGATTAGATGGCTGGAACTTTCAGCCTTGACCCCAGACTTCTTGGGAGGGGTGAGGGGCTGAGGGCTGAGTTAATCACCAGTGGCCAATGATTTAATCAATCATGCTTTTTAGAACCTCCATAAAAGCTCTAAACCAAGGGCTTTAGAGAACTTCTGGGATGGTGAACACAGCCATATGCCAGGAGGGTAGTGTAACCCAAACTCTATGGGGACCAAAGCTCCTAAGCTTGAGACTCTTCCAGACCTAGCACTGTATTTTTCTTCATCTGGCTGTTCATTTAAATCCTTTAGGATATCCTTTATAATACACCAGTAATAGTAAGTGTTCTTTCTATGAGTTCTATGAGACATTATAGAAAATTCAAACCTGAGGAAGGGTCATGGAAACCCCCAATTTGTAGCCAAGTCAGACAGAAATGTGGGTAATGTAGGAATCTACTACTTGAAACTGGCATCTAAAGTTGGGGGCAGTCTTGTGGGGCTGAGCCCTTAACCTATGGAGTCTGCCTTAACTCCCAGTAGTTAGTGCCAGAACTGAATTAAATTGTAGAACACCCAGTTGGTCTCTCCCAAGAACTGGAGAATTGGGTGGGGTAGGAAACACACACATTTGCTCTCAGAAGTGTTATGAGTAAAGAAAGTTCTACTTTAATACCTATAACAATACAATTATAGATTGTGAAACTCAGGTTTAGAATAACAAAGTATCTTTTCCAAGGTCAAATACCTCATAACTTGGAAAGACAAGGTTCAAGAAAATGTGCTTTTCTCATAAGTATTTAATTTGAGGAATAAAGTAATACTTTCGTTTCAATGGCAAAAAGTAATTAAATAAACCATGAGTGTTGGAAGGACTATTCAACTCCACCACGTGAGGACTTCAGTCAACTGATACTTGTTCCTCTGACTTCACACACAATCTCAGGGAAGGATGTTACCAGATCCTTGCTTGCAGAAGAGATGTGATTTATGACCTTCATTATGGTGACCCACCACAATGTACTAGACAGCCCCAAGAAGCTCCTCCATGCATGCAAATCTCAAAAAGGGTGCCCCTGTGCCAGGGGAGCTGCCAAGTTGAGGGAAGGGTTCAGTGAGATGCATGCAGTCAGCATAGAATTCTCTGCTAGTTCTCTGCAGTGCTGAACACCAACAGTTAAAGCAAGAGGCAAATGTGCTCTGCTAGATAATTCTTCGGAAATCTGAAATGGATTCCTTATTACCACTTCTAATTGTAAATGGGAGTATTCACTGATTCAGTCAAAGAAGGAATGAACAAAGAGCTTTGAATTATAAAAAAGAATATCAAAACAAAGGGAAAAGTGTCCAGCTTACTCATTGTGTCATTCATGCGATCCAGCGAGGAATTATCTGAAATATCTAATAACATGACAAAATCAAATGCAGAAGGCAGAGGAGGCACTTCTTTGGAGGTTGTAGGATCAATAGCCAACGTGGATATTTGTGCTCTCTTTCCCTCCAGTTCTAGAACCTCTCTGCTGCAGCCTGTGAGAGCTTCCTCCAAAAGCTTTGCTTGGTTTAACGTCATTGGAAAACCATCCAAGACCCATCCTTGATCCACAGGTATCTCACTAAGTTGAAAATGGACACACCATGAACATTTTGATAGATACAAGTCCTTTGGAAGTAACAATACAATGAAAATTGCCTTTACCTTTCCTTTAACTCCACAGTAAGCTCCTTCCACACAAATGTTATTACTCTACAGCTAAAATTAGGCCTATTAATGTACCACAATCACTCCTTTGCTTAAAATCTTTCTGTAGGTCCCTGCTGCCCTCCAAATCTATTCCAGAGGCCATAACATGGTATTTAAAACTAACTGGCCACAACTTACTTCCCTATAATGTCTTGTCTTTCCCAGTCTCGAACTATTTACTTCAAACAAACTGATCTCCTCACTGTTAGGTGAGTATGTGTTGCATTTTCTAGCCTGTGTTCATAGGCAGTTCCTCCTTTGAACCATTTCTCATCTACACATCGTGGGATAACATACCTCACAGGGCGGTTATAAGGATAAACTGAAATGATTCATTTTAAAAACCCAGCACCGAGCTTAGCACACAGTAGATACTCACATTGCCAACCTGGAGAGTTCCTCTTATTCCCCCCAATCCAGCCTGGAGCCATAACTGCCTAATCTGAACTCCTCTGGTTCTCATTCACTTCGCTATAAAATTAATAATTATTGTATTTCTTGAATGAGAAAAATTCAAATGAGTCTTCCTTATCTCAAATAGATTATAAGTTGCTGGAGCGTTAGAAGCATTTCTTGGGGTTTTGCTTTCAGGGCAGCATCCTCCATAGAGAATAAGAGCTCCAAAATTATTATTTGAAGTCTTTAAATTGAAAAACAATATGAAAAGGGAAGAAACTTCAACTCGGCTCTTCTAAATCCCTAATTGTGTAAAATTGAGATTCTGATTTTTGGATTAAAAGTTATGACTTCATTTCTTTCTGTTAGAACTCATATTAAACAATAGAATCTCCTTCTCGCCTGTGTAACCTCTCCTTTCTCATTGCCTTCCTATCCAGCACTGACCAGCCTTTGGATTCCTCCTCCTGAAACATAAAACAAGGAAGGGCACTGGCCTGTGACCACACAGTTAGGGTCTCTCTGCTCTATAACGTGTCCCTTGGCTTTTCCAAGAATCTAACTTTTCCCTGAATTCCCCGCAGGGAATAGAACCTGACCTGTATTCACATCTGCATGAGTGAAGTCAAGGCTGGTAAAGTGGGGGAAGTGAAATATATGAATGTATATCACAAAACATATCTTCATCTTGCTGTATGTTTTCTTATGTAGACAAGTAGTATTTATTAGATGTTAAAAAAACATTTCTATATAATTCTTTATATACTTCTATCTGATAAAGAATATATTAGTAGATTAAAAAATACATACTTAATAGCATTTACCAAGATGTTAACTAGCAACATGTCAGAAATGCTCTTTCCTTTCTTCAGCAACTTTTCTGATTTTGCACCAAGCCGAGCACGCACAGTCAGCTGTGAAAATAAACAATGAATGGTAGAGTGCAGCTGATTTAAAAATCAGAATCTGATACTTGGGGGGAAAAAATTAAATGGGCATGTTCTCTGGTGAAGACACTGATCATCTGGCGCAATTCTGGAGGCAGCCAAGCATTTAGGGGAAATGTGTATGCAGATTTTGAGGCTCCTCTGTTGTGGCTCTCTCCTTTCCAAGATCTTCCTCTCAATTTTCAGCTGCTCTGACATCCCCAACCTTCATTTCCTAATACTTTCAATCGAAGCTGTTGAAGATTTCTGATTGAGTTCTAGTCACTCTCATGCTGCGCAGACATGATGTGTCTCTGGGATAACCTGTACGAGCATGGCTCTTGCCCAGGTAAGTTCCCTTCACTCAATGATCCAATTTCATACAATTTCTGCTGGTTGGTGCTGCTTGTCTGTCTGCTGCTTTGTTTTTTACGGTCTGCTTTTGGCCTTCAAATAATTCGCTTTTCTATCTTGTCCAGCATTTATGTTATCTGAAGAAGGACTAGTCCAAGAAAGCTGCTCTATCAACAGGAAATTCCCTAGAGTTTATTCTTAAATCAGCCACCAGTGAGTATTTTGTAAGTTAAATGATATTAGATCTCTACTCGAAACCCTGTAATGTTTCCTTGTTTACTTTAAATGTCCTAATCATGCCTATAGGACTGACCTGATCTTTCTCCCTTCCTGCTCATCTCTCTAACCTCATGCCTTACTATTATCCCACCTTGCTGGCCAGGCATCTTCCTGCCTCATGGCTGCCATCCAGCTATTCTTACTGCCTGAAATGATGCCCCAGATGTACTTGGCAGGTTCTCTCAATCTTCTTTCAATCTGGTTAAACCTCTCTTTCTCAAGGAGGCCTACTCCATTTAATACAGTAACCTTCCCTCTTTCCCCACCTCCTTGGCCTTAGCCTGTGCTTCTTACCCCTTACTCCACTCTACATTTTCTTTCCTCCTGGTTCATTACCATCTAATGGGTCATATAATTCATTTACTGTGTTTATGGTTTGTTATCTGTCTCTCTATATTAGAGTGTAAATTCCTTAAGGTCCAGCAATCTTGTCATTTCTATTCACTGATATATTCCAAATAATTACAACAGTGCACACACACGCAAAAAAAGTGTGCCCTTGAAGTGAATATGGAATTTGGAGGATTTGTAACTCAATAAAGACAAATATAAAAATACACTTAGTCTTTCTGTTAATTTATATTTCAAATACATGGAGTAAAAATTATAAATTCCCCTTTATCACCATCTCTAAGCCCATTTCCCTCCCCATTGGCTATCATATTTATAGTTTGGTATATATCCTTCCAAAATATTTTCTGTCTTTAAGTAGTTTTGAAATCTAAAATATTTGAAATTTAAAATTATTTTCTAAGGGCACCTGCGTGGCTCAGTCAGTTAAGCATCCGACTCTTGATTTCAGCTCAGGTCATGATCTCAGGGTCGTAAGATTAAGCCCCGAGTTCAGGTCTCTGCTGGGCATGGAGCCTGCTTAAGATTCCCTCTCTCCCAACAGGAATGTTCTTACACTGTTGGTGGGAATGCAAACTGGTGCAGCCACTAGGAAAACAGTACGGAGGTTCCTCAAAAAGTTAAAAATAGAACTACCCTATGACCCAGCAATTACACTACTAGGTATTTATCCAAAGGATACAAACATAGTGATTCAAAGGGGTACATGCACTCCAATGTTAAGAGCAGCAATGTCCACAATAGCCAAGATATGGAAAGAACCCAGATGTCCATCAACAGATGAATGGATAAAGAAGATGTGGTATATAGAGGGTATTATGCTAAGCGAAATAAGTCAGCAAGAGAAAGACAAATACCACATGATTTCACTCATATGTGAAATTAAAGAAACAAAACAGATCAACATAGGGGAAAGGAAGGAAAAATAAAATAAGATGAGAACAGAGAGGGAGGCAAACCATAAAAGACTCTTAACTATAGGAAACAAACTGAGGGTTGCTGGAGGGGATTGGGTGGGGGGATGGGGTAACTGGATAATGGGCATTAAGGAGAGCACTTGATGGGACACCTGGGTGGCTCGGTTGGTTAAGCATCTGCCTTAGGCTCAGGTCATGATCCCAGGGTCCTGGGATCGAGTCCTGCATCAGGCTCCCTGCTCAGCGGGGAGCCTGCTTCTCCCTCTGCCTGCCACTCCCCCTCCTTATGTGCTCTCTCTCTCTCTCTCTGACAAATAAATAAATAAAATCTTTTTTTTTTTTTTTAAATGAGGGCACTTGAAGTAATAAGCACTGGGTGCTGTATGCACCTGATGAATCACTAAATTCTACCTCTGAAACTAATAATACAGTATATGTTAATTAAATTGAATTTAAATAAAAAATTTTTAAAAAAGATGTTAGTAGAAAAAAAAATTCTCCTTCTCCTTCTCCCTCTGCCCCTGTCCCCCATAAAAAATAAAAATTAAAAAAAAATAAAATTTTTCCCAAGGCAAAATGCATAATAAAAGTAATTAAATGTAATAAAAATAAAGCAAATAAAATCTCACTTGATTAATCTGGACATTCTATTTGATGACAAAAAGATATCTCCATATACAGAAAAGCAATACTATATGAAGAAATGTTAGCTTCCATTAGAAGTAATAGTCAGTGAAATATAAATATTTCTTTCAGGGGTTACTACAAAATTCTGTAGAGTCACCACTAAGTCTAAGGAGAAATTCTGGAAAAAAAATTATTTAAAGGTAAAGAGAGTAGGAAAGGAAATAAAAGTAATAAATTAAGTGGTAAAGAAAAATACATAAATATAAACTTGACATAAGACTAAAATTTTAAAAAAGCATGTATATACCTTCTTACCTGGCAAAACTGAATAGCAATTTCCACCACTTTAGAGATAAAGAATTTAAAGAAAATTAAGTAACTTAGATTTAGCTAATATTTTACCATCATATTTACTTTAAGTAGGCTCCAAGCCCAGCGTGGAGCCCAACGTGGGGCTTGAACTCATGACCCTGAGATCAAGACTTGGACATTTAACCGACTGAGCCACCCAGGTGCCCCAACATCACATTTACTTTAAAACAAAGAGAGGCACATTGCTATTTCATTCCATTTGAAGACATATCAAGAAACTATGAATCATGACCTATTTCAACATACTAGTAGCCAAAATTAGGTTATAGTACTTACTTCAGAGAAACTATCACTTGATTTGACTTCTTCAACGTTTATAGTTTTATTTGTATCGGTACCTATTAACAGAAAAAGTGGTAAGAACAAACTCCAGTATTTACCACTAAAACCATATTAATATTTGATCACCTATGGCTTTGGACAGATGGGTTATTGGGTCCAGCCATGCCTGAGATGCTCAGAGGAAGGATCACCACAGCACGGCTTCACCTTTCTTCCACCACATTAAAATCCAGCCATTATGTGGCTTGGCGTTTTCTACTTCCTTCATTCCATTATGGCTCACCGATAATAGTATCATTAGAAGTACTTCAATACAGTTTAGGTTTTCTTTTCAGAAAACTAGCCAAGTTTCTCAAGAAAATTTGTTGAAATGTTAATTCATTAATTTTTATTTTCCTAAATTATCAAGTTATAGGTAATAAACATGTGTAAAAGTAGAAAATTCTAGAAATCAGAAGGGTTGTTAGTTAAAATCTCCAGAAAAAAGCAAGTTTTCAGAGTCCATTTATAATTAACTGGACTTCTGTAATAAAATATGTCATACAATACTTAAAATAGTTTAGAAGTCAATTAAAATTATCTTGTATGAAACACATAACAAAAATAAGGGACAGATTATGCTCTTTTAAAAGATGGAAAACTCAGCTGCTCTAGGAGACCTGCACACTCACCACACTGTTCAGGGGTGATGGTGATAATGACGTTGGCACGGGGGGATCTGAACTTTATGCTAGAATATGAGGAAACTATTAAATACGGCAAGCCTTCACTAGCATAGCTAGAAAAGACATTTAAGATTTAACATTGTTTTCCTTCACTGTTTCTAAAAAGCATCTGAAAGACTAGAACCCAGATCCCAAGTGAGATAACTTTTCATTAGGTTTGGAGGATTTGGTTCTATTTATGTGCCTTGCTCAAGGCTGGGAATAAACTTAACTTTATCTAGGGAACCACTCTTCAGGTGGATGCAAGAGACCAGACCCTGCAGCCTCCCTCAACACAGTGAACAGCACAGCAGCATGCGGGGAGCCCCAACAGTACCACTCACCCACATCTGCACAGGCAAGAAGAAACAATAAAATACCGTCTCCCTGCAAAGCCAGGAAGAGGGAGGATTTCTCCTGACTGTTACCATAAGCACAACAAAACTGAGCAACTACTTGAAGGAGTATAGAAAGATTCCTTCTTAACATTCATCTCTTATCCCTAGCTGTAGACAAAGGTTAGGGACTTCTGTGTTTATCTTGCTCTCTCTGTTAAATGGCCAGGTAGACAACTATGTAAAACTCCCCCTTCTTTCCCTGAAAGCAAGTTTGTGCTCACATACACCTGCACTAACTATTTATCTGTCTGCCTATCTAATGTAATGTAAATAATGGGTGATTTGTTTTGACATCTCACTTACTAAGTATAGTTTTATCTTCTGTTTCTGGCAATGCTTCCTCTGAAGCTGGATAAGGTGAAGATACATTCCGCAGATCCTTTGGGGAGAAAACACACACACACACACACACACACACACACACACACAGGAATTGTAACATTGTTATATTTCAATAATATTTAACATTTTATTCTACAAGTAAGGTTTACACTATCTTATCAATAACATTGGTATTAAGAAGAACTGAATGATTTCTGAAAACAAGTAAAATTTGATGACTATTCTTACAGAAATAGTAACCTATTGTGTACTCTGTCTTTCAAATGACCTTTAATTCTACGTAAAATACAGCAACTGCTATTTTTAAAATACAGTGAAACCTGAGAAAGAGGTAGATTTTATGGAAAACCATTTTAGAAAGAACAATCCTGGAGCTGTCAGTCATAGCCATAAGGGAATAAAGAAAAAACATGTACATGATCTATCATCCAATTGATTGAAATACAGAATAAGAGGCAGTCCACACTTCTCCCAGTTATTCTTTTTTTTTAAGATTTTATTTACTTATTGGACAAGCAGAGAGAGAGAAAGAGAGAGCCCACACAAGTAGGGGGAACAGCAGAGGGAGAGGGAGAGGGAGAAGCAGACTCTCCACTGAACAGGGAGCCCCATGTGGGGCTCGATCCCAGGACCCTGGGATCATGACCTGAGCCGAAGGAAGATGCTTAACCAACTGAGCGACTGAGTCACCCAGGCGCCCCTTCTCCCAGTTATTTTCATAATTTGTAGTTAAGTGGTATTTATCTTGCAGCCCATGCAAATGATCTGGATTAGATTCTCTGCTAATTTATTCAATTGCAGAGACAACATAAAGCAGGAGAAAGAATGCTGGATTTAGAATCTGGGTTTCCACTCAAAACACTCATCAACAAGCCTTCTGACCCCAAGCAAACCAATTCATACTTAGGACCTCTACTGTCTCCGTTTTAAAATGAGGGTGCTGGACCGCATTATGATTCTCAAGGTGGGGCCACATTTTCATATTTTCTGCCTTAGGATCTTCATGCAATAATGTAGCAAGATGCAATATTGATGGGAATGTGACACAGGTAAACCACAAGGAAGACCTCTCCCTTCTCCACCACCCCTCTCCTCACAGATCACATTCAGCCATCCAACTGTTTTTTTATATGGTCCCTGGGCATCCCTCTGCGGAATAGCACTGTGAGCCAGGGGACCAAGCTTGGCATCCCCCTCTGCCCCTTCTCTGCTCTGCTCCAGCATCTGCCTCAGCCACTGCCCAAAGCCGGCACTGATCTTTAACTATGCAATGGATACTCTGCCATTGGCCACTGCCAGGGTCTCAGTGACGAAATATCACTCCAGGAGCTAATGACTTGGTGAAGTCCCCCCTCCAACACTCATACCCCACCCTCCTCCAATCCCTTGCAATTCAGCCCCTTCACCCCCTTACCAGTCCTACCAGCCTGTGGCTCTTTCTTTAGGAGACTGTCTCCAGCTGATGGTAACTGGGCACGAAGTGGGCCAACCATCCTGGATGACCCACCAGGCAAACTAGGGGATGGCAGGGAGGAATTTTCTTTCTCGTTATTATAAATACACACATAGTAACCTTGATTTTGCCTCTTGGTCCACAAAATCTAAAATATTTTCTCTCTGGGCCTTTACAGAAAACGTTGCTAACCTCTGGTCTAGAAGATCTCTTAGATTCTATCCAGCTTCAAATCTCTAGACTATGAGGAGCAGAAAAGAAAACTAAAGTCACACTTGCCTGGATTTCTTTGCTCTTCTCTTGCAGAACTGGTGGAGTCTTTTCTTCAGCTTCTTTCTCAATTTGTAGAGCCTCACTGATTTTTTCATTGTCATGAAATGCTTTGATAGCTTCTTGGACAAGAGTGTCAATAGAAAGTATCTGAATAGGAAAGTCTAAAGTGCAAAAGACAATTTTATTAATATCTTTTCATTTAGGAAATTGACATAATTATCCTTCTGTGCTGGCTTCATCCAATAACACTGTCTCTAGGGCCTCCTACAACTGTCTTTTGGATCAAGCCACTTATTTTTTTTTATTGTGATAAAATTCACATAACATAAATCTAACCATTTTAACCATTGTAAATGATACACCACAGTGGTATTTACGTCATTCATGTTGTCCAACCATCAGCACTATCTTGTTCCAAAAAATTTTCATCACCAAAAGAGAAAACCCTGTACCCATTAAGCATTCACTCCTTATCTCTCTATCCCTGTCCCTATAACCACTAAGTTGTCTTCTGTTTCTATGGATTTGCCTATTCTGGACATTTCATATAAATGGAATCATACAATATGTGGCCTTTCATGTCTCATTTCTTTCATTCAGCATTGTGTTTTCAAGGTTCATCCGTGTTGCAGCTCATATCAGTACCTCACTCCTTTTTTATGGCTGAGTAATATTTCATTATATAGATTAATACCATTTTTATTATCCATTCATCAGATGACAGGCATTTAGATTTTGTCCCCACATTTTGGCTACTATTAATAGTGCTGCTATGAATATTCCTGCACAAGATTTCTTTTGAACACCTGTTTTCACTCCTTTGAGGGTATATATCCCCTAATGGAATTGTTGGGGCCATCTTTGTTTAATTTACTGAGGAACCACCAAACTGCTTTCCATAGTGGTGACACCATTTTACATTCCCACCAGCAACATATGTATGAGGGTTCCAACCAACACTTCCTCACCAACACTTGTTATTTTCCTTTTTTTTATTTACACCCATCCTAGTGGGTGTGGAGTGGTATCTCATTGTGCCTTTGTCAAGCTGCTTTTCAAGGAGGTCCTTTTAACATCTCAATAATGATCTACCCTTGTCTGTCTTGGAATAGTTTAAAATGGACTAGTCTCTGCAAATTGTGTTTTCCAGTGAAAACAGTAAAAAATAAGTATAACTGAATAAAAACTAATTAAACAGATGGAAACCTGGGCTTCTAACTGAATGAGCTTCAAAAGAAAAAGCCAAAGGTTCATAAAAAAGACAGAACTCAATGGATGTGAAGAATTAATACATTCATAATTTTAAGTGGATTTCTTTTGTATTTGTTATAAATTATTAATTTCCCCCTTCATTGGTAGGTAAATAAAATCTATGAGGAAAGTTTATAACTTGTTATTTCTCAAGACTATGCACACCATTATATAGCATATTCATATATCCAGGTTTGCTTGGGACAGTGCCAGTTTATGACTCTTAAATCCTAAAAGTGTCTGCCTTGGACAAGTAATTTTATATGATCACTGTAGTATAAAATTTTTGATGACAGAGTTTCCCAACATATCAGTAGATTCTTATGTATGTTGTCTACAGACATAGTCATTTGCAGCTACAGTCAATGTAAATAGAATCCAATAAGTGGAAAAAAAGAAGAAATTCTACCTTTTTGTAGAGCCTTTAGAGCAGTGGTTTTTCCACTAAATGTTTTCCCCAGTAAGCACCCTTTAATAGCAAATGAAGGTAATTCTGATACTGTTGACTTGACTTGAGGAGGATGAGATTTTTCAACTAATCTGTGAATCACGTGACCCAATATGCTATTGTTGGAGGGTGGTAAATTTTCTACCATTTCTTCTGGTAAGGCCCACTCTCCAACCATGTTCTGCAAAATAACAATGAAACAAACAAAACAGAATATTCTTAAAAGTGGGAATTTAGGCATATGAAAATTTTTAATATTGAAAATAAACTCAAATTATAGCAAATAAAAGTAATACTTTAAATAATTATGTTACATAAATGAGTAATAACATAAATAATATGTTCATATTAGAGAGCAGAAAAATGAGCTTCTTATGGAAAAGTAAAAATCCTTAACAGTTTATGAAAGTAGGCATACTGAGTTGAGACAAATTGTAACTCAGGTTGAGCATAAAGACACTTAAATTGAAGCTACCCTCAGTAAACAGATAAAAGAGAATAATAGTTTATCTGCTATCTTATGTAAACACTAAGCTTATTTTAAGATATTTTAATGTAAGAAAGATAAAAGAGAACATTCATGCCTGATATGATGCCCTCTAAATCTATTACATTTGACTCCCAGTTTTTTCAGGTTTCTTGCTGAAATGATCAAATAATTACAGGTTTACAAACAAATTACAGACCACATTCTCTGTAATAATCTAGAACTCAATTTTAAAAAGATATGAGAAATATAAATACTTAAAAATTATAAGCATTCTTGTAAAGTAATTCTTGGATTAAAGAAGAAGTTAAAAATATAAATGTACAAAAAGAACATTAAAACAATAGATTAAAAATATGGGATGGGATCCAACTGTACTCAGAGGAAAGTTCATAGTCCCATAAAATGCCTGATCTAAAATAAAAAAGAAGGAAAACAAACTAAGCATTAAAATAGGAAAAAATAATTTTAAATAAATAAATGAGGAAGGAACTCATAAAAATGGAAATGTTTAGAGAGCAAAACTATCAAGTTACTTTTTATTGATAATATTTCTAGAACTTGTCCAGACTAATCACAATACAGAAATTGCTACTAGTTCTGAATAAAGGTGAAGAATAGCAAGTATCAATTTTGTAACATACTATGAAAGAAACAAGAGATTTTAAGGATACTTAAAAAAAATTTCTTTAATTTTATTATATTTAAATTCAGTTAATTAACATATAGTGCATCATTAGTTTCAGAGGTAGAGTTCAGTAATTCGTCTGTTGCATATAACACCCAGTGCTCATCACATCCCACATGCCCTCCTTAATGCCATCACCCAGTTACCCCCTCACCCACCACCCCTCCTACAACCCTCAGTTTCTTTCCTATAGTTAAGAGTCTCTCATGGTTTGTCTCCTTCTCTGACCCATCTTATTTTTTTCCCTCCCTTCCCGTATGATCCTCTGTTTTGTTTCTTAATTTCCATATATGAGTGAAATCATATGATAATTGTCTTTCTCTGATTGACTTATTTCACTTAGCATAATACCCTCTAGTTCCATCCATGTTGTTGCAAATGGCAAGATTCATGTTTTGATGGCTGAGTAATATTCCATTGTATATATGTACCACATCTTCTTTATCCATTCATCTGTTGATGAACATCTGGGCTCTTTCCATAGTTTGGCTATTGTGGACACTGCTGCTATAAACATTAGGGTGCAGGTGCCCCTTTGGATCACTATATTTGTATCCTTTGGGTAAATAGCTAGTAGTGCAATTCCTGGGTTGTAGAGTAGTTCTATTTTTAACTTCTTGAGGAACCTCCATACTGTTTTCCAGAGTGGCTGCACCAGCTTGCATTCCCACCAACGTGTAAGAGGGTTCCCCTTTCTCTGTATCCTTGCCAACATTTGTTGTTTCCTGACTTGTTAATTTTAGCCATTCTGACTGGTGTGAGGTGGTATCTCATTGTGGTTTTGATTTGTATTTCCCTGATGTCAAGTGATGTGGAGCATTTTTTCATGTGTCTGTTGGCCATTTGTATGTCTTCTTTGGAGAAATGTCTGTTCATGTCTTCTGCCCATTTCTTGACTGGATAATTTGGTTTTTGGGTGTTGAATTTGGTAAGTTCTTTATAGATTTTGGATACTAGCCCTTTATCTGATATGTCAACTGCAAATATCTTCTCCCATTTTGTAGGTTGTCTTTTGGTTTTGTCAATTGTTTCCTTTGCTGTGCAAAAGCTTTTTGTCTTGATGAAGTCCCAATAGTTCATTTTTGCTTTTGTTTCCCTTGCCTGTAGAAACTTGTCTAGCAAGAAGTTGCTGAGCCTGAGGTCAAAGAGGTTGCTGTCTATGTTCTCCTCCAGGATTTTGATGGATTTCTGTCTCACATTTAGGTCTTTCATCCATTTTGAGTTTATTTTTGTGTATGGTGTAAGAAAGTGGTCCAATTTCATTCTTCTACATGTGGCTGTCCAATTTTCCCAACACCATTTGATGAGGGGACTGTCTTTTTTTCATTGGATATTCTTTCCTGCTTTGTTGAAGATTATTTGACCATAGAGTAGAGGAGGAGATATTTGAAAATGACGTATCAGTCATATACAATATATATATGGAATATATATAATGGAATATTACTCAGCCATCAAAAAATGAAATCTTGTCATTTGCAACGACATGGATGGAACTAGAGTGTATTATGCTAAGTGAAATAAGTCAGTCAGAGAAAGACAATTATCACATGGTTTCACTAATATGTGGAATATAAGAAATAGCGCAGAGGATCACAGGGGAAGGGAGGGAAAATTGAATGGGAAGAAATCAGAAAGGGAGCAAACCATGAGAGATTACAACTACAGGAAGCAAACTGAGGGTTGTGAGAGGGGAGGTGGGTGGGGTCACTGGGTGACAGGCATTAAGGAGGGCACGTGATGTGATGAGCACTGGGTGTTATATGCAACTGATGAATTACTGAACTCTACATCTGAAACTAATGATGTACTATGTGTTGGCTAATGTAATTTAACTTAAAAAAAGATACAGTAATGAAAAAATGAGTTTCAGAAAGAAAGAAGTTTAGTCAATGCACAAAAATATAAATTCTATAAACAGATCTAAGTATAGTAGGAATTTAGTACATAATAAGGTTTATATTTCACAGTTGCAGAGAAGATTATTATTTCATAACTGGTACTGGAATAACTTATGGCCACATATTTGAAAAAAATTAACTTGGATATCCTTATAGTTTTCATGAAAATAGATTCTGGAACCAAGAAATCATGAAGGCACCAAAATCTGGATGAATATTTATATGTTCCAGGATGGTCTTTTTAAGCATGAAAACCATAAAAGAAAAGGCTGATAAATTTAATTACATAAAAATAAAATGTTCTATACATCCCCCCCCACATAAACATACCTACACACAACTTAAAAATAAAGAACAAAAGGAAAATGTCTGTGAACATATATATGTTTGACAAAGGGTTAAGAGTCTTAGTTTATAAACAGCTCTAAGTAATCAGATAAAGAAAAATATCCCAACAGAAAAAAAAGGCACAAAGAATATGAACAGTCAGTACCCAAAATAGAATAAAATGGTCAATGAGTTTTTAAAGCAATGTTCAAATTCACAGAAATAAAGATATCCAAATAAAACAATGATGCATCATATTTTGCCTAACACAAAAAAATTAGTCATACTTCTCATTCAATACTGGTGGGAGAGTAAATTAACACATTGCTTTATTGTATTTTCTAAAGTGTTCAAAGTTGCTATAACATCACTGTAATAATAATGAAAAATAATAAAAACAATTAAAGACACAAAAACAGATAAGATTAGGGTTTAATTTATATACAAATCACTGGAAACAAGTAAGATAGTATTTTTCTGAAGTCACTTAAAGATCTTAAAAATTTATCTTTGGTGCATATAAAAAAATTTAGTAACATAAGTAGGGAACAATTTTATTATATAAATATTCCATCCACAATCTACAAAGACTAGAAATATATGTCATTTATGATCTATTTTAAGATTATTTGAATTATACTGAACTCTACATCTGAAATTAATGATGTACTAAATGTTGGCCAATTGAATTTAAATTAAAAAAAAAGATTATTTGGAATTAGTACATGCAACCTATTTATCTAACTATTCAAACTTCAAAACACTCTGATACGTTGTTTCAGTGGTCCAGAACATTATGAATTCAAGATATATCAGCTTTTTTAAAAATCATGTTTAAGTCTTCCCCAATTCTTATGATCCGTTTTATTAGCACTTTTTTTTTATTTTATCACTTGCCCCCAGTCAACTTGCCCCCAACCACCTTAACTTAGTCTTCTTAGTCCAAATAATTGGGACAGAAAAACATGAGCAATATCCACTGGGGGAGTAAATGAGTTTCCTCAACAACACAGGCTCTCATGAAAACCAAAGACAGAACAAAAACAAAAGACAAAGGTCATTGTATTTCTTCACAAAACACGGGCCAATTTTTCAACTTCTGCTAATCTGAATTGCCTTACCTCCTTTTCTTTTTTAAATTTTTTGAGAAGGAAAGTAATGTCTCTTCTGACTACACATCAGGATATAAATCTTTATATTTGTATACTTATATTAATATATATTCTATGTGACACAGCATAAATATTCATATATGCTAGGTCATATATAAATGTATACATGTTTTTATATATGCTCTGTCATATATTAATAAATACATGCCTATGTTGTTGCATTTCTTTTTCTCAGTATTCTTTCAATATCTATCAATTATCTGACAAAAAAATGTTTGCTCAGAATATAAACTGACAGATTTGATAAGTGCTATAGAAGAGTTGCCTGATTTGGTGACAGTATTTCTGATATGACAACATCCTGAGGTAAACAAATGCTTTTTGAAACAAATAAACAAAAATCCCCCAAAGTATTCATAATAGGTTTTCCTTTAAAATTGGTGGAATTTATTACTAAATAAATATAATTGTATCTGATTATTACTTCTATTCAAACTATCTTTTCTTTGTAAAATTTATTTTGTTTTACTTTAATGTCTTTGGTTTTTCTAACAATTCTGTGCATAATAATTATAGGCATTGTTCAAAATTAGCTAAATACTAAATTGCTTTCCATAATCATTGATTGAATTAGAATTTATTGCTTGCTTCTGCTTTCATTCATTGGAATCGTTTATACTTCTAAATTAGACAAGTGATTTATGTAATGTGGCCAATCAGAAATGAATCAAATTAAAAAACAAACCAGAGAAATTATGTTATTTTAAAAAAAAGTTTTGGGCGCCTGGGTGGCTCAGTTGGTTAAGCGACTGCCTTCGGCTCAGGTCATGATCCTGGAGTCCCTGGATCGAGTCCCGCATCGGGCTCCCTGCTCGGCAGGGAGTCTGCTTCTCCCTCTGACCCTCCCCCCCTCTCATGTGCTTTCTCTCATTCTCTCTCTCAAATAAATAAATAAAATCTTTAAAAAAAATAAAATAAAAAAAAGTTTTAACACTGCATCAAAAACTTATGATGTACTATATGCTGGTTAACTGACCATAATAAAAAAAAAAAAAAAAAAAGAAAGACACCAAAAAAAATAACAAAAAAATAATTAAAAAGGCTTTAAGTCCAAGGCCAATTTTAAGTGGAAAGTTTCCAATGTTCTAATGATTTTGTGCAGTGTAGTCATTTAGTCTGTTCTAAAGGAACCATTCTGGGACTGAAATCAGATGACCTGGATTCCCATAATAGTTCTGCTACTTACTTGTTTTGTACTCTTGTCAATTCCCTCATAATATCTATCTCACAGGGCTGCTGCAAAGATTGAATGAAAGGCTTGTGTGAGTAGCCTATGTGACTGTGCACTTTAAATGCTTAACTAAGCGGTTCTCAGGCTACTGTTGGAGGCACATAATAGTGTCACACAGGAGGGTTGCCAACAGGAGAAACCACATTCAGCTTGCACCCCAATCTGAGAGGCACGCTTCTTCTCAAAGGGATCAGAATAAAGCCCTGTTCCATCACTGAATTAGTGGTAGAATGTGGCCAAACACAATGGGATAGAATGTTGGCCATGCAGAGAACATTTTCTTTGAATGTTTAGGTTAGGTTAACCTGTGGAGATAAGGGGATCAAGGATTTGGTGGAACACATTTTGCAGAATCATCTTAAAAATACAGTTGATAAAGTTTCTAGTAAAGACCACGATAGGGTAAGTCAAAGTAATCATCTCAGGTTGGAATAAGAACATGATGAGTGAAAAGGAGGTCAGAAGAACTGGAAAAAGGGAAATTCAGACCAGAATGAAGGTTGCTAGCTTAACTACAATAAGCTAAAGAGATTCATTAGTGAAGAGGAACTAGATTTTTTTTATCAGATCCCTATTTTACATGGTTTGTTATATATAATTATGTTAATTTTATAATAAAATTTTATTAGAGAAAAGTCATGTAATAAAATGTATCATTTTTACTCCTTCAGGTATTGTTATAAATAGATATCTGACTATTAGTTTCAAGACTCTGATGCCTTAGCATAGGCAATACTACGTAAGTATCACCTGGTTCAAACTATTGCTTTAATGAGATACTTTATCTGTGTAGATGTGCTCCATGATACTAGCACTTGATTAATGGAAACTGTCATATATATATATAATAATAATTATTATTATTATTATTTTTTTTTATATAGAGAGAGCACAAGCAGGCAGAGTGGTAGGCAGAGGGAGAGGGAGAAGCAGGCTCTCTGCCGAGCAGGGAGCCGGACGCAGGGCTCGATCCCAGGACCCCAGGATCATGACCCGCGCCAAAGGCAGCCGCTTAACTGACTAAGCCACCCAGGCACCCCTATATATAATAATTATTAATATGTCTTTATCTTAATATTAATAGTCTCTGCATAAATACCATCAGTATGCATACTTGAGAAGATACAAGACTCAAGATCCACCAACACCTAGGGGTCCACCTCTCCCTGTGAATTCTTGTCTACCGACACACAGGGACCATGAAATTACAACAGTGTAAACAGCCTCTGCCCTTGGTTGAAAGTCAAACCTATTTACCAGCACCGTTTTCATTAATTGATTTACACTGACCTTTTTGGAAACTGAATTCTGAATTCCTGGGATCATAGGATCCACCTATTCTTCCTATCTTCACAAATTACATGGATCTAACACACTGATAACCAGCCTGGATCACCACTCACATGGTTCTCTATATCATGTTGTAGGCACCTCATGGTTACCTAGACTTCTGATTCTGGTTACTTCCAGTCTGTCATATCCTTTTTGTTTCCCAAGCTTTAATGTGTCATTACCCTTCATCCCCCTGTTATTAACCATGGCTAAAAGCAACATGAGCATTTACAGACAGCATCTGCTTGGGAACAGTATGCTTGAATGTAGGCTGATGTGCACACTTCAGGGGCAAGTGTGAGATCATGTGTTCAGTTCATTAGATTCCCTCCCTGATTGTCACACTGTCCAAGGGGTTCGATGCTGCTGCTGGTGGAGCTGCATAGTTTTCTCAACAAATTGTTTACTCTGTGTACATGATTACCCTTGGACTCAAGCAGATGTACTTCATTCTCATTTCTTGCCACTTTCAAGGATCCAAGTGAGGAAGAGAGCTTCCTCATCCACTCTTTTAAAGAAGAGCAGGCATGGTTTACTTTGATCAACTTGGATAACCAGAATCTGGGTCTTGGGAGATATTCATCAGTCCATAAAATATGAGTGCCTCTATCTAACACAACATCCAGCTAACAAGCAAACATTGTATTATGCCAGTGATATTTAGTAGTGACATCCAAATGTGGCTTTTGTAGAATGGTGGTACTAGTCTGAAAGCACACACAATCCAGTGTTTGATCTCATAGATTGTTAGAACTTAACCAACATCGGCATGGCCTGAAGTGCCCCATATATTCCCAGTTTGGTAGACTCTACATGTCTTACAATTCAATTACAGATGCCTTCAAAAAAACAAAAACAAACAAACAAACAAAACAAGACAAATGCCTTTTCTCTTAAGAGATAGAGCTTCTTAGCATTTGACAAAGTACAGCATTCTTTCTTGATTAAAACTCTTCAGAGTGTAGAGATAGAGGGTACATACCTCAATATCATAAAAGCCATCTATGAAAAACCCACAGTGAATATCATTCTCAATGGGGAAAAACTGAGCGCTTTCCCCCTAAGGTCAGGAATACGGCAGGGATGTCCACTATCACCACCGCTATTCAACATAGTATTAGAAGTCCTAGCCACAGCAATCAGACAACAAAAAGAAACAAAAGGCGTCCAAACTGGCAAAGAAGAAGTCAAACTCACTCTTTGCATATGATATGATACTTTATGTGGAAAACCCAAAAGACTCCACCCCAAAACTGCTAGAACTCGTACAGGAATTCAGTAAAGTGGCAGGGTATAAAATCAATGCACAGAAATCAGTTGCATTTATATACACCAACAACAAGACAGAAGAAAGAGAAATTAAGGAGTCGATCCCATTTACAATTGCACCCAAAACCATAAAATACCTAGGAATAAATCTAACCAAAGAGGCTAAGAATCTGTACTCAGAAAACTATAAAATACTCATGAAAGAAATTGAGGAAGACACAAAGAAATGGAAAAACGTTCCATGCTCATGGATTGGAGAACAAATACTGTGAAGATGTCAATGCTACTTAGAGCAATCTACACATTTAATGCAATCCCTATCAAAATACCATAAACTTTTTTCAAAGAAATGGAACAAATAATCCTAAAATTTGTATGGAACCAGAAAAGACCCCGAATAGCCAGAGGAATGTTGAAAAAGAAAAGCAAAGCTGATGGCATCACAATTCTGGACTTCCAGCTCTATTACAAAGCTGTCATCATCAAGACAGTATGGTACTGGCACAAAAACAGACACATAGATCAATGGAACAGAATAGAGAGCCCAGAAATGGACCCTCAACTCTATGGTCAACTAATCTTTGACAAAGCAGGAAAGAATGTTCAATGGAAAAAAGACAGTCATTTCAACAAATGGTGTCAGGAAAATTGGACAGCCACATGTAGAAGAATGAAACTGGACCATTTCCTTACACCACACACAAAAATAGACTCAAAATAGACAAAAGACCTAAATGTGAGACAGGAGTCCATCAAAATCCTAGAGGAGAACACAGGCAGCAACCTCTTCTACCTCAGCCGCAGCAACTTCTTCCTAGAAACATCGCCAAAGGCAAGGGAAGCGAGGGCAAAAATGAACTATTGGGACTTCATCAAGATAAAAAGCTTTTGCACAGCAAAGGAAACAGTCAACAAAACCAAAAGACAACCTACAGAATGGGAGAAGATATTTGCAGTTAACATATCAGATAAAGGGTTAGTATCCAAAATCTATAAAGATTTGTTTATCAAATTGATGAGTTTATCAAACTCAACACCCAAAGAACAAATAATCCAATCAAGAAATGGGCAGAAGACACGAACAGACATTTTTCCAAAGAAGACATCCAAATGGCCAACAGACACATGAAAAAGTGCTCAACATTGCTAGGCATCAGGGAAATCCAAATCAAAACCTCAATGAGATACCACCTCACACCAGTCAGAATGGCTAAAATTAACAAGTCAGGAAATGACAGATGTTGGCGAGGATGCGGAGAAAGGGGAACCCTCCTACACTGTTGGTGGGAATGCAAGCTGGTGCAGCCACTCTGGAAAACAGTATGGAGGTTCCTCAAAAAGTTGAAAATAGAGCTGCCCTATGACCCAGCAATTGCACTACTGGGTATTTACCCCAAAGATACAAATGTAGTGATCCGAAGGGGTACATGCACCTCAATGTTTATAGCAGCAATGTCTCCAATAGCCAAACTATGGAAAGAGCCAAGATGTCCATCAACAGATGAATGGATAAAGAATATGTGGTATATATATATACAATGGAATATTATGCAGCCATCAAAATAAAACAAAATCTTGCCATTTGCAACGACGTGGATGGAATTGGAGGGTATTATGCTGAGCGAAATAAGTCAGTCAGAGAAAGACATGTATCATATGATGTCACTGATATGAGGAATTCTTAATCTCAGGAAACAAACTGAGGGTTGCTGGAGTGGTGGGGGGTGGGATGGATGGGGGGCTGGATGATAGACAATGGGGAGGGTATGTGCTATGGTGAACGCTGTGAATTGTGTAAGATTGATGAATCACAGACCTGTACCTCTGAAACAAGTAATACATTATATGTTAAAAAAAAAAAAAAAAAAAGAAGATAATAAGAAGGGAAAAATTAAGGGGGGAGAAACCAGAGTGGGAGATAAACCATGAGAGACTATGGACTCTGAGAAACAAACTGAGGGTTCTAGAGGGGAGGGAGGTGGGGGAAAGGGTTAGCCTGGTGATGGGTATTAAAGAGGGCATGTATTGAATGGAGCACTGGGTGTTATACGCAAACAATGAATCATGGAACACTACGTCAAAAACTAATGATGTAATGTATGGTGATTAACACAACATAATAAAATAAAATTTAAAAAAAAGAGAGCTTCTTAGGGAACACAACACTTAAAGTGTTTTTGACACCTGCTTGGGTTTTTCTGAAATGCAATCTTTTAACCTATATAATAAAACCAACAGATTTGGACAGATTGTCTTGGTACAGTGTAGCCAAAGGACTTAAGATGGAAGCTTCTAATAAACTGTCTTTGAGAAACACCACAGGTAGTAACTCCACAAAAGGAGGCTATGCTCCTTTCAGAGTACAGCTGATGCACCACAACTCCATCATACCGATATTCGAGCTGCCTTAACCTTTCATCTCCTATGGCAGACTTTCTCTTGCACACCACTCTGCAAGAAGTGAGGAAGTGATGCAGTCTGTGATACCTGAAATACGATTTTGCTCATACTTTACAACTCAGCTGAAAATCACCCCTTCCAGGGTTCCCATAACCTCCCGTGCTTATCCACACTTAACATCATGCTCTGGAATTTTTTTTTTCTCATCTCCACTAAACTGTGAGCACCAGGAGGTAAGGATCTCTATCTTAATCAACTTCATATCCCCAGTACTTAGAACAGTGCTGGCACATAGTAGATAGTCAATATTTATTGACTGAATTAATGAATCAATCAAGCAATCAGTGGTATAGGCTATATGTGAACTGAATAAATGAGTGAATACATGGATATTACATTTTAGTAATTTTGATTGAGGACAAAGAGGACTTAGACACATCCCAACCCAAAGTCTAGGAACAAGATCAGAAAACGTCATCCTCAAAGAAGTTAACAAGAACCCACACATCATGTATGAAATGAGCTAATCCTGCAAGCATTTCTAGAAGTTATGGCTGGCAGTATGATTTTGAGGGAGCTTCTCCATTAAATCAAGGTATCCTTTTTTTTTTTTTTTTTTTTTTGGCAGCACACAGCATCTCAGTGAAAATGCAATAAATTTAAATAACTTATAACTTTGGGATTTTGTAAGAAGCTCCGCCAGAGATTTCTCAGGGTCCTGGAGTAGATAAGAGCAGCCTGTGTGAATGGGTAGTAAGAGCCACTCTATGGCAAGCTGTTTGTGACCTGGGTAATTTCATATTCCTAACTGGCCATTTATCTTGGGTCTGCTAAACTAGGTTGACCCAACTGTGTACCCCAGACTGGCAGACAATAAAAAATAAGCTGCAGGCATTCCAGCTCTACTTGTGGCAACTGCCTAGGGCTTCCTTACTTTGTTTCCAGGCCCTTAATGTGAGTCCTGTTCTGTTCCAGTTCTGCCTCACTTCCAGCCTGCCGCCTTTGTTTTCATTTTATAGTCTGGTTCTCACCCAATCTCAGCTTTGATCATTGGAGTATTCAAAGGCCTGGGCTTAAGCCCACCTCTGCCTCTTCCTGTTTTCAGCTAATTCAGGTAAATTATCCTGACCATTTTGGTTCTAGCTCCAAGAATTCAACCCCTGGCCCCAGCTCTCCTGGCTGACCTCGAGTCTGGATCTGTCCTGTCTCCCACCAGAGAGAATCCAATATTATAGAAGCACATTTACAACTGTGACAACATGGAAAGTCAAGTGGCCATATTCCAGGTACAGTGCTTGGGAAATATGGCACTCAGAAAAAAGCCATACTCCACAGGGAAGAACTAGGGCAAAACTTGGTAGCTTTCAGAGGCTGTGTTCTTTTTCTCCCCTTCCTAAGCTTTCTATCCTCCAACCACACCAAAATCCTGAGGGAATCTGGAGGAATTGCCAAAATCTGTAATTTAGATTTAAAAATTCCTGACAATCAGCCAGAATTCTCAGGAGAAACAGAAGGGGTAGTTGGATGTCTTGTCTGATGGAGAGTTTGGCTCATGTAACCTGGCAGCCCTAGAGGGTTTCTTGACCACTGTATGGTACTCCTTTGATAGCCAGGTTCCAATGGAAAGGATTGATAGTGCCTTATACTGCTTTTGACAAGGAGGAAGAGAAGACATAGCAGCAGGCTGATGTGCAACTGAATTCTGACTTCTCGTCCAGGAGCTGTTATGGAATGGGCTCTGTGCAGGGGCCCAGATCAAAGGTCTCAGAACAAGTTGAAAAGATGAACTGGCCCTGCTGAGTGAGCTTGGCAGCTCTTCTGAGTCATCTGACCTCCAGTCAGGTCTGAGTATTATCAGCTTCCTGACCATACCTTCTGGCCAAACAGCCTGGCCTTCAGATTCCAGAGAAGTCAGGGAAGTGGGGATGCACACCTCACGCTGACATTGGCCAGGGACATGCACCTCCAGAGAAGGTATGCCTCCACACCCGTCTGTGCTAGAGTGCTCAGACAGGGCCACGCCATTATCTACCATTAGGAAGTACAAGTGTGGCTCATGGTAATGAGGGGAAGGAAGAGGTTAACTCTACTTCCCCTGCCATGCTGAGCTGAAGACTGTTCTGGCCAGAGCAGAACTGAGTCATCAATGCCTGTCTATCAATCAATCTCATGGTTAACTCCAATTCATCAGCAAATCTGAAGAACTGGTACTAATCAAATAATGGCTTTTACTCAGAAATCTGATCATTTCTGTCCCAGCAGTAGGCTTCCCCAATCTGATCTATTACTATGAAAACAGATGTGTTTAATTCTAGCTTTGCACAAAAGAAGACCTAGGGCAACAGAGTCCATCTACCTTGTACTTATTTTTAAAGGGGAATTCAAGTTGATCATGGTCAATTACCTAGCATGTGGTGCTGCTCACTGTCAAAGCTTACAGGCCTACACTTGGGGGAGCCTGGCACCTCATTCTGCAATCCAATCACTCTGGCTGGTAACAAATCCGGAGGTTCAGAATGCTCAGCACTTGCAACCAGTGGCAGGCTTCTTTTCCTAAAACTTTTGAGCAACTGATTACTTGTGTATTAGGCAGCCAGAATCATGGGGCTGATACTTTGTCTTGTAGGTTTGATTAGTAGGGGTAACTGAGACTAAGTCATTCTGAGAGCTCCTCTGTCTTAAAAACTTATATTTCAGTGCTGTTGAAATTCAATGACAAACTGGATGCAAACAATAGGCAGAGGCTTCTACTTACTTAGCATTCTGATTTCAGACACATTCACAGTGACTCACTGAGAGGATCAATGGGAGAGTAGCTGATTTACCCCAAAATGGCAGGTTCCTACTCCTGGCTCCATTCTCTGCTCTGGAAAGTCACCAAGGCCCCTCTAAGGCATTAAACATGGCACACTGGGAATTACAGCAGCTGTGTCTAGCCCAATGTTTTTCAAAGCACAATTGCCTGGAGTTAGAACAAATTCAGACTCTAAGGCTTGCATTTCTCCTGACCCCAAATGCCCTTGGGATAGCATCATACTGTACTTTATATCAGAGCCCTCCCTATGCCAGGGCTGCCAAACAATTCTGGTGGTGGTGGCTGTCCTCATAAAAAATAGTAAATTTCATTCCTTAGTTGCTCAAGCCATGTTGTCTTCATCAGGGAGGTGGTAGTCTCTCTCAAGATCACTTCTATAATAATTTCTGTGGTCTTGCTACTCAGGTAAATTTTCCAGAAGCTTCTACATCTGAATTCACCTATCTGCTGCCATTGCCCAGCCAGGGACAGTTAGACAGACTTGGCTGGAATTTCTCTATCACAAAGTGTGTAGACACTATGATTTGGTCTACCTATTTTGTCACTCAAAAATTCATGTAGAATTTTTCCACACAGAATACCCTCTTCTCATAGTAATGACTAGTGCATTCTATTTTCTTTGCTTCACTGCTAAGGTTACTTACAGAGGTATAGACCACCCAAAAAAAGCTTAGAAGTGACTGCTCAATATGTGAAAGACTACGGTAAGTCCAGTGTACCAAAGAATATAACTGACAGGCCCTGGGCACTGGGTAGGAGGGGTGGGGTGGGAGGGTCTTCCAGGTGGGAGGGTTTCTGGTTCTCAACCCAATACATCTGCCCCACACCAAAATTCAGACTTTCTTGGGTCCATTCAAGTTTCTTGAGATTAACAACTTCGTGTGTTCTTGTTATATTTCCCTGACTTCTCTGGAATCTGAAGGCCAGGCTGTTTGGCCAGAAGGTATGGTCAGGAAGCTGATAATACTCAGACCTGACTGGAGGTCAGATGACTCAGAAGAGCTGCCAAGCTCACTCAGCAGGGCCAGTTCATCTTTTCAACTTGTTCTGAGACCTTTGATCTGGGCCCCTGCACAGAGCCCATACAGATCTTGAGACAGAACATCTCAACCAACAATGTGAAAGCAACTGCTTACTCTATTTAAAAGGCTACATTCCTGCAGGTCTAGAAACAAAAGATATAAACATATCTCCATAGTCAAAAGACAAGGTGTTAAGACTTCTTTCTCAGCAGGGGATAAAAAGCAATAAAACAATTTCATTTGAAATCAAGGGTTCCTATACTTGACTGGCAAGTTTGTACTTTGAGACATTTTATGTGTCCTGAATAAACATGTATGTTATGAAATGAATTGTGTGCCTCCAAAATTCATATGTTGAGGCCTTAACCCCACCGTGATGGTATTTGGAGGCAGAGCTTTGGGGAAGTAATTAGGTTTAGAAGAGTTGATGAGATTGGGGCCCCCGTGATGGGATTAGGGTCCTGTTAAGAAGAAGGCAGACCAGAGTTCTCTCTCTCTGTTCATGTAAGGACACAGTGAGGTAGCCATCAGCAAGTCAGGAAGAGAGTCCTCACCAAAGAACTGAATTAGCTGGCATCCTGAACTTGGACTTTCTGAAACTGCGAGAAATGAATTCCTGTTGTTTAAGCCACCCAGTCTATAGTATTTTCTTATTGCAGCCTGAGCTAATACAACACATATCTTTTAAGTAAATAAAAATAATAATGACCTATTCACACTATCTACTAAAATTAATCAGTGTACTTGAGTCAGTTACCCATATCACTTGAGTGATACAGGCTTCAAGTTAGTATTCTATTCATAAGGGAACTGATTAATAATACACTGCGAAGACTGGGTCATTCACTGGGAAACCAGGGAACAAAGCAAGAGCTAAGCTGGAGATCTACTGTCAGAAGCTGAGTCTAGAAAGCCATTGGATCAATACTAAAGCCTGGAGTTAAAGAGTAAGAACAAGATAGAATCTGGAATCTTTGGGTCAAGCAAATCAGATGAGACTTATGTAGGAAAGAAACAATCCATGGCCCATTTAGTCTCACATTCCTATTCTCCAGGGGAAAAAGACCTGGTAATAAGCCATTGTATAAACAAATTTGGGGATGGGTATGTATACATCTGCTGCAGTGACAGAAGTATTGGTGTTAAACCATAAAATATACAAGCGCATCTTCAAAGTTCAGTTAGTGGAAAATCATAAGCCAAAAGTGTTATTGATAAAAATGTGCATTACAACACACACTGTAGGGTTAACCCAACAACCAAGTAACCTCAACTGACTGTGAATTTAAACAGCAAGTTTTCATTAAAAACAAAAATCACAGCAGTTAAAAACCATGACCAGCTTGCAACAACATTGATGATCCTTCCTCCAAAATGGTAATTCCAACTACAACTTGTTTGTGGGCATGCGCAGCAGATCTCCACAAATTGCCAAGTGCTTTGTGGTGGAGAGTTAGAAAAATCTGTGTCTTCAAGAAGGAATTACCAAATTTTAGTTTATGAAGACCAAATTTTAGTAACTCCCAAACTCATTCAGTAGGTAACTGCTAATAAGCAGCTGCTCTAAAAATCAAATGCTATGGAATTCTGGGTAAGAAGAAGGCCAGTAAGAATCATGACAGGGACCTGCATCTGGGGAAGTTTGGGATTTACTAGGAGGAGTCCACTGCACAGTCGAGAACCACTAGCTGTTGGGTGGGGATGTTCTGGAACAGCTGATGCTCTCAAGCATTGGGGCTCCTGGCTTAGGCTGCTGCCCATGTCCACTGGGTCTTCAGTCTCCTCCCCACTCTCGGCTGAATAGCTCATGGTTATCCTATAACAGTGGATGTCCTGGCTGCTCCATGAGGCTGTTCCTGCTTCCTCTTGGGAGAGATAAATGATGTTCTTGGCCAGACCATTCTTAAACTAGACCTCTCTCATGTGTACCCAGTTTATAGAGTGATGATTTAGGAAATGATGTTAAGCGATAAGGGTCAAATTTTAGCCTCTATAAGATGTGTACATGAGCAAAAATTTGTTTTTATGCCTATTTCTAGGTGTAATATTTAAAAATTTTAAGCATCATAGCTTACGCTGACAGAGCTTTAAAAGTGTAGGCTCGAAGCCCGGATGTATCCGTTCTTTCAGGATGCTGGGTCTGGGTGCAACAATAGAGTATGCTAAGAATGTAAACCCTTCGGAGACTAATTTCTAAGTTATGCATTTACTTGAAGGATTAAAAATCCTGAGTAAATTTAGCAGTGATAAATGTGGACAATGGTTTCCTTTAGCTAAGCCGCCAATTGTTGCCCCTCTTCCTCCTATGAAAGGCTATTTACGCCAGATAATATAGTTTACAAGTTGAAGCATTTATTTTTTACTTATATGCAGGAACATATAACAAGTTTCTAAAGAGACAAAAGGTCTAATAACGGAATGATAATAGGATAGTTTACAGTAATATCCTAATACCTGTGTATGGTCTATTTTCCATCATGCAGTCAAAAGGAACAGAGCATATAAACATATATCAGAAATCCTAGGGTAATTTTCATTTCTAGGAAAACAGCAAAGGCTATAAACAAAATAAACTGTATTGCTAGACAGTCACATACTCCTAACAAAAGTTTATAATTTCCTGCAAAAGAAACATACCAGCTGCTTCAGGATGTGGTAAGACAAGCATGCTCCTGTGGTAATGATTTCCCAAACAAGAAAAAAGTTAGAAAGGCAAATCTTTGCTAGGCTGCAGACTACCAGGTCTCCTGATTTATGAAAGCAATAAGAATAGAGTAGATAGAGCTGTTAAAGAAAATGTTTAGAAATAAATATTCTATACATTAGTAAAACCTGTCAAATAAAATGATTTTTAATTTACAACAGAAAAAAATACCTTCACATATTTTACTATTGTCAGAGCATTTATTATGTAGCATGATATTTTAGGTTGACACACTAGATCTACTATATTCCACAACCATACAACATAAATATGCATGGATATCCTGTAAAGTTCTAGTCAATTCTTAAATAAAAATTCTCTTAATGATACAAATATAGATTCATCCAATTACAATGATGTACATTCAATTTCTCATAAGCTCACTTTTTTCTTTATCATTTTATCATAAATTTATCTTTTTAAAAATTTTTAAAATTTTTTTATTTTAAGTAGGCTCCACATCCAGCATGGAGCCCAGGGTGGGGCTTGAGCCCACCACCCCAAATCAAGACCTGAGCTGAGATCAAAAGTCGGATACTTAACCAACTGAGCCACCCAGCTGCCCCCATAAATCGATCTTTTTTCAATATTTACATATTAGTGCTATTTCACACTTTGCCCTGTTCATTGTCATTCATTCATTTTATTCATGCATCCCTTTGACAAACATTTACTGTGTATTTGCTAAATCTCAGCAAATGATTAGGTCAAATCATTCTTCCTTCTCAATTTTTCATGTTGCACTTAACTACCCTTCTAAACGTCATTCAGTGATAAAATCATGGGCCTCATTCTTCATTCCATTGATGCATATTTACCTAGAACTGCCATCTGATAGCTATTAATTTTACATCTTTCTTCCTAAAGGTGAGATGAAATTCAGTGGGGAGAGCAGGGCGGTGAGGAAAGAAATTAATATGTACTATTTGTATCCAACATGCAGTGCACTTGACTAAGTATTTAACATGTATTACCTTAAATAAGTTTCATAACAACAAAATAATGTAGGTATGTTTTTATCCCCATTTCATAACTTGGGAAACTGAGTCTCTCCCAGGCTGCCTAAGGTCTCACCTTGGTCTGCCTGACCCCAAAGGCTTTTAAGCAGCTCTTTAAGCACAAGTGTCACCCCTCACTTTTTCAAATCTCTCAATAATGTTTTGCTTGAATCTATGCTACTCCTAAAACTCAGACCTTCTACTCTTCCATATGCCTCTAAAAACTACATACTATTTAAATAAATTACTAAAGAAATATATTTATGCAAGGGTTTTTGTAGCAAAGGTAGACAGCTCATACAAAGAAAATGCTAATGAATAAATTAAAATATTTTAAAAATTCTAAAATCTATCAGCCCTAACGATGTATTATGTTTTATTTTTTTCAGACCACTCTCCTACTATTACTGGGAGTAACAGATAACAGATTATGAATAGGCTAGGCATTTAAAACTCAGTATATAAATACAAATTAAACCAAGGGAAAAGCCAAATATAAAAAGTCCATTTTTATTAATAGGGATGAAAATAACATGTCATAAAATTAATGTTAAAGAAACACCATGTATTATGTTGCATTCTCTCTCATTATTCCCTACTAGTAAGTACCTTATATTCTTCATAATCATTGCTATCGAGCAAGTCCCTCTTATCCAGTTCTGTAAGTTGTTCTGCAGAGGGCTTAGCTGGTAGATGCTTAATGGAGGCTTGCTCATATATGGGCTTTCCATTAAAAAACAGCTCCTTCCAGTCATGCATCAACTTATATGGAATCATACTATAGCAAAAAAGATTTAAAAAAAGGTAGAGATGAATCAATGGTTAGTCAAATATACACCTTAAACCTTAGTCTTTGTATTATCATATTCATTCCCCATGGTCTGCTGTTTGAGGCTAGGAATTCCACTTACTATTACTGTATATTACTAATGGCTAGTAGAACGTTTCAAACTTAGTAGGTTTGAATGAATCAACGTTACTTCAAGCCACTGGTTCCTCAAACTTTCATATTGACTGTGCACTAACAGAACAATATATCTGAAAATAATGAGCACTATCCTAAAACTTAGGTTCTTCTAAAACAATTCCCAGCTATGCCATTAAATGGCTGTGCAATCTTAGGAAATCCTTTAAATGCTCTAGTATCAGTGTCTTCCTGTGCAAAATGAACAGACTGAGTATTTTCCAAAGCCCTTTTAGGATGGCAGCTGGTTTCCACATTTGCAAATAATTTGTAATAGAAAAATCAAATGTATGGTGGTTTTATTGTCATTGTCTATTTGATAACCTTTAAAATTACTTTTCAGTAACTATTTCTACTTAAATCTGATGAATGATTAAGAGGTAATCAGGACAGGCTGATGGGAAAATAGCTTCAAGAAGAACAAAATGCAAAGAAGGAAAGAGTCTGACATGATTCTGATGCATTTCTCTAGAAATAGTTGGACTAGAGCTTGAAATTACAACAAAACAAGTAGTTTTTCATTTATTTCATTCCGATACATGCCACATGGATGAAACTTGAAGACATTAGGTTAAGTGAAATAAGCCAGACACTAAAAGAACAAATCATATACAACTTCATTTATATTAGATACCCAGAATAGACAAACTCACAGAGATCAAAAGTAGAACAGAGGTTTATCAGGGGCTGGAGAGTTATTAAATGTGTACAGTGCTTCAGTTTGGAATAATAAAAAAGTTCTGGAGATGGATGGTGCAGTTGCATAATAATGTAAATGTACTTATGCCACTGAAGTGTATATCTAAAATGATTAGAAGGGTAAATTTTATGTTATGTATGTTTTGCCACAATAAGAAAAGTAGTATTTCAATTAAATGTACAATTTCAAATATAATCACCTTATGTTTTCCATTAATAAAATATTTATAGTTGCTAAGGGTTACTTTGTAGAGATATGGAAGTTTAGAAATTGATAAACTCAGGCATAGAAATATTATAACATCAGCATTATTGAAATATCATTGGTTTCTATGGTGAAGTGATTAATAACTTATAAATTGTCCAAAACTTAATCTTACAATTACTTAGTTAATATCCTATTATCTGAATATTAATAATTTTAAGAAGCAATCTAAAAAGTCAGTTCTTCTGAGTAGGCTGATACCAAAAATATACCTGCGCTTTAGAAAAAAATATATACTGATAATATCTTGTTCAATGAAGTAACATGAGTTTATCTTGACTCTTAGCAGTCTAGACTAATATAATATATGTGTCACTGTTGTGTTCAATTGCAATTAAAAGACACTTATACAATACACAAAAAATGGATTAAAGACTCTAATGTAAGACCTGAAACCATAAAACTCCTAAAAGAAAACATAGGCAGTAAGCTCTCTGATATTGGTCTTGACAATGATTTTTTGGATTTGATACCAAAAGCAAAAGCAACAAAAGCAAAAATAAGCAAGTGTGACTTTATCCAACTTAAAAGATTCTGCAAGGCAAAGGAAACAAGCAACAAAAAGAAAAGGCAATCTACTGAATGGGGGAAAACATTTGCAAATCACATACCTGATAATATCCAAAATATAAAGAACTCATACAACTCAATAGCAAAAAAAAAAAAGCACACAATCCAATTTTTAAAATGGGCAGAGGATCTGAATGGACATTTTTCCAAAGTAGACATAAAGATGGCCAACAGGTACATGAAAAGATGCTCAACATCACTAATCATCAGGAAAATGCAAATCAAAACCACAATGAGATATCACCTCACGCCTGTCAGAATGGCTGGTATCAAAAAGAGAAGAAATAAAAAGTAAGGATGTGGAGAAAAGGGAACCCGTGTGTACTGTTGGCAGGAATGTAAACTGGTGCAGCCACTGTGAGAAGCAGTGGGTTCTCAAGAAGATCTCAGTCTAGGTAATTTTGAGATGTGTACACATTTAAATGGGTCACCTTATCTTTGTCCTTATGGAATCACTTTCACTGAGATCTACTGTGATGTCATTCCCCTTTAGCTCTCAGCAAAGAGTATCACAAGAAATAAGTCTATGAAGCCAGATGATACATTTGCTTAAAGGATGTTGCTGAGGACATTCTCCACTAGATCCACAGCACTACTCAGTGTACCTTAGGTGAGGGTACCACATGAGTGAACTATTGTTGTAAACTGAGTGCCAAGAAAAGTTCTGTATTTTGTAAAGAACCAGAACAGAAAATGGAAAACACATGACAGGCTGTATTTCCCTTTATACTTTGACCACCAGGAAGCTCAGATAAAATTTGCAGCTCAGTTGCAGCAAGTGGCAAATCTCCTGCTGCTAATATAACCGTGTTCCGGTTTATCCCTTGTTCTTAACTTTCTACTTTAATTTGGATTTTCCTTTGTTCTTATTCTGGCATATTATTAATATATTTCGTATTGTTGAATATTTCCTTATAAATGCATTAATTCCTTTTAGAAACAAGGTGCAACGAAAATAAACAGATTTAATGACCAGTAATCTTCAAATAATTCTAGTCTTTTAGGAAGTTCCAAGTGTTTCAAATAAATTATCATAGTTATCTTTGTAAATTTTAATTTAGACATAAAGTTTAAATGTTAAAAGACATATAAATACACCTTAAATAAGGTTGATCAGTGGGTGAATTAAGTCAGTAATCCAGGTATCCTGGACCCCACTTCTTAGCATTTTTTCAAGAAAAATTTTTGTCTCTCTTATCAACCGAGTGTCTACATTACAATCTTATCCTTTCTCACTTTCTGTGATGTCTCTACTGTAACGATTATAAAAAACAACACTTACTTATTTGTCAACATTCGGTAGTCTGCCACCTTAGTGGACAAATCAAGTATTTGATCCAAAATTTCTGCACATATAGTGTAATGCTTTTCGTAACGAGCTTGAGCTCTTTCCACAGCAATCTGTTCATGAATTTCCTTCTCTCTGATGGCTTGTTCTTCAAAATCAATCTTGGCTTGTCTGGCCAAAGCCTAAGAAAGGCAAAGACGTTTTTAAGTCAATGTAATTGTGCGAAGATTCACATGAAAATAATATCATTTCAATAGGCAAAAAAATTTCTAAGTAGAATGAAACATCCTTTTACACCAAGAAAAACTTAATCACGAAAGAGCCTTTCTCCTTATTGACTACTGAGTATGATGGCAAAGACGATAGTGGAAATATTCCACCTTTAGCTTATCTTATCAGCAAAATATAATACAGAGAACAGTGGTCTAACCGTGGAAAGCCCAATGTAGATTAATGATAAATTGGATCTTAAGTGTTTAAAAAGAAGCCTTGAGTTCATGGTTTGCAAACAGTCAGAGTCAGGGATCACAGAGAAACAGGCAAGTTTGTGCCAGACCCCAGCACTGCTGGCCCTTTCGAACCCAGCTTAGGAGCCTTAACCTGACATATCTGCTCCGCCCGGCCAGTGCCTCCCGTCTTTTCATGAGAGTTCTGGGATACTGACTGATACTTAGAAAATATTTTGGAAGATCCCTGATATTATTGGCTTGAGAATATCACACATGTGCCAACAAATGTTAAATGTATTTAGACGACAACAACAAAAAAAACATTCTGCTGTTATAGCCTTAATAAATTGGTAAAATTCACTCAGAGAGAACATTTATTTCTGCAGAAAGTAATGAAATACTTACAGTTTGTCATGACCCTCTGCTTGTTTTGCACTATTATTTTGTTTAGAGAAACTCTTTCTTCACACAAAGTGCAATGGTTAAACTCAGCATGACTAAATGCTGCTTTTCAAATAGCTATCCCAGCTCCTTGAGAAATTCTATCCTGTGCTAACATGCTCCAGAAACCAGACTTGCCTCCTGTAACTTAACCCGATGAGTATAAAATGGAGGTGAACTTGGGCCTTGGAGGAGCTGCCGTCAGTCAAGCCCCAGCCTGTATGCGGAAGTCAAGTCCTAGGCTCCTAGCCCGAGCCTCCCTTAGCCTCCATGTCCTCAGGGTGAAGTGGGGTATTAAAAAGACTTGGCATACACAGAACAACTCACCGAGCCATCCAATCAGGGCAAATATTTCTTATGATACTACTCACAGATGACTAAATGCCTGACAATGGACTGCTTTTGTCCACTGAACCAAATGGAAGGTTCATTTGTTTTTGTTATTGTTGTTTTATTTTGTTTGTTTTCTTTTTATTGGGAAAGAGGTTGGGCTGGGTGACCCCTGAGGTCAGTCCTGTACATTTGGCAAGTTCCGGAATCACACCACAATTTGTTATTGCTGTATTGTTCTGTGGGCCCAGTCTTCCTGGGGAAAGCATACCATTTCAGTACAAAGCTTTATGGCGTGCTTCATCACCTGTGAAGAGGTCAGAGGAAGAGGAGTCTAAAAGAGCAGGAGTAGCCAGATGAGAATTTGTGGAGTGACAGTAAAATGGGGTGTGAAGTTGCTTGACTGCAGAGTGCCTGTAAAGCATGTGGAAATGTTTCGGGCGGGAAGGGACCCAAGCCTTACAGGGACCCGCGGAATGATCCCACAGGAAGGCAGCAGCTTTCACCTCGGTGCTGTCTCCCTCCCTCCCACCCTCTGTGCCTTTCTTCCTTCTTTACAGCTACTAGTCTTCTACCTTTACCCCACCCCGCCTCCCTGTGCTAAACCCACAATTTCCTGTCGCATTACAGCAAACTGGGTTGAAGCCCTAAAAAAAGAAAGAAGGAAAAGGAAAAAGGAAGTCTGTGGGAGGTAGTCAATCTCGGTGGTTATGAGCCCAGACTCTGGAGTCGGCTAGAGCTGGCTGTGCTCCTGCCTACACCACTCACAGGCTGTGTGAAGGTGAGCTTTCTAAGTCTTGTTTCCCTTATGTGTAAAATGTAGACAAGGATAGTGTTAACTTCCAAAGGCTGTTGCGAGAATTATATGTGCATGTGACAAACATAGCTCAATGCTGGACTCACAATAAATGCTCAAAAAATGTTAAATATTATTATAATTAAGTACTACTACTAATAATAGGCAGATTAGAAATTTGAAATCAGAAATACTTAATATAGAATAGATGCCCAATTACCTTAAAGGATGAGATAAGCAGATTTAATCTAAATACAAAACCAAAACAGACAAAAACTGATGATGGACAACACAAAGTTCTTTCTCTCTCTCTCTCTGTTTTTCTCTCTCCCTTCTCTCTCTCCCTTTCTGCACCATTCCTACCCCCGCCCCCCGGCCTTTCTTGAAATGTACCAGACATTGGCCTAAGCCCTGGGGAAACAGTAGTGAGCAGAAGCAAACATGATCCCTTTCCTCATAGAGCTTACATTCAGTGGGAGAGGCAGTGAAAAAGCCATACAATAAATGTATACCTGCACAGTATGATAGATGTCACAAGGAAGGACGATGGTGTATGGCCCATCACAGGAGGCTTGACCTAGATAAGAAGTGACCTGTGCAGAGAGTTCTGAAAGATGAGGATTAATTGGGGAAAGGCATGAGGGAAGAAGGGGATTAGCAGAAGAAATGACTTGTTCAAAGATCTGAGAGCAGAACAGGATGGCCAGAGTCTGGGAGACAGAGGGGAGCAAGGTATGAGCAGGGATCTCGTCGAAGAGAAGCCATGAGTGGGTTTTTGAGTATGAGGGCAATGGTCAAATCTGAGAGTCAAGAAGATTCCTCTGGCTGCACAATGGAGGATGATTTGGAGGAGATGATAATAGGGCAGGTAATTTGTATAAGTTATCTCTAATTTCCCCTTCCTTCATTTCTAACAGGACTTTTTTAACTCCTGCTTCAGGGAGCTTCTTCAGGACAGAAAAGTAGAAACTGTTGGAAATTCCTCCTCACTTTAAAGGACTCTATCCAAAGGCAAATTAATCTAGGTCACTCCGAGGGAGAGGAGAGGAGGGGAGATTTTGAGAGCAAAGAGAAAGAGGAAGAGATGTGCGCCCACTCCCTGGCACTTCCTGGGGAGCAGCAGAGCCTCAGAAGGGAGCATGTGAGAGACCAGCAAAAGTTGGAACAGCCTCTGCGAAGACATGTGCCACTGGAGGCACTGTGTGGGCTGGGGTAACTGAGGTCTCAAAGGCAACAGGCTGGGCCTGGGCCTGATGACTGCAGGGTTTCCCTGATGACTTGGTCTGTGGCCTGGGGCGCCGTGCATCTGTGCCTCTCTGTGGGCAGAGGTGGATTGCTGGAGTTCGAGCTTAGGCTGATTTAAAGAATATAAAGAATGTTATGTTCTTGCATACCCCAACTGTGGTTGCTAATTCATAGCCACTCAAAATGGACAAAGGAGACCACTGTAGTAGTGGTAGTAGAGTAGTAGTAGAGACTGGGCTGGTGGTGTAGACATGGGGAAAAATGGACAAATTGAAGAGATGTTTAGTACATGAAATTGACAGGACTTAGTGATGTTTTGGATATGGAAGAAAGGGTGAAGTAGGGTTCAAGTGGATCCTGAAGTTTTGCACTTGCATAACCGAATAAATAGTGTCACCATTTATGGAAATACGGAAATTTGAAAAAGACCAGTTTAGTAAGAAGGGTCATAAATTTGGCTTTAACATGGTGAATTTGAGGTATCACTGAGATGTAGGAGTAGAGATGTCAGGAAAGCAGTTGAACATATGGGTCTCTACTGCAAAGGACAAGATATGCATGAGTCGTCTGTCTATTGCAGCAATTACATACCATGGTTGTGCATTAAGAGACTGTCTAAGGAAATAACATAGAGGAGCAAAGAAAGAGGCCTAGAATTAAGCTTTAAGGAACCCTGACATTAAATGTTTTGGTATTAGAGGAGAATGAGCCTACAAAGGAAAGCCAAGAAGGGGCAGCCAATGAAGTAGGAAGAAAACCAGGAGTGCTTCCACAGCAGAACTCAACAGAAAGGGACCATGTAATAGCAGATTAATAATTAATATTAATAATATGAAATATTATTAATAGCCTGTATCATTAACAGACTTTTTATTTTTTAATTTTTTTGAATATTTATTTATTTATTTGAGAGACAGAGCGTGAGAGCAGGGGTTGGGGCAGAGGAAGAGGGAGAGAATCCCAAGCAGACTCCCCACTGAGTGTGGAGCCCGATGCAGGGCTTTATCCCAGGACCCTGAGATCATGACCTGAGCCGAAATCGAGAGTCAGATGCTTAACCAACTGAGCCACCCAGGCACCCCATTAACAGACTTTTTAAATTTGTAATAGGTTTAAAAGTACTTCTAGAATTCTCCTCCTTCTCCCACCACAAATGATAACAAAAACTAAAAAACAGTAAAAAGTAATAAAAACAATTTAAAAAACTCTCTTCTTCACAAAAGTGAAGCAGTAGAATTATCTGCTGTGGGGAACAAAATCTGATTTGTTTATTTAGTGCATGAGACTAGGAAGAAAAGGTAACAGTGTTCCTTTGGCAACTTCAATTCAGTATTTATTTCTTTGGCTCCTACTCACACACCAGCCACTGCTGATGTAGGAGGTAATAAATTCAGTGTTTGCGGAGATAACGCGTGAAATCAAGCCACCTCACAGAGAGGGGGGCCAGGGAAGCAGATACCTCAGCTTTAAGGAAAGGCACTCATTGTGAGAGGATGGGATATAATTTTTTCAGATGCTACAGAACCTCACAGTTCTGTCTCTGAGGCTCTAGCAGGCCTGAATATTCCAGTCCTCTGAAGTCGGTTCAGGCCTAGTTAAAGAAAAAAGCAGGTAATTCTTCTCATCACAGTGAGCCCAGTCCTGCTATAAATGCTTTACTATTCTGTACTTCATTAACTGGGCTTGAAGCAAACATATTTTTCAACAGGCACTTAAAAGGTTAGCTAAACACATCATTTCTAATGTAAGCAAATGCTATTCAACCCATTCAAGTTCACTCTTGTCAAAAAAGAGGGATGAAACAATTATCCAGATAATTCAGCTCTTAAAGAGAACACTTGAGATCAGGGATCCTACAGCTCAAATTCATGGAGCCATGGAGGTATAGTTCTTCACCCCTACCCCTAACATTTCAGCTATGTCTATTCTACAAAAGGCAAAAGCACCATTTTCCTGACTTTCAAATGATATTTCTAAAAACTGCATATTTTTGGCAAAAGCTGTATTTATTTTCATGGAATATCACAGTGTAAACCACAAATCTGATAAATAAAGCATTCCCTTCCTATTTTCTATGTGGTTTTCTCTTTTATTCAGCTTAGCTTTGTGACTATTTTATGGCATTAAAGACAGGCTATATAAAATGCCACTCACATGAGTTTTGTATTTCTTCAATCAAATCTGGACCAACAGATTGAATAAATTTGAACTCTATCTTCAGTAGGAAATAGGCAAGAAGTAATCTACATAATCTATTGATAAAATAGATCTATTTTGATGATTAGAATTCATATATACATAAAGATAAGGAAAAATATTAATGTATTAAATAATCGAAAGATTAGATATTTTGACTTTCAGAGCCATAAAAGGACCTAGACACAATGATACCACAGTAGCCGAGAGCATACCTCTCATCCGGATCTTGGTGTCTGTGTACCATTCTCAAATACGATCAACAAGATCGTACACTGGATAAGTGGCCTATTTGGGTCTGGAGGAAGGAATAATACACTATGGGCCTGATAAAATCCTGTTTTATCAGAAAGCAAGGAATCATTTATTAAAGACTAATGGTATCTTATAAAAAGGAGGAAGCTTAAAAGTGCTCTCACTGCCTGAGAATGTTCACCTAAAATAACCAACACCAATACCATCCTAGTATACTTAGCAGATTTTAAAGGAAATTAAAGCTCTGTATACATCTAGAAAAATGGAGTAATCACACAAGGAACTGAAAATTAGATTATCATTAATCGTTTTGACAATAGCACTTTTACCTAAAGAAAATGGAATAATGTATTTAAGATATTCAAGGAAAGAAAATGTGAACTAGGGATTCTATATACAGCAAAACTGACAATCAGGTATAAAAGTTAAATCTATACTGTTATCAGTATACAATACACAATATCCGATACAACATACGTGGAATATTGTTCCCTGAGCCCTTCTTGAGGAATCTACTGGAGAATGAGTTTCAGGCAACCAAAATTACCAGAGAGACATAGACATAAAGATGGGTGGTGAACATCAAATATTGGTGGAATCAAGACTAGAGGGGGAGAGTGTAATATGTAGAAGCTCTATGCGCTGCCAGTGTAGTTACACAAAAATAAAAATGGGAAGGTAAGAGAGAGATCATATAAAAATTAACTCTTTTTAAGTGACGGGCAACTAAATGCAGTTTTGTTTACCTTGACTTGGTAGAAAGGATCAAAAGTAACCTTAGATTTTTAAGGGAGCTATTGTTTACCGCTTCTCGATCAAGAGCATCCTGGAAATCTTTAAGTCGTCTTTCTTCATATTGTTTTTCTCGGAAAATTCTGTTCTGCCATAAAACTTCCTTTTCATGCCGAACATGCATCAGCTGCACAGCGATCCTGCGCTCCTGCTGGGACTGCCGCATCAGCCGATTAATCAACTGCTCCTCCCGATACGCCTCCTGAAAACACCATTGGAGGAGCCAATTATTTGTCAAGGCCATGTCCAAATTTCCCATTGGGTTAAGAAGCCTATGTATAAATAATGTGCACAAGGCAGAGTATTCCTCGGCATCTACTTCTGTCATTTGATTTAAATTTGAACATGGCAAAAATCAAGTTATAAAAATGAAGATTTCCAACAAAGGTTGTATCATTTTGGTATCTGGAAGCACTATGATCTTGCAAGTCACAATGATTTTAAATGAATTATTACTTTGTTTAAAATCCAATGAAAAATAAATTAGGTGACTGTTTTCAAGGTTTTGTAAACAAAGGATCTGATTCTCAATTTAAAAGCATGTTTTCAGAAATTTGAAATTCCTGAAATAAGTACTGGTTGTAATTACAAAAACAAATGCAGACTTTGGCTGAAGACGCAGATCTAGTTAGTTGCCAGTTTGGATATCTCACTACCTGTGTGAGAAAAAGCTGCAATCTGATGGAATGGGAAGACTGGAGCAGAGTCTAAGGGGTCATGACCTACTGTTTGTCTCAGAAAATCTGATTGGTTGTAATCTGAAAGAGAAACTAGATGCATTCTCCTGGCTCTCTTGTCTATTTTAAGAGAGTAGAAGGGGAGTCAGTATGTGAGCAGTGGAAAAAAGCATTAAATTGGGAATCAAAAGCCACTGCAGCTCCAGTCTTACCATTAACTGGCCGTATGGCCTTGGACAAGTAACTTGGATTTTCAGGGCCGACTGCTTGACAGGTGAAATGAGGGGTTTAGGTGGAAGGTGATCTTCAAAGCCCCTTCAAGCTCTCATTCTGTCTAAACAGAGACATCATGTGGAAGGAGGAGGTAATTAAAGTTCTCAAGGGGGAAGACATAAAAGAATGCTTAAACATTGGAGTTGTCCATTTAACACTCAACAATCCAACTATTTAGGAAGAAAATCTAGCATTATTAATGATATTGTTTCAAATGATCTCTGCCACTATGAGATTATGGGGGAAATATCCTATATATTTCCAGAATCTGGAGGCAAATAATAATAACAACACTCTATAGTAAATTCCAAAACTTGAACCTGGGAATTATATAAAAATGTAGATTAAATAAAATTTCTCAACAGAAAATAAGTATGAATTTTTTAGTAACATATATAAGCACAGGCCTCACCCCAGAGCTGTGATTTGAGTTTGATTCAGTAGGTCTGAGGTGAGGTCCAATTATTTACATTATTGAAAATTTCCAGGTGATTCTGATGCTGCTGGTCCAGGAATCACACTGAGAACCACTAGAGTAAACCAATAAACAAATTGAGAGGACTAACAACTTCTCCATGTTGTTTTCATTAACCTTTTTGATAATGTCAATAGATGCGGAAAAAGCATCTGAAAAAATTCAGTATCCTTTCAAGATCAAAACTCTTAACAAATTAGGTAGGGAAGGAATGTAACTCAATATAATGAAGGCCATGTATGACAAGCCCAGAGATAACATCATAATCAATGGTATGATGCTAAAACCTATCAGCTTGCCAGCATTCCTTTAAGATCTGGAATAAGACCAAGATGCTTATTCTCACCGTTTCTTTTTAGCATAGTACTGGAAGTCTTAGCCAGCACCATTAACAAGAAAAAGAATAAAAAGCATCCAGACTAGAAAGGATGAAGTAAAATAGTCTCTGTTTGCATATGATATGATTTATATACAGAAAACTCTAAAGACTTCAACAACAGCAACATAAAAAATCTGTTCGAACTGAAAAACAATTTCAGTAAAGTTGCAGGATACAAAATCAATATACAAAAAATCACATATATAAAAATGTGTTCCTATATGCAATGAATAATCTGAAAAAAAATTGAGAAAACAATCCAGCATAATTGCATAATAGCATCAAAAATAATAAAATATTTAGGAATAAATTCAACTAAGGAGGTAAAAGATCTGTGAACTAAAACTATAAAACATTGATGAAAGGAATTGAAGAATACACAAATAGATGGAAAGATATCCCATGTTCATGGATTAGAAGAATTAATAATGCTAAAATGTCCATAATATCTAAAGTAATCCACAGATTTAATAAAATCACTATCAAATTTCCAATAGCATTTTTCACAGAAATAAAAAAAAATACTAAAATTCATATGGAACAACAAAAAACTCCGAATAGCTAAAGCAATCTTGAGCAAGAGGAACAGAACTGTAGGCATTCTTAATTTCAAAATATACTACAAAGTCACAGTATTCAAAACAGTAGGGTAATGGCATAAAAACAGACATATAGACCAATGGAATAGAAAAGAGAGCCCAGAAATAAATCCATGCTTGTACAGTCGACTGATCTTCAACAAGAGTGCTAAGGCTACCTAATGGGGAGAGGACGATCTCTTCAACAAGTGGTGCTGGAAAAATTAGATGTCCACATGCAGAAGAATGAAAATGTACCCTTAACTCACACTGTATACAAAAATCAACTCAAAATGTATTAAAGACTTACACATAAGACCCAAAACTATAAAACTACTAGAAGAAAGTACAGGGGGAAAAAACTTCTTGACATTGGTCTAAACAATGATTTTTTCTTTTTAATATGACCCCCACCGCACAGGCAACAAAAGCAAACATACACAAGTAAGATTGCATCTGACTAATAAGCTTCTACACAGTAAAGGAGACCATCAACAGAGTGAAGGGGCAACCTACAGAATGGGAGAAAATATTTGCAAATGTACATTTGGTTAATATCCAAAGTATGTCCTTTTTGGTCAGTATTTTTTTTTTTTAATTGTGGGAAAATATACATGACGTAAAATTTACCATCTCAACCATTTTTAAGGGTACAATTCAATGGTATTAAGTACATTCACAATGTTGTATAACCATCATCAGATTTTAGATTATTTAGTAAATGTTTTATGTAGATTTATTTTGCTGAGTCTATTTGCTGTGATGATGCGGATGTGTTCTGTTGATATTGATTAAGAGTAACAGATAATAAATAAGAAAGATACATATATGTATGTATAAAAGACTAAATTTTGCAAACTGTCCAGCACTAAATTATTCAAGCAATATCTAAATATTTTACCTCTTGTGCTTCATGGGCTATTAACTGGTCCATTAACAGTCTCCGCCGTCTTTTCTCCCTTTGCTCTCGTGCAAAAGCATCCTCCTCAAGGCGCTTTTGGATTTTTTTAATATAGTCATCATCCGAATAAGTGTTTAACAAATCAGTAGTTGTCTGGCCGGCTGTATCTAAAGAAGTCTTGGAGGCACTAAGGATAATAGTTTTTATTTAGATTTTAAAAAAACAATGCAATCGCATGCCACTACTTGTATCTATGAAGACCTCAGGAAAAGGCTCCCTTGAATGCCCTGTTAATTTATTAATACAAGCATTAAAGCAAATATTAGAACTTCGTTGTGACATCCATAGCTTATCATTAGATTCCATTTGTCGCATTTCTAGACTCTACTTTGGGAGGTCATTAGCTTAGCCTTCTTTCTAAGCCTATTGCCTACTTGTTCTTTCACTTCTCATGATCTGGATTTCTCTCCCTCTTCTGCCTGCTGTCTCTAGGCCTCTTGCCTCCCGTGTTTTGAGTCAAGAGTAAACACATTAGTGATAACCAAAGTGTCAGGGAAGGCATACCTCTAGTCCTAACGTCAGGACACTGAGAGTACTTCCATCCATTACAACCCTCCTCTCCCCCATGCAAATGCAAGCTGCATTATGAACTCCCAGTAACCTTCTGAATGCTTAGACCAGTGGCCCAGCTCGTACTGGAAGGGTGGCAGCTGAAAAATGACTTGCTCGTCATGCCACACTGGCAAACACAAGACTGACCTAGCCTCTTGCCCAAGTCCTGGAAACCCAAGAAGACCTAGTTCGGTGCCTGTCCTACCTCATGTCCAAAATTAAAGGATCAGGAAGAGCCTGGTGGTGTTACCAACAGAAAGCAAATACACTCAATTTAGTGGGACAATGGTGGCTCAGTACAAGAATTTATAGGTTCATTCAAAAGTTATCTTTAGGGGGCACCTGGGTGGCTCAGTCGTCAAGCGTCTGTCTGCCTTCGGCTCAGGTCATGATCCCAGGGTCCTGGGATCGAGCCCCGCATTGGGCTCCTGCTCGGCAGGAAGCCTGCTTCTCCCTCTCCCACTCCCCCTGCTTGTGTTCCCTCTCTTGCTGTGTCTCTCTCTGTCAAATAAATAAATAAAATCTTTTTAAAAAAAAGTTATCTTTAGAAGTAAAAGATACATTTTTATGTATATAAGGATCAAATAATCAATTCTCATCTGCATACCTCCTTACAAAATAAACAGAATACAATAGTACAATGGTACAAGATGTATCTTGTTACCTGCCAATAAATGTTTTAATATTATAAATATTTTTTTCATGTTGTAAGTTATTAATGTATTCAGTTTAAAATACAACTTACTATCTTATTCAAAACCAAGAACACATTAATATGGTATGTAGGAACTAAATTGTCACCAATTCCTATACAGAGCGAAGTATTCTTATAAAGCACAGTTAATTCATGTTTAATGAAGTAACAATTGCATGTCTATAATATAGATCATATTGTGTTATAGTTCATTTTTTGTGCATTTGCTACTCCCAGATGAACTCTGAGCTCATAAGAAAAGTATCCTATTATACTCCTCTCTGTCCTGGTGCCTCATATTCCTGACATGTAGCTGATGTCTGCTCAACTTCAAATGATATGCTAAGAAGTACGATACAGAGTAATTCTTAAAAAAAAAATCACACCCTGAAATTCTGTTTATTTTATCAACCAGGGCTCAACCTTCAGTTGTATTCTGTCATTAAAGAGTCTTTGAGCAGAAATTGTGTAGCTACCAAAGCCTCAGTAAGCTAAAATACAGAATTTAACCCTATTTATTAGTACAATTAAGTACTTATGAAAATTAGGTGGCATAACTTCTTAGATCATCCTTTAAAATTTGTATTATGTTTTTACTCAAACATTTTTTAAAGATCTTATTTATTTATTTGTCAGAAAGAGAGCGAGCACAAGCAGGGGGGAGAGGCAGGCAGCAGCAGAGGGAGAAGCAGGCTCCCTGCTGAGCAGGGAGCCCGATGCAGCACTCGATCCCAGGACCCTGGGATCATGACCTGAGCTGAAGGCAAGCACTTAGCCAACTGAGCCACCCAGGCGTCCCTCAACTGTGTTGTTTAAAAGAATTTGCTTTGGATTGTACGTGGCTTAATATACTTAACATGTTGCTTCTCCTTTATCAATCATTCTGTCCCCCACCCATCCATCTGCTGTCTCATTCCAATTAAGGGCTCAAGAAAGCTACACGATATGTACCTGAATAAATATTCGTTTTCCTAGATGTAGGTTTCTTGAGGGCAATAATTATGTTTTCTCTATATCTGCTTGTCAGGCCTCCACAGAGTTAGTAATTGGGTATGTATGAATTACTAGTAATTGGAAGCTTGGCCAAATTTGTGTATAAAGAGCAATGGCTAGGAAGAGTCTAAAGTAAATCTATGGATTCGAGTGTCACATTAGAGCAGGGAACAACCTCAGCTAAAAAAAAAAAGTAGCAGATAGCATTTATTATTTGTGTTAGAAAATAAAGACAGTGTACACATGGGGGGAAAGCAGCCATGGGAGCACCTGCATTGCTCTCCCCGAGACAATGTTTCATTCTTCCACAAAAGAAAGAAGATGGGACTTGGAGGTGACGTCCCTGAGGAACCATTTCTGGAGCAGGCTGTGAAAGCGGCAGCTGCAGAAATTGCTCCTTGTGGTCAACTTACGAGATTTTAGTGCTTTCTGGAATCAAATAGTGTGAAGTTTTTGAAAGAGCCCAGAAGATGCTTGATTCTAAGCTAAAAATTCAGAATGCACTAATGCAGTGATTAATAAAGGGACTTAACAAAGGCCATACTGTACCATAACTTTTGTTTTCCTTAGAAGTTTGCTCCAGACCTGTGCTTCCCAACATCCTTTATTTGGGGCCACCAGAGAAAATGCCTTTTGTGCAGCATACTGAGAGGGATTTGGAGTCCCAGATGAAGCTTCACAGTCACCAGTGACTGGTCCAGGGAGTCTGGCTGCCCCAGGCCCTATCCTGCTGTTCTGAGAATCGAAATGAGGATGTCTCTATTTCATGGCCCCCCAGTGCTAAGTCTCTGGTAAGACCAAGTGGAGGCTTCTGCAGAGAAAGAACCTGTGATAGACACCACCATTTCCTTCCCTTTTTCGTCAAAACAGAGCCCCAGGTTTATTCAGGAAAACAAAGTATCCAGCTAAAGACTACATTTCCCAGCCTCCCATTCTGCTAAGTGTGGCCATGTGACTGAACTCTGGCCAATAAAACGTAAGCACAAATGTTACCTGGGACTTCAGGGAAGGTTCTTAAAAGGAGCTATTTCAGCTATTTCAGATAACTACTTTTTGCCTATCTTCCTTCCTTATATCTAGAACATGGGCCAAATGGCCAGAGCCCCAGGAGCCATCTTGTATTGTGAATGTGAATTTGAGGACAAAAACCACACAACAGGACAGTGGAGCTAAAGGAAACCCTCGGTCCTTGATGACTTTGGAGCTCCAACACATGCCCTGAGCTGCTTACATTCTCATTTCTATTACATGAGAGAGAGGTCAACTTTAACCTGCTCTTGTTTGGGGTTTCTAAAGCTAATTGATAGAGAGACCTAGGTTCAAGATGGGTTGGCAAAGGCAATAACGGTAAGCAGAGTGCATGTTTGCAGCTGTATTGTACAGGATGATCTTTAAATATTTAACAACTGTTAAATATTTAATCAAAATGGGTGCTGGTGCAGCAATTAGAGGCCACTGCTATGTTTGGTGTTAATTCTGGTTGCTAAATTGTGTGGAAATTGAGGGGTCCCAGGAAAGGGCTACAGGGAATACCATTCACCTACAAGTAACGAAAGTATTTCAGTATTTTAAGATGGTTGCTCTGGTGGATACCATCTGCTTAACACTCCAGAGTGCGTGGCAGGTGAGATGAGTGAAAGAGCTGGAAGAAATCCAGTGGTTTCATGGGCCAGTCCGGGGCGGGTGTGGTGGGGTTTGGGTGGTGGCTACTGGGTGGGTAGGCTTGGATTGTGTTTTCTTTAGTCTGGGGCAGCACGATAAATGGCAGTGGGAATCAGAGTAGGGCATCAAAAGTTTTTGCAGAGGGTAGAAGAAAATGTAATGTATGTATTCTTCATTTTGCTTTATTTTCCTTCCACGCCTGATTTCCTCACCACCTCTCCTTCTTTTTCTTATTTCTCCTCATTTGACTGTTTCTTTCCCTCAGAAATATTAATATGGAACTGATTTATATAGTTTGTGTCCGTTTTTCTTCTTTAACAGAGATTTAGTTCATATTCCATAAAACGTAAGTGAGTAGAATTTGGAAAGTTCCCATTTAAAAATGTGGAAGAACTCAAGTTTCTCCCACCTATGCAGACCTTACTCAATTATCTCCTGTGAGTCAGTGACCCCTAATAGGAAAGAAAAGGGGAGAGTATCTTTATCTTTAGGCAAATGAAGCCCATTAACCAGGCACTTTTTGCAATAAACTCACCGAACTGACCATTTCAGTGACAGTTAAACTCATTCGACAACTTTTTATTGCTGCTCCCTATGTTAAATGCTGAGCACACAACATGAAAGAAACCAACGAGCATCTAATAAAGGCTTTATGACAAATTTAAATTAGTGGTAACTTGAAGCAATTTTCATAAATGCTTAAAAAGTGTGTGAACTTAGGACAGCAAACATAGCATAGAAAAATAAAGTAACTTCCCATCTCATAATAGCCACTTTCCCTCCTGATCTTTACAAAAGTTGTTCATGAACAATTAATCTGAATTTTAGCTCTTTTACCTTCTTTCATATACTCTCTTAATGAAGCTTCTACAAAGTAAAAAGATCTTTGGAGCAGCTATTCCCCATAAACTATTTCTAAGTATTTAAAAGTTACAGGTAGAATAGAATGTAGTTCTGTGATTTTTGAAGTAATTCACATCTCACCTTTCTTTGGCCTGGAGATCCTTTTTTATTAAGGCTTCAAACTTCTTAATCTCATTAGCCACATCCTTTAAAGAAAATTCATTATCAGTTTTCCACCTCTAAAAGCCATTGAAAATCTTCATTTACCATATTCACTTTACAAGTTTCCAAGGTGTTATGCACTACTAATTCAGGCTAATTAGGAGGCAAGATATGAAAAGCTGCATTCTAGAATATTTTTATAATTCTAATTCATTACTTTGAGACTAGGTTAAATATACCTAAAAGAGTGTGAAGCTGCCTTACCTGAATCATTCCATTCACAATTCTAGCTCTGACAGTATTTAACAAAGGACATTTAATGAGAATGAAGATATTCAAAGAGTCTCAGGCCATGGATTTTTATTTGCAATTCTTTTAAAGAAGAATAAGCATTTTTTCGGGATATAAATACTTCTTCAAAAACTGTTGTCTTGCATGTTTTAAATATTTCTTGTGCAACCTTATTTATGCTATTAATTTGCTCTCTGAAGATTAGTTTAGCTCATCCTTTGTCTACTGCAAATCCTTATTAATAAACTTTAATCACCTCAGAGAAATATAAGAATTAAATACGTCTCCAAAATTTGGATCTGAAAAAACCTCTATGGGTAATATTCTTTAGGATCCAAGTACAGGATATTTTTTAAATACTAAAAAATAAAGAAATGTGGATTAACATAAAATGTATTGGATTTAGATATCAGAGAGACCTGTCAATCTCTACTTTACTATCCTGTGGACCAGAGTGAAACATGGCGGCTTTCTGGGTCTCAGTTTCCTTATTTAGAAATTGGGGGAAATAATACAGCTGACATATAGCAGATGCTCAATAAACGGTAGCTATTACTCTTTTCCTTAGGTCCCAGGAGAGAATACCATTAATAATCACTATAGCAATATGCAATGTAGACTGCAGGAATTAGTCTCAAAATGTAGTATTGCACCCCTATGAAACATAAGCAGATGGTATCCTGCTGGAATGACTGACAGCTGGTATGGTGTAATAAAATATCACTAGTGTAGGTATCTTAAATTTAAATACACTGATAGCAAGCAAACCACTTAACATTTGTGGTACTCCTAGAAAAACAGAGCAGCATGGTGAGAAGGAATTGAGTAAAACATACAGTAGGAATGGCATATATATGGTATGTGTACCTTGACTGACACCTCTGTACCCATGGTGATTATGACCCATCACGGCAGCACCATTCTAGAATATTTTTGTGGTGACCACAGAATCCTTCTCAACACAGGAGTCCAGACTGGTACTGTCATTTAATAGGAGTTTCTTATCCCTGACCTACAGCTACATTCTCTCATTCTGAACAAATAACAGTATGATATGGATTAGATATGCACACAGTGGAGGGGTTTTGAATGAGAAGGAACAATGCCACCAATAATCTGAAAAGGAACTAAGAAGTTGGGGGCATTCTCTCTATATGTTTTAGAGAAAGATCATTCTTTCATTAAGATTAACATAACACCAAATTAAAGGATTATCACTTACCTCTGCCTCTTTTTTCTTTTCCATCATTTTTTGGGCCTCAAGTGCTCCCAAAGTACGATTTGATGCAGGTTTAGGAATCTGTATGATAGCTGCTTGGATTTTGGCCATTATTTCATTTTGTCGTCTTCTGCTCAAGCGTTGCTGAATGTCCCATAGATGTTAGTTTAGTTATTCCACTCATCAGAATAACAGGCCATGTTACACACTCACAGGTACACATATATACATTTTTTAGAACTCAGCAATTTACCAATGGACTAGGTGTCACAACTGTGTAATGTTAGGAAGCAGGTATCAATATGACTCATTTTGAAAAGTATGATATTAAAACACAATTTTGGGGGGCACCTGGGTGGCTCACTCGGTTAAGCATCTGCCTGCAGCTCAGGTCATGATCCCAGGGTCCTGGGATCGAGCCCCACGTGGGGCTCTCTGCTCAGCGGGGAGCCTGCTTCTCCCTCTCCCTCTGCCTGCCACTCCCCCCCTGCTTGTGCTCTCTCTCTCACTCTCTCTCTCTGCCAAATAAACAAATAAATAAATCTTAAAAAAACCCACAATTTTGGAATCCTCAAATTATGCCTATCAGATGTGTGTATCTTCATTCTAGGTGATGACACTAAAAGAATAATAAAGGCGCCTCAGATACAAAGAAGAATATAATTCTCTCCCAATTCTACCTTCTGACCTACCCCATAATGTAAAGAGAAAATGCTGTCTCTAAAGATGGTCTGAAGAGAAAATTCCATTTAGGAGATGGTTTCTAGGAGGACTTCTGGGGAACCCAGGAGACATGACAAACTTCCCCCAAATTTAGTCACACTTAAACAATGAGCTCAGAGACTGCTTCAAATATTGAATTAAATACTGAATTATGTGATACCATTATTAGATCATCTCTTCTCTACCTGGGAGTAATTATTTTAAGTAGAACATAAGCAGAAGTGAAAGAAAAAATAGTGAAAATCAGACAAAATATTTTAAAGAATAGATGATTTAAGAAGTAACATGTAAAACTAATCATGATTTTACTACTAAAATATTATATTAGAACTAATAAGATCATTTTTTTCCTATATCCAAAGAAACTTTAATTAACCACTAAAAAGTAAAAAATTATAAATAACTTAATTTTTTTCTTCATTTTACTTTCTAAAATATGAATTTTTTTGTAGTTGCAATATGTTGATCTTTTCTTCTTAAGAAAACCAGGAAGACACAGGCTCTCCCTTTTGTCTTATTTGCTCCCTACCATTTTTTTTAAGTGAGAGAGAGAGAGCACAAGCAGGGGGTTGGGGGTGGGGGGGGGGAAGAGGAGCAGAGAGAGAGGGAGAGAATCTTAAGCAGGTTGCACACCCAGCATGGAACCCGCCGTGGGGCTTGATCTCACCACCCTGAGATCATGACCTGGGCTGAAATTAAGAGTCGGATGTTTAACCAACCAAGCCACCCAGGCGCCCCTGTTTCTTATCATTTTTAACATAATTTATTTCAGATTTAATGGTTTCATATTTCCTTTTTCCCAACTTTCTTCGGACACTTTCTGCATTACACTTAGGACATCAAAGTCAGACAGGCTGGTTCCTTCAAAATTAGAGTCCCAGCATTTGGTCTTGACTTAAACACTACTTTAAGAGTGCCTTGTCTCCTTACCATGCAATGCAAGGGGAAGCCCGGTGCTTTATCTACTCTCTGGCAAGTAATGAGATCATTCCAGAGTTTGTCTCTCATCTTTCTCTCCCTCTGCACAGGGGGCTGACTACATTCAGGATATGTTCATTTCTTATAATTCTAAATATATGAATTTAAAAAGTGATTTATAGTGCAAGGAGAAGAACTATAATTCTTTTGCCTGAGTTTACACATTCCATATATGTAGTCACCTGAAATTCTCTTGAAAATCTTTAATGATTCCACACACCATCACATTCTCACGTACTTAAAGGCATAGGAGATCATTAAAGATTTTCAGAGAAATTTAAGAAGCAGTGGGGAGTTAGTCAAAGCAAGAAGGGCCAGAAAGAAGGCAAGAGATGTTTAAGGGGTTTGGAAAAGGAAGCAAGCAGGATATCACCCCACATTGCCAGGATGAGAAAAATGAGGCAGGACAGGAAAACCAAGGGATTGCAAAAGAGGGAATACAGAGGGGGAATGCCCACTGTACACCCCTTAGTGGGGACAACTGTCCTAAGCCTTCACTGGAGTGGTTAGTAGCAACCCCCCATCGCTGATGCCTCTGAAGCATTAATTTCTACTGGACAACTTAAAAAGAAATCAAGTTGTCCTGCCACTCCAGAGAATGGCAGTTCTTGTTCTTGGTCACAAGGAGAGCTGACGGCAGGAGTGGGAATGGAGGGAGAGTGAGGGAGAGAAAGGTGAGAGCAGGGTGGAGCCTGAGCAAAGGAACATGCAACTTGCGCTACATTAATGCTTATGTAATGTGTACTATAGGCATAAATCGCAAACTGTATACACTATGCACTAATGAGTTTCTGGAAAAATCGTACTATAAAACCTTTTCAATATTAAAACATCTTTGTTCTTCCTTGAGTTTTTGAAATTTTTCAAGTTTCTCAAAATGCATGCGGACAAGATCTTCTTTCATGTGTTTATATTTTTCTTGAAACCTGTGTATAACCCGCATCAGATTGAAATCAGTTTGAAATCAGTGGTATCAGGTTTCTAAGTCTCTAAATGGAGAAAGCAGTTCAAAATATTTCATTATTAGAAAATAAAATGTATATTGTCATTAAAAGCACACATAAAATTTGTCTTCAAAATAAAATTTCTATGAATTACTGTTGTTGATGGTTAAAATAAATTCAAGCCCCATACTAGTCACTCATATCTTTAATTTACATGAAAACAATAAAAACATGATTTGAATCCTTTCTTATAAAATAGTTTCGTATATACTTTTACATTTTTTTGCCCTGAGTTTAATTTTTATTTTTTTTCTGGGTTTAATTTTTAATGAATGGTATTTGAATTCTTAGAGAAGTACATTTTCACAAAAATAATTTTATAAAACCAATCCAACATATAAGAGATAATATAAGAGCCAGATTCCTTCTATAACTTAAGCTACATCCTAGTAAAAAGTGAAGAAACATTAAAACTTCCAGGCCACTGGAAATGAGAGTCTAACAGTATAAGAAAATGAACTTCAAAGATGATTATAAAATGGGGCACAGAGCAACATGGCTAATGGATTTAACTAAAACTTTTATATCTAAAAGTAATCTCCTTAAAAGCTGAAAGACTTACTAAATTTTTTGTGCAAATGGAACTGTTGCTCAAACCATTTTTGGTTCTTGTCTTCTAAAACCACCTCAGCAGATACAGGCACTTACTCAGAAGATCATTTAAGGACCTTTCAGATGACTTTGAGCCCTTACTCACCTTCCTGCTCTTCTCATCATTAAAAATGGCCTGGCCTCCATCTTCACAGAGGCAACAAAAGATGTAAGGTCCTTGAACATCCTACTCCTCTACTTCAACACGTATCTATATCTTCGGCTTAATTATTATCCTCCCCCAACCCAGGAAATACCCACTGAGATATGATGTAGCCTACGGTTAAGTGTGTGGCTCCAGAGTCACTCTGCCTAGGTTTGTTGCAACTTTACCACCTATTAGCTGCATTAAGTTGAGCAAGTTACATAACTCTTCTGCACCTCAGTTTCATTATCTGTAAAATGGGAATAATAAAAGATAGGTATCTTATAAGGCTATTGTGAAGATCAAAGGAGATAATATATATACACTACCTGGAACAGGGCTTTGCACCTCACTACGTACAACCAATAAATTTGAGTCATAACTATTATTATGTAAGACACCTGCATTTTCCTCCATCTGGTATCAAAGAAAAAGGCATGCCTAGTTCTTTCCTAAGATACCTCCTCCTCCACCTGGACCATCAGCTGCATTCTCCTTTCTTCTCCAGAGGACCTTGTTCCACTTGGCTCTCACACCAGTCATCTCCTGCCACTGGTTCTTTTTCTCAACCAGCCAGTTGTCCCAGTCTCTATGTCCATAAAGGAAACAAATAACTGCACATTTCTCATGAACTTCTCTCTTGCAGCCACTGTTCTTACCTCCACATTCCTTGAATGAACAGTCTATGCTCCTGGCTGCCTCATCTCAATTTACTCTTCACCTCACCACGTTCCACACTACTCCACTGAAATATTTTTCTCTCCCGAGTATGGAAGCTCTAAGGGGGTGGGGACTTTTCTTGTGTTGATTGTTGTGCAAATGCCTGACGTACAATAGGAGCCCAATAAATATTTGTTCAACAAATGAATGATTGACTCTGGAAGGTCACCGTGGCCAACATTAAACACAACGGTTTCTTGTTGGCCTCAACTACACAGCTCTTTACCGCACTTGCTCCTGTTGACTGTTCTACACTTTACAAAGAATTTTCTCGTATATTGTTTCCTTAAAACTATATATTAAAAAAAAAAAAAAGCCTAACCCTGGGGCAGGTAGAGATAATCAATCTTGTTTCAGCATCTGGGAAAATGGAGGCTGAGAGTGTTCCAGGGATTGGCCCAAAGTTACTCAGCTTTGCAAGTGAAGGAGGCAGAAGGCAAGACCGAGTTCTTTGGCTGTAAGCCTAATCTGATTTCCAGCTCTCTGTGGGTGCTGAGCTCCTTCTGCCACCAGGCTCGTAAGGACATCCACTAAGAATAGACAAATCTGAAAGTGGAGATAGCCCTCACATCTATTATGTCATTGTGTCTTCAGAAGTTCAATTTAAACATTTAATTATTTCCATTTCTATTTAATGCATTGGATCAGCGCAGCACTCCCTTTTATCCTAGAGGCCTGGAAAAGTTAATGCACTTCATTTGCCATAACGAAATAACAACAGGAACTGGAGAGAACTGTCAACTAAAAAGTTGTATCAATCAGTCAAAACACTCTTGATGAGTATTTGCAACGTTCAAAGCATTGTACCAGGCATATTCCTTGAACTGGAGGGACTAAAAATCTTGTGAGGCCACATGACAGATAAATCATGAGAGTTAGCCACTCTGAGCAGCAGGAGGCTATCACCAGAGAGCAAGAACTACCTGTGCCCTAGGAGTTCCACAGGAAGAATCCATGTGTGCTGGGAAGGTTGCACAGCAGCGGATGGAGAAAAGTTTGTGGGAAGAGGAGAGATGAAAAGTGTGAGCTTGGGTGAAAGGGAGGGAAGAGCGGAAATATACAAGAGCTATTCAAGGACAGGCTGAGGATCAGTGTAGAAAAAACACTCGGGCACCTGGGTGGCTCAGTTGGTTAAGTGTCTGCCTTCAGCTCAGGTCATGATCCCCAGGGTCCTGGGATCGAGTCCTGCATCTCCCTCTGTTTGTGCTCTCTCTCTGACAAATAAATAAATAAAATCTTAAAAAAAAAAAAAAAAAAGAGGGGCGCCTGGGTGGCTCAGTCGTTAAGCGTCTGCCTTCGGCTCAGGTCATGATCCCAGGGTCCTGGGATCGAGCCCCGCATCGGGCTCTCCACTCGGCGGGAAGCCTGCTCCTCCCTCTCCCACTCCCCCTGCTTGTGTTCCCTCTCTCACTGTGTCTCTCTCTGTCAAATAAATAAATAAAATCTTAAAAAAAAAAAAAAAAAAAAAAAGAAAGAAAAAACAGACTTTATCCTGAGGACTATGAAGAAACACAGAAAGACAGATTGAGCCCGTTTAGTGAAAGATCTTGAATGTCAGTCCAGGTTGGAGAGAGGATATATGCAAAATGGAAGGTTTCTGAGCAAAAGAACCCCATGCAAGTGGAATTTAGGAAAGATTCATCCAGCAGTCGACTGAGCTCTGGCAGGAAGCCGGAAGCCCGAGAGACATGTTAGGAGGTTGCTGCAGTAGTTCATGCAGGGATCTCAGCAGACAGGACAGGGCCAGGGCCAGAAATGGAAAGAGAGGAGCAAGGCATAAAAACACTGCAGATTAGGAACAAACAGAATTTGAGAAACTATTGGTAATGTGGATAGGATGGAGGGAGACATCAAAAATGGGTAAATGAATTGAAAATATTAATACAAAACAACATCTAAGTATGGCCAAGAACATCCATAAGGGATGCCATAGCTACCCAATGGGGCTTCTTTGAGAAGGCAAAGTCACTGTCATTTTTCTTTCCCAGGTCTTAACACTGTGATATGCTTCTGTCTCTTTGTGTACTTACGTCTCGAAAAGCCTCACTTTTCATGCTTTGCTGTCTGATGTTTGCCGGGGGTTGCATGGATTGTATTTCCGCTCCAGTCAGTCCACTTTTCTTCTTTTTCTGAAGAACAATGTACAACTGATACAAAAGTTTTGTTGCCGCCCCAGGCTTTTCCGTGATGATGTTGTGGGCCACATTCTGATCAAACTGCACACCCAGAAGGTGAAGTGTTGGCTCCAGGCGAGAAAAATTATTAAGTTTGGCATTTGAAACTCTAGGCATTAAAATAGTTTCCATAATTAGACACTGCCACTGAATTAAAAACAAACAACAAAGCAGAGGCATTATCATGATTTACTATTATGAATTATTCCATGTTCTTTTCAATATACCATTCCTCTCTAAAACTACTCAGGCATGTAAATACATTGAGATTTTCTACTATCCTGGACTCCACCCATTTATTTCTCTTGAATGGTGAAACTAAAACTCATTTTATACATTTTTCTGCTTAAATACATGCTAGAATTTTATAAGAGGTCAATACAAAAACAGATAACTAAGTGCCTTCTTCTAAACGGAAAAACAACTATGGTTTTGAAAAATATTTTACTCAGAAGGCAAAACTGTAATTTAAATTTCCATTTCTTTAAATGACATTATTACTGGAGTCTGAAAATAGCCCTAAATGTTGCACTGACAACTTTAACAACGATCCTCTCAGGCACCTTCAGAAATATTTAATTAAATAATATTAGCTAGGCAATCACATGAATTCTGTAATCTTCAGTTTAAGGTTGATATTACTACTTTAAGAATCAGTAAAGACTTTCTAATTTTAAGTTATTTTTGAGTGACCTATGAAATTTTAATAAGTTTATTAAAGTCTTACAAAGATGAATAGGATGCAGTCCCTGCCCTTGCGGGGTTCACAGCAAGAAAAACAGATGAGTAAACAAGAAGTGGTAAACTGAGGTAAGTGTTGGAATACAGGTCTCAAATGATCTAGGGCTGTTAATAAGTTTATGAATCCAGTGACAGAAGGAAAATGTTGGATGCATTTTCAATTTTTGTGCCTTTCCGTGTTCCAACTAGAAGCAAATATCAATTTTAACTACTGGCCTATTTCCTCCTTACTTTAACTTCCTAACATTCAGTGATATTCTTTCACGGAAAAAATATACTGAATATACTCGAATATAAGTGAAAGTCCCACTACACCCCACCCCCCCAAAAAAAAACATACTTTAGAAAAGAGGGGTTTGGCCCATATTGGGCAGAATTTCTGATAATAGGGTTATTCATCTGGTAACTTCATTTTGGACTGTAAAATTATTTGGGGAAGATACGATGATCTTCATGACCTCAGTTAAGTTTTTAGACGTTTACAGAGATTGTTTCACACTTAAACTTTATATACTGTTGCTAGTATACTGTTTCTCAAGAGGCTGCTGTTTTTGTTTTTTGTTTTGTTACCACAGATACCACTGAAAATCTGATGAGAGCCATGGAACCTGGTCCACAGGAAAGAAAACACACACCCGGGCAGAGACACAAAATATGTAGGTCGTTTTCAGATGTTTGTGAACCTCCTAAAATCTAGCCTAAAAGTGCCCATTCACCACAAACTAAAACCCATGGTGCAAAAGGAGGTGGGCCTGTGGGACTATATGAAGGATTTCTAAATATGAATGAGGAGTCAATATCATGGGAAGGCTAATATCAATAAAAATAGTGATGCAACAACTTGAATTCCTCTTCCAGGTATGTGGTCTAATTTACTTCCTATTTCCTCTGTTTACTGTTATTGTTTTAACAGAAATATTTGGTAAAGTGTACCTGGCATATCAAACTACATCAGTAAACTCTGAATAAAATATTTTAAATTAATTTAAAAAAGAAGCAGGTCTCAGAGGGGAATGAGAAGAAATAATAAATGCTACAGGAAATCTCACAACAAGAGTAAACATTTTTTTAGGTTTTCTTATGTCCAGGTTTGCAGTTTGTTCCCCCACAAGGGACCTTGCAGTTTGACATAACACACATCTGCCTAAAATGCGGGGGATAAAGCAGACCATGTTTAAAAAGTACAGCTCTGAAAGGCCAGTGAGATCCATGACTTGTGCTTGCCTTCCCTGGACAGGCACCTGACACCCCGTCTTGCTCTTCCATCACAGGTATTCTTTCACGCCTTCCCTATCCTCAAAGTCCCATGTCTTGCCCACCACACATATTTGGACAGACGGCCAGAGAGCCGCTTGTCAGAGCTTTGGCCTGGGTCATAACCTTGGGCTACAGAGATGAGGGGCGTCAAAATGCTGGAGGGAAAATCCAAAAGCAAACACTATCCGTTTCCAGATGTTATCAGAACCTAGCCGGGCACCCAATAAAAATGGAGAACACTTCCTCTCCTCTTACTCGTTTTTACACAGCCCCAAGAATGCAGTGTGAGCCTGTTAGTATGAGGGATCAGCCACACATTAGGCTTTAAAATGGCTGTTATGAACTGGCTGAAGTACCAGGTATAACAGTACTTCTCTCTGCAGGTTTTTAATATATATTCCAGATTTCTAAGCTATCAAAATTGTGAGAATGTAACTGGTTGTGTAAATTGGTGGAAGTCCACTCTTGTCATAGCAGGTGCCCCATTAGTATAGCATGATAATCAACAGTTGTTTTCGTATCTGGAGAAACCATGAGGACATCTTTGCTCTGGAGACAGAGTACGGGATGTAAATGATAACCTCTGAGGGAATAAGGAATACATTCTGGGAAAAGTCTTCTCCTTCTTTATGTGCAGTGTTTGTTTGTTTTTTAGCATTTGATGACTCATTTTTCTTATAGCAAATTCCCAGATTTTGCGTGTATGTTGCACAGAGGGTAGTGAGTGGGCAAGGGGAGAGGAAGGGGGTTGTCTTTTTTTTTTTTCTTTCTTTGTTGACTGGCCAAAAACATGCCACTGGTAATTTGAGCGTGGAAAGGTTTTCCCTTTCATAAAAGGTGGAAGGAAAATAATCAAGAACAAAAAATCTCATTTGAGGCAAATCCCATCCACTGTATTATTTTTCTCACGGGCAAGCAATGCTATTTGTAGTATATAACATAAAAAACAAATTAATAAGTTCATGGTAACTGATGTGACATGTTTGTTCATGATGATTTTTAGCATTGTATTCATTGTGTCTCACATTTTGGTTGCCACAAATCTTAGCTCATTAGTTTTTATTTTTTGTTTATTACTATTCTAAGACTTAGAGGAAAAATCATATTTTCTTGTGATTTTTCTAAGACATAAAACATTCTTAGGATTATTTTATTTTTTTAAGATTTATTTATTTATCTGAGAAAGAGAGAGAGAGCGCGTGCGAGTGCACAGGGGGGAGGGGCAAAGGGAGAGGGAGAATCCCAAGCAGACTCCCCACCGAGCACAGTGTGGGGCTGTATCCCATGATCACGAGATCAAAACCTGAGCCAAAATCAAGAGTTGGACACTTAACTGACTGAGTCACCCAGGCGCTCCCATTCTTAGGAGTACTTAAATTATTTTAAGTATCTGATACTTGTAGTTTTTATTTGCCCAGAGATTACCTATCTTCTCTCCTCCTTGCCACCTGCTGAGGGAACACATCTTACAAGGTAAGTAGAAGCTGTCCCCCCAGGAATATCCATGCTCCTTTACTTTTTATTCTTTTATCCTATTATTCTCTAAGGCAAATAACTTCAGTTACAAGCAACGTTTATATTTTAGACTAAAAAAACTAAAACTATTAGACAAAATCCCCAAATCATGAGCCCTAGCATTAGACATCTGCCTAAAAAACAGCTTTGACAGAGAAGGATCCTTTTCCCCACAAAGTACACTACTACAAAGGTGATATCCGTGGATTTACTGATCCTTCTTTAAAAGACCATGTGCCCCTGGAAAAATAGTGTGTTGTTCCAAGAATTCAAGATGAATGGAATTTGGTTGTCAGAACAAGTAGGTCCCACTTCTCACATTAAGGAATGCAGTGACTCTCAGTGGGATAGAAAGTTAGTTCTTTGCACTGGGTGAAAAGCAGGGCTGTTGCACATGATGTTAGTCAGGGCACACCCCTGTGCAAAGGTGGGGCAAGAGTGTGAAGCTGCCTTGTGCTCAGCTTGCCACGCTTTATCCCTGATGCGAGGCCGTTTCATACAAAAAGGGGTTCCTCTCCTTAGCACAAAGGCATCTCTGTTTACTGAGCCCTGTGTCTTCACAGCTGTGTCCATCCAGATGAGGTCCCTTTTTCCATTTATTTTTTTATTTTTTATTTTTTTTAAAGATTTTATTTATTCATTTATTTGAGAGAGTGAGAGAGAGAGAGAGAGCACATGAGAGGGGGGAAGGTCAGAGGGAGAAGCAGACTCCCTGCCGAGCAGGGAGCCCGATGCGGGACTCGATCCCGGGACTCCAGGATCATGACCTGAGCCGAAGGCAGTTGCTTAACCAACTGAGCCACCCAGGCGCCCCCTTTTTCCATTTAACACAAAGGGTCTCTATGGCCCTGCTGACAAAAGTTAACTTAGTATACCTGAAATACTACATACATCATCTGGTCAGAATGGTGCTTTAAGTTTTCTAAACAGATATACTTTCTGACATCATTCATTTATTCAATAAAGAAACATAACTGTGTGTCAGCTATAGGCCAGGGACAATGCTTGGAGCACAAGGAATCCACACACAAACATACTCCGCAACTTTCAAGAACTGTAATTTAAAACAACGAGATACCACTATACTCCTATTAGAATGGCCAAAATCCAAAACACTGACAACACTAAAAGCTGGCAAGGACGTGAAGCAACAAGAACTCTCATTCATTGCTGGGAGGAATGCAAAATGGTATAGCCACTTTGGAAGACAGTTTGGTGGTTTCCCTACAAAACTAAATATGCTTTTACCATATGATCCAACAATTGTGCCTCCTGTTATTTACCCAAAGGACCTGAAATTTTATGTCCATACAAAACCTGCACATGGATGTTTACAGCAGCTTTATTTATGATTGCCAGAACTTGGAAGCAACCAAGATGTCCTTCAGCACGTGAATGGATAAATAAACTGTGGTACATCCAGACAATGAAATACTTTTCAGTGCTAAAAAGAAATGAGCTACCAAGCCATGAGAAGACATGGAGGAAATTTAAATGCATATTTCTAAGTGAAAGAAGCCAGAAGTTCCAACTATATGACATTCTAGAAGAGGCAAAACTATGAAGATAGTAAAAAAAAAAAAAAAAAAAAAATCAGTGGTTGCCAGGGTTGAGGTAAAGGAGGATGACTGATGGAGCATAGAGGATTTAGGACAGTGAAAATACTATGTATGATACTATAATGGTAGATACAAGTCATTCTACATTTGTCCAAACCCATAGAATGTACAACCCCAAGAATGAACCCTAATGTAAACTATTTACTTTGAGTAAACATGTATCATTATAGGTTCATCAGCTGTAACAAATGCACCACTCTGGTTGGGGAGTGGATACTGGAGGAGGCTATGAGTGTGTCAGGGCAGGGGGTTAATAGGGAATCTCTGTGCTTTCTTCTCAATTTTTCTGTCAATCTGAAACTGCTTTAAAAAATAAAATTTAAAAGAAAATAGGCAAGGATTGCATAACATTTCCCCAGTGAAGCTATACAAATGACTAATAAGCACACGAAAAGATGCTTACCATCGTTACTCATTCGGGACATGCAAATCAAAATCACAAGAGATACTGCCTCATGCTGACTAGACAACTATAATCAAAAAGACCGTAACAAGTATTGATGAGGATGTGGAAAAATGAAACCTTACATTACTAGCGTGAATGTAAATGATAACGGGCACTTTGGAAAGCAATTTGGGTGTTCCTCAAAATTGTAAACATAGATCATGTAACCCAACAATTTAACTCCTAGGTATACACCCGAGATGAATGTAAACATTTCCATGTAAAAACACAATGTTCATAGCAGTGCTGTTCATAATAACCAATAACTCGTATCCACCAATTAATGAATTGATAAATGAAATGTGATATATCCAATTGAAATTATTCAGCAAATAAATAGGAATTAAGAAGTACTGATACATGCTATAATATGGATAAGTCTTGAAAACATTATCCTAAGTGGAAGGAGCTAATCACAAAATACACATATTGTACGATCCCACTGATATGAAATGTGTAAAATAGGCAAATCCATAGAGACAGAAAATAGATAAGTGGGTACCAGGGGCCAGATGGTTAGTGGTGATGGTTGTGAATATACTAAATATGTAAATATGTTTAAAACCACTGAATTGTATGCTTTAAACTGGTAAATCATGGTCTGTGAATTAGATCTCAACATAGCTGCTATAAACAAAAAATATTACAGGGTTTTTTTGTTTGTTTGTTTGTTTTTTGGCCAGGATACGATAAGTTGCTTCATTTCTCTTAAAAGAAAGAAGAACCAATTAACAAAGTTGTAGCTCACTATCCTTTAACTTTGGGAACTAAAGCCATCCAAATGCCAAACGAATTGACCCTTTTTAGGAAAGAATTTATCTCACTAACCTGCTTTCTGAAAATTCTGAAAAATCGCCCTGAAGTTCAAACTTGTGCAGAATTTCTCCAATTAGATAACCACTGGAAAATGACTTTGCAAATGACTTGGGACCTGAATTTTGAAACATAAAAATAAAGAAGTAAATTATAATGTTCCATATAGAGCACAATTATTTTCATTTTATATGCATAGAGTAAAACTCCATACCATAACTTGAACTCAAAATGCCATGAAAATACTTCTAGAAACATCCTTTAATAATCAAATAAAAAGACTGAAGTTTAATAGATGATCTTATAAATATCCTTAAATAAATATAAATCGATACGTGAAGATACAAGAAATTTTGAAAGAAACACAACTTTTGACCAAATTAAACAAAATACAACCAATAAAATTTATCTAAACAACCTTAGATCTGAAGTCAAGCCTTCAATTTATTTTACAAAATTACACTCTAATACCTTAGTTATCAATACAATCTATGGATGATGATAGCATATTCTAGCCAAGCGAGGTGCTATCTAACTTTAGTAAACTTTAAGACTTTATTTTAACCTTTTTACAGTGGAAATTTTACAAAAACCATCTATCTGCACCTTCTCAAAAACAAACAAACAAACAAACAAACAAAAAACCTACTGAGCATAATCAGGCTTTCCCTTAATTCCAGAGGTTACTCTGATCTAGCTGTTGTCCCGCACAATGACAGAGACAGCCCAGAGGAAAACAGAGTTTGGAGCCAGGGACATCTGCATTGGAATCTTGACTCTGCCCCTTACTGGTTGTGCAACCTCTGGCCAGCTGCTAACCTCCCTCAGTTCCTGTCTCCTCATCTCTACGAGATAACCGTATCTCTACCTCTACTGAAGAGCTATTTTCAAGATTAGAGGTAATGTATGAGAATTGCTTGGTACCACGCCTGCCACAGAGGAAGCACATAATGACAGTGCAGAAAAAAATGTGTTAATAAAATTTGCTTTTTAAAAAATGTCCTTAGTGGTGGGTCACTTCTATTTTTCTTATAAAGTGAAGAATATCAGGTTACATGTTATTCAAGGATGATATGCAAAGTTGATACACAAAATAAATTATGCTATCATTTCTCAAATGATTTCAAAATCCTCCCAAAACCTTCAACTTGTTTCTCTCAGGGTCCTTTAGGCAACAGCAGTCCAAGCACTAAATATCACTGAGGTATGGCAAGCTCATTTATACCAGATTGTTCTCTTTTATCTCTTTGACCAGTAATAAGGTGGCTAATTGATTATGAAGAAATAACATCTCTTCCTGATTTGTAGAAATGGAACTTGGTGTGTGGTTCCGGGGGTGGTGACGTGAGTCGCTCTACAAGGCCACTGCCCAGAGGCCTTACTCAGCATACTACACGTTCTCATAAGAACAAAAGTCTTGCATATCCGACACCAGCCCACAATTTTGCCCAAAGCTCTCCTAATATTTGTTCTCAAAATATTTTATACTCTTAATAATACCCCAATTCTCAGGTTGAATCAATATATAATAAAGTAGTTAAAAATGATGCCAACTATGCCCATTGATTCTATCTACTTAGGGTGAACTCCAGAATCATCCGGCATCAGAAGCTACTGACTGTGTCTTCTGGCATCAGACAGTAGTAGTATTTGAAGCAAATGAAATCCAAATGGCTCCTTCCATGTCCAAAGGGCAGAGGTGTGCTATCTCCTCCTCCTGAGTCATTGCTGCTTCCTCTTTGCCTCAAAGACCTGACACTGTTGGCCACCAATGCTGTCACCTGGTCTTGGCTGCCATCACTGTCCTTACTGTGCCATCTGGGATGCTCTCACTGCATCCTGCACCTCTTCCGTCATTGCTTCCTTCTTTCTGGGTTGTTTATTTCCCCCTTTCTCTCTTCCCTAGTCCACCCTTATTTTCCTCTCAGCTTTCTGAGGAGCCATTGGAAATACAGCCATTGTCAGACTATGGGTATCTATTTATAGTCTAAAGACTCTTGCTTTGCATTCAGAAGCTGTTGCTCCATCACCTTCAGGTAGTTTTCATTCCTTCTCTTCCTCCCTCTGGATTTTGCACTATGTCCGCTCTTCCGTAGACTGAATGCCTGAAGTCTAGCCCATGAAGAACCAGGGAATATCTGTATCCTGTTGTGTCACCCTCAATGTAGTAGGCAAATGGCCTTTAGTAAACTGTTTGCTAGACAAGGGTCACAGAAAAATAAAATCATAATCCACTGCCTTTGAAATGCATGACCTATTAATAAAGCAATTCTGATATGAGTAAAATAGAGGCATTTGTGGGTATAAAGAATAAAGAACAGTAAACACTTCTTATTTCATTGTCAAATAGTTTACTACCAATAAACAAGTACAAAAACATCTGTCTGTCTGCAGCTTTGTATGCATAGGACACTTCAGAATTACTGTGTGCTGCATAAGCAGAAAACAGAACAGTGAGTTCTCCCATAAGAGCAAATGGGAAAACATGTAGAAAAAAATAAAAGAAGAGGAAAAGATGACTACCTGAAAGAAATTAGACAGGAAAGAAGATGACGAATAGAACATATATTAGCTAGGAATATACAGATTAAAAAGTACGAGAAGACAGAGAGGAAGCTAGAGAGAGAGAAAGAAAAAGAGAAAGGGGGAGGGGTGTGGGAAAGAAACAACAAGGAAAAAAAGAAAAAAGCAAAGGACAGTTTATTTTTGTTATATTTTTTCTTCCCAGTAAATGTTCCTGGCTACCATGACTAATTCCACGATGGCCACCTCTATAAGTTCATTTGCACTAACAACTGGAATTTCCTGTGGGAAAGAAGAAGCAGGTTGACTCTAGGACAAGATCAATGAATAATCTGAGAAATAAATAAACCGTGGGAGCCCAGTGATATTCTTCATCCTGAGCTCTAAAGTCATTTACATCTGGGACCAGGTCATTCAGCAACAACTCAACCCTGCCTCCGATTTTCCACACTGCACGCCTGATCCCTATCACAATGGTTTTCTTTTGCTGAAATCTTTGATGTGGGCCTTTCTGGAAGGTCTGTATGAGGAAGGATACAACAAATGAAATGGCCCGTGTGCTTCCCACCAAAATGACCCTGAGCCAGTTGGAGAAAGCACATAAAGGAGATGAGCCTTCTGTATTCCAAAATTATGGTAAGAAGGAAATCAAAGTCTCTGGAGAAAGATTCTCTGGGTTTGACTCCTTGTTCATTTACAAGCTGCTGGATTTTGGGCAATTATAAAAGTCTCAGTTTCTTGTCTTGAAAAGAGGGAGAGTGATGCGTTCTACCTCGTAAGAGTTGGTTTGAGAATTAAAGGAGATATTGCATGTAAATGCTTAGCATAATTCCTGGCATATAGTTAAGTGCTCAGTGACAAATTTTTATTGTTATTATCAGTGCTTCCCAATTTAAGATAACATGTCATATTAATTACACAATCTCTAAGCTCAATGACTACAGTACAAACATCCTTATTTAAAAAGTAATTCAATACTCAGAGGGCAAATATTTGACATTGTCTTTAAAATCAAGTACAAGTTCCACCCCCCTTAGGTCCAGACCAGGTATATCACTCCCATCAGAAGTACGTGTAATCAAACATAGTTGATTCCTACAGCAAAACATTTCAATGGGAGAAATAATGACTAAACAGCATGACAGCATTTCTGGTTAAGTTTTGCCACCAAATGAATAAAGAGATACTTGAATTATGGAATTGTAAATAAGGGTCTATAGACCTATACATTCTATGCTTAGTGGTCTTCACTCTTCCTTTACTAGAAAAGCAAAGATCTAGTCTGCATTATCTACCACATTTGAAAAACCAAACAAATTTACTTCCATTTGAGAGAGAGAAAAGCAGCTGCTGATAGCTTGGCACTGACCTGGCCCCATCAGGCCTTGGTGTTCCTAGGAGTTGGCCCGGCATTCACAGCTAGGCCTTGGCATTCTCATGCTGAACATAATCAATTTCATAGCATACCAACACCAGACAAGGCCACTCTGTGACCCTGATAGATCAAGACAAAAACAAAGTTCCTTTGTAATCATGTCTGTATTCAGACCAAAACAGTATTGTCCAAAACTCAGAAATGCCCTTATTGTAGCCAGTATGAGTGTTTGCTGCTCTTTTACTAATCATGGCTTTGTCTTGCTCTATTCTCTCCACTTCCTAGATAAGACTTACTGAAATACCCAGTCATAGAGTTGCCTATGCTTCTTTGCATGGTCCAATTCAGAGCAAAGCACTGCTTCCTTGAACCCTCCTCAAAAAACACCTAACACAAGCCAAGGTGCTTTAAGTCCTTTCTAACACCCGCTTACTGAATGACCGACAGCTCCCCATGGTATGTGTTTTCTCTTGTTGGCCACAAGTCAATAAACCCAACTTTGTTCAAAGATGGGTGTGTGTCCTGTGGTCTCTGGCTGGAGGACATTGACAATTTATTTTCCTCCACTATAACAACAGGATGATCAATCCTCGGCTTTGAAGACATTAGCATAATTCTCAAGATGTACTATGTGAAACAAAAACTCTATATCATTCTAATTTTCTTTGATGGTTAAAACATTGGGTGGCATTCTTTTCTTGGGACTTGATATTTTAAAAATTTTGACATTGATTTACACAACAGCCTTCAGGTATCAGATTTGGTGTCTCAATTTTTAGGCAATGGAAGCCAAATTTTCATCAAGGAAAATGCTGCTGAGCTGGCCAGGAAATACCAAAATCTGTTGTATTATGAGAAACAATATATTTCCTAAGGACTCTGAGGGAGGAAAATGTGTGTGGTTTAATGACACCAGGTTAAATGAGGAATGAAGTAAAAGTGAGCAGGCCCAGAATCTATTGGTAACTTGCCACCACCTAGCTGTAAAACCCTAAACAAATCGCTGAACACATCTGATTTAATTACCTCATATGCCAAACAAGAATTAAATGATGTCTAAGATTCTTTTCCCTATCTAAAGTTATGAGTCTAGGATATGGTAAGGTCACAGGCCAATAACAGGTCACCATAATACATTATGAAATATTATATATAAATAAATATTCAGTAGGATACTTTAACATCTCTGTTGTGTTTCTCAAAATAAAATTTGATGCTTTTGAAAGGTCTGGACATAAGACCTAATCAACAAAGTATAATTAGTGCACAAGAGGGCCCAAATAAAGAATGTCCCTAAAATTTGGTACAAATAGAAAATATGACTCTCTAAAAAACTACTAAGATTTAATATAAAAGGATAAAATTAGCCACCTATGGAAACCCACTTGTAAAACAAAATTAACAAGGAGCATAAATTATTTCTTTTTATTATTATTATTATGTTAGCAAATCTCTATTCTGAATAAGGTTAATTAATATATCCCAAGATTATTAGCTACCTGATGTGTGAAAAATTTGAATAGGTAAATTGTGAGCTTTAAGAAATAATCTATGCAAGAATGAAGCATAGATTGTTTCTTAAAGCTCACAATTTACCTATTGTGAGCTTTAAGCTATGAACTATGAACTATGAACCTATCACAGCTACATAGATAAAAATCTCTCTAAAGCAGAGAAGTAAAACACATCCAATATTAGTTGATTTGAAGGTTCTTTTGGTAACATCTAATTTCTGATTATCAATGAGAAATCTGACATAAATTTGATCTTCTTCTGAGTGTATCAGCCCATCAAAATGATGCATCAAGTACAATTGCCAGTATAAGTTATTTTGCTATTTTTTTCCTCAGGATAAATGGGTATCCTGATTTATAAAATCAAAATGTAATCTCAGTTAGTATGAAACAATTCCTAAAAAATTGCTTAAAGTAATAAAACAGAGCTTCTGAAATCACAAAGATGGGGATCAAAGTACTCAGGGTGACCTTCTCAAGAGGAACAAATCCATAAAGTTCAGCCTAAAATAATACTTTACTTTGCCTCACTGGCACACTCTCATGTAATAAACAATTAGTTACTAAATACCTATTATAGGACAGGCATGATAGTAGGCATTATCCTAAAGTAAGAGACAGAAGAAAAGTTGAAATAATATTCATTGAGTATCTAGATCTAGTTTAGATGTTAGGCACTGTGGTAGGTGTTTTCCATTTCCAATCTCATTTCATATCCTTCCAAACATAGATAATTTTTTTCCATTTTTCAATTGAAGTATAGTTGACACACAATGTTACATTAGTTTCAGGCGCACAACATAATGATCTGACAACTTTATGCCTTATGCCGGACTCACCCCCAAGTGTAGCTACCGTCTGTCACCACACATCACTGTTAAATACCATTGACTATTTTCCCTATGTTGTACCTTTCATCCCCATGACTCATTCATTCCATAATTGGAACTAGAACAACTATTATTCTTACTTCTCGCGGCATAAAAGTGGGACCTAAAGACAATTATTTATATTTCAGATGCTACAAAATTGATAGAGAAACTTAACTGTCCCAAATCCAATTTTCTCTTTATTACACCTCTGTTATTATTGACAACAATGTTTAAGATTATTGAAACAATTAAAATATGCATAATAAGGTATTTACAATTTTCAATATAACCACACCCAGAATCCAAAAGAATATGGATTTTCTTGTATATACCCATGTTTACAAAAGATCTGATCTGTACAATACATAGAATTCAAATGTTTCTACTCATTTTTGGAGAATGTTCAGTTACAACACTCCATTGCTAGTTTCCTCATATAGTGAATTCATAAGAGTTTTGTAAAACAGAGGCAATGCTTATTCTTGAAAATAATTAAGAGCTCCTAAAGAATTTTACAGCAAATCTTTTAGTAACATTACTCTACATTACTTTTTTTTTTCATTATAGAAACAACTGCTTGAAAACAACTGCTTGAATTTCAGATGTAATTTTGTGTTGAGCAACTTTTTGTATTCCAAGACATTTTATTACCATATACATCTAAGCACCATTCTCTAGGAGAAATGGTCTAGTTAAATTAAACTCACTGGAGATCCTCAGCTTTAGTAACAAAGCTTTGAATCTTCATATGTTGAGACTAATCAAGTCTCTGGTGACTCCCAGAAACCTCATTAAGTGGAGGGAGACGATTCTCAATTGAGGGTCATTGGAATTTGTTTTCTTTACTGCTGACACTCAGGGTAGTCCAGGCAACAGGAAATTCAGTATAGTATGCTTTATTCAAACTGACTTCTACCTTTCAGAATAATGCAGAAATCAATCAGCTTTAGCTGCCTTGCCAATGACTAAACCATTACCCAGCCTCACCAAGACAGTGTAAATGCACTCACTTGCCATTCTCATTGTTTTCTTTGTCCTAGCAAGCAACATATGGACTGAACCGCTTCTAAACCAACACTAATAAATCCACCTTTGCCATTTACCCATCTAGGAATTAGGTTATACCTTGTGAAGTTACAACATGCCTGGGTGGTTGAATTTGTGTACTTCTTAGAACTTCAAACTGAACAGCAATCCTTATTAAAAGGAGCTCAAATGAATACACTTGAGAAAGTTGAGGTTTTAAAAAAATATATTCCCTCACTGTAAATTGCAATATACAATATACTGCGTAAGAGCACAAGTCAAAGATCTAGCTTCAAATTCTACCTATAGGATCCACTAGATTTGTGACCCTGAACAAATAACCAAGCATCTTAGCTTCTCTTACTCATCTTTACAGCTGGGACAATGCCTCTTAGGGCCTTCTTTTAGAATTCAAAAACAGGACGCCTGGGTGGCTCAGTTGGTTAAGCGACTGCCTTCGGCTCAGGTCATGATCCTGGAGTCCCGGGATCGAGTCCCGCGTTGGGCTCCCCGCTCAGCGGGGGGTCTGCTTCTCCCTCTGACTCTCCTCCCTCTCATGCTCTCTGTCTCTCATTCTCTCTCAAATAAATAAATAAAATCTTAAAAAAAAAAAAGAATTCAAAAACCTATGTAAAGGGCTTAGCATAGGGTCTGGTGTAAGTGCCTAATAATATTTTTGTTTATTATTTTTTATTTTTTCATTTATAAAATTCATTTAAGAAAATAATTCTTATGTAATCCTCCCTAATACTTTATTAGAAGATGTTACTAATTTCAGTTAAAAGATGGTAAACATCTTTTTCTCCTAATTTGTCATATGAAATTTGATCTTTTTTGATTTTCCATTGGTAATGCTATGTTGAATTTTGCTTTCAAAATATGAAAGCAGTGCAAGCCACGAGCCCAGTAACACTGATGTATAAAGAAAAGCCAGCAATCCTCTCCTTCCCCGGGGTAACCAACATCAGTACACTAGTTTATATCCTCCCACACTTTTCTCTATGCTTACAAAAACAGACAATATGAAGATTCATGTATGTGTCTCTCCACATATCTCTCTGTGCTAATATACACAGATAGATGTGTGTGTGTGTGTGTGTGTGTGTGTGTGTGTCTGCGTATCTGTATTTCCTAGTTGGTACAAAAATGGAATTATACTCATCACAATAAGCTATAACTTTTATTTTTTACTTGACAGAAATACGTGAATATCCTGTAGGTCAAAAGTTATAGCACTAACTCATTCTTTCTAATAATTGCATAACAATCCATAGCATGAGTACAGCACCATTTATCCAAGTATGCTACTACTGAAGCATATTCAGATTGGTTTCCATTTTTTAATTTTATCCCTACAATCCATGTAGCAATAAACATCCTTGTTCAAATATCCTGACATACTGGTGATTTTATTGTAGTATGATAGCTTCTGAAAAGTGAGATTTAGCATTTATTATGTCCCATGCATCATTCTAAATGCTTTACATTTATTATCTCATTTAATCTTGACACAACTCGATGAGCTATTATTATTACTCCTATTCTAAGTATCATGACATTTAGGTAAATAAATTGCCCAAGGTCACCAGCGAGCAAGTGGTGGATAAGTGATTCCAACCCAGGCAGTCTGGTTTCCAAATCCTTCCTCTTAACAGGGCCCTTATAGAAAAAGTTGCTATATTACTTTCTCCAGAGGTTGTTGCCACGTATAGTCCTTCCCTGATAGTTCCTCTGAACAGTTCTGAGCTTTCCACAGTACACCATAAAATGTCTTATCTAATGACCAGAATCAACAACTGGCAGTGTGCTTCCTCAGGTGCACAAATTCTATCTTGTTTGTTTCCAAACGCATTTGAGTGTGTTTCCTATAATCTGAAACGCCTTTTACAATATGGAATCTGGTTACATCAGGGACTGTCTCTTTAGACTCCGGTTAGCAGTTAGGATCAAGAAATAAGTATGTATTCCTAATGAATGGGATGCGGAGTATCGCAGCCATCTCTGCTAACAACCTCAGGGAAGCAGACATCGGGAATTTTCCATTCATAGCTTATGTTGTTAAAATTCTTACTTAAAATGTCTCCAGTCTTTTAATCTTCACAGAAAGAAGTAATTCTTCCTCTTCCTCTCAAAACCAAAATCCCAAAAACTGATTACAATTATAATTACAACTAATACAATTACAATGGCGTACTGCTGTTGTTATGTTTCCTATTAATTTTATTTACTTTTCTCAAAAGTGTTTCAATATGCAATAGAGTCTTGGGGACTTGACCAAAGGGTGTGGTTTTTTGTACTAACCAAGTAAATGAACCAAATTAAACTCAGCAACCCATAACTGCTTTTCTTTGGAAGAGTGTAACTTAAGGGAATTATATTGCACTTTGGCTCCTCTGGTAAAAAGGGAATTAAAAAAAGTGCTAAACATTGTGCTGTGATCAGCACCATATTTTAAGTGAGAAACAGTGACAAAATGGGATGATCATAGAATCCTGTGAAAGAATATATTGCAGTTCCCAGGGAGTGTGTGCGGTGTGGTTTGGGAAAGAAAAAGTCTAGGGTTTATGCCTCAAGAAATGCAACTGGAGGTGCTCCAACATTAAGGAGCCTAATGCTGACGACGAATATCTTGCTGCTTCAGAAACACTACTAGTCTAGCAAATTCCACGGTTGACCTAAGGTCGGGTAGGCACTATTGCCCCTCTGGTACCAACTGGGCGTTATGCAAGGGTGCTTCTGCGAAAACAGACTGAAATGACTTGGGCTGAAAATCTCTTGCCTTGAGCAAAAACCATACCAGCTGGAAAACGAAGTGCTGAAGAAACAACAGAAAGAAGCTGAGCGGGAGGATAGTGCTCTGCTGGAATTACTCGGCTGCCATAGTCATTGCCAGCATGTACAACTGCCTCTGTGGTTGTGGGAGTTAGAAACTTTGGACGGCTGCGATCAAATCAGATTAGTGAATAAGGTCAGCTTTAGCCAAGAGTGAAGAGTGGTCGGAAATAGCTAATGTTTGTAAATTTTGAGCTAAAACTGCTGCATTAACTCGTTTCACACACACCCCCTCTCCCGCTAGGTCGGTAGGTACGGAGAGTGTGACCGGATCTATTTTATACTGGAGGAAACACACTCAGAGAAGGTATTGTAACTTGTCCAGGGGCACACATCTAGTAGTTGGCTTTAAGGCTTCATATTTCATTGGCTTGCCCGCCTACCATGCTTCTAAGGATGTGAAGGGAATAATGTCAGGGCCATATTATTGAGTCCAGCAAATTCTTCTCTCCATAGGAACGAAGGATACCTCCCTAAACCCTCTGATGGCTTAGAACCGCACCGTAGATCAGAAACTGCGGGCTTGGGCCCACCGAGATGATGGGTAACTCGGGAGCGGCAGGATGGGGATGGGAGAAGCTGAGGTGACCGGGGCCACCAGACGGGCCTGGGGCGCTGCCGGGCCCCGCAGGCACCTGGACTGCACAGCTCGCGCCTTCCCCGCCACCTTCCGTCCGCACGCGGCGCTCCGGGGCTCTGCGCCCCGCTCGCCCCTAGGCCGCTCTCCCCGGGCTGTGTCACTCACTCACGGTCTGGGACACCTTCACCTCCTGGTTGAGCCAGTGGCACAGAATCTCCGACATGGTTCGGCCTGCGCCTTCTACGGTAAGCAGGTGCAGGAAGGCGCGGGAAACCCAGCCAAGGGCCCCGCGTCCTCCTGTTGCCAAAGGCAACCCGTTGCTAAGGAAGCGTATCCGGGCCGGAGCCTGGGGGGAAGGCTGGGGCAAGAGGGGCGCCAGAGTCCAGGCGCGGAGGACAGAAAACCGTGGCCTGCCCCCTGCCGGCGGGTGAGGCGGCGACGTGCGCAGGCGCCGGGGCCTCCGCGGTGGTGGTGGCGGCGGGGACCGGGAAGAGGGGCTGAGAGGTGGGCGAGCAGTGGTGGGTGGACCGAGGGAGCGAGGCCGGGAGGCCGGGAGGCCACGGCCCGAGCGGGGGCTTCTCGGACGAGCAGAAAAAGAAAGCAGGAGTCTTGACTGAAGGGGGATTCTTTTTCTTCCTGTTTGTCCTTTAAGGAAATCTACAGAAAATCTTCTTTAATGGCAGCCGTTTTGTAATTGATTTACAAATTGCCTGTTCTAATTGCTGTATTGCGTGGCTAACCTGGCAAGAACAGATTGTGTCTTAAGTATGTTTTAGTTCCAGACCTGGTATAGGGCCTGACACCCAGAAGCATTCAATAATTTTTGTTCTTAGTGGTGGCAGCACTAACAATTAGGGTAATTCCTATCTCTGCGGTGTTTTGAGAGGTGAAGATTTAATGAGGTGATTTTCTAATCAATTTTTCCTTCCAGATGATTATTTTTAAATGTATTTTGACAAACACTCTTACCTTGAGCGAACCCGAGTCAGGCTTGTTTGAATCTTCTGGAGGCTCAAATCTTGAGCTCTGTCCTTAGCCCTCTTATTCAATTTTAGCAAGAATCCTGCTCTGCGGTGTTTGTTTAAGGAACCCCCCCTTCCATATTGATCAAATTCTGCATCCCTCACCTTTGATATCTGCTCCCCCTGGCCTGCCTTCAGCAAGAATCCTTCAAGTCAGTTTAGCCAGAATCCCCTTGGCCCTGATGTTTCCTCTTAGAAATTTTCCATCCACTGACCCCAGCCCTGCTCCTTGGCTATAAATCCCCACTTTTCTTTGTTGTGTTCAGAATGGAGCCCCGACTCACGCCCCTGTTGTAAAACCTACTTGCAATGGTCCCTTGAATAAAGTCTTCCTTACTGTCTTTAACAAGGGTCAGAAAAATTTTCCTTTAACAATTTCTAAAGTTTAGATGGAGTTATAGAAAAAATTATATGCATTTGTATTATGTATACTTAATCTTATATGTATGATAAATAATATATAGTAGTGTATTTATGTCACAAAGAATTTCCCCTCAAAGGCCTGGATACATCAAATTATGATTCTTTTTTTTTTTTTAAGATTTTATTTATTTATTTGACAGAGACACAGTGAGAGAGGGAACACAAGCAGGGGGAGTGGGAGAGGGAGAAGCGGGCTCCCCACCGAGCAGGGAGCCCGATGCTGGGCTCGATCCCAGAACCCTGGGATCATGACCTGAGACAAGGCAGATGCTTAACAACTGAGCCACCCAGGCACCCCAAATTATGATTCTTTTAAACTGTATGCACAATAACAGTGATAACCTACTAGAATAAATGTCTCTTAAGATTGATCTGAAATTGATCCATGTGTCCTGATTGGCTAAAAGTTTAATACCATTTCACTTAACTTTTAAATCTCCCATCCCATGAACTTCCTCACACCCAATGCAGCAGACATGACTGCGATGGAACAATGGAAATTCTGAGGGAGATTTATTACCAACAGAACTGGGGCCTGATACACTTGATATGTCTCACCTCAGAGTTGTCCAAATTTGGAAGATCAAATGATTGTAAAAGTCTCTATAGCAAGGGGAATATATCTAATAAGGCTTTATCTGTTGGAAACATGTCATCTCTGAAAAGATTTCTAGCAATGTCCGCAATAGCCAAACTGTGGAAAGAGCCGAGATGCCCTTCAACAGACGAACGGATAAAGAGGATGTTGTCCATATATACGATGGAATATTACTCGGCCACCAGAAAGGGTGAATATCCAACTTTTACATTAACATGGATGAGACTGGAGGAGATTATGCTAAGTGAAATAAGTCAGGCAGAGAAAGTCAGTTATCATATGGTTTCACTTATTTGTGGAACATAAGGAATAGCATGGAGGACATTAGGAGAAGGAAGGGAAAAATGAAGGGGGGGAAATCAGAGGGGGAGATGAACCATGAGAGACTATGGACTCTGAGAAACAAACCAAGGGTTCTAGAGGGGAGGGGGTGGGGGGATGGGTTAGCCTGGTGATGGGCATTAAGGAGGGCATGTACTGCATGGAGCACTGGGTGTTATACGAAAACAATGAATCGTGGATCACTACATCAAAAACCAATGATGTATTGTATGGTGACTAACATAACATAATAAAATAAAATAAAGATTTCTAACGGTGCATATGTGCCTAGAAATCACTGCTGAGGCACTTGTGTTTTTTGTCATCCTGGTAGTATATTCATTTATTTAAGAGAGAGAGAGAGAGCACGCAAGGGGGAGGGTGTCGCTAGGGGCAGAGGAAGGGAGAGAATCTCATGCAGGCTCCAGGCCCAACATGGAGCATGACGCAGGGCTCCAGCTCACGACCCTGAGATCATGACCTGAGCCAAAATCAAGAGTCAGACACTTAACCAACTGAGCCGCCCAGGCACCCCATTTAAATTGATGACTAGTGCTACATTTAATAACAGGTTCCAAGCTTTAATTTCAGTCTGTGGGACCCAAAGGATAGAAAACCATGTCTTCTGGATTGCTGAGAAAATTGCTTTTGAGTGTTCATCAAACTCCACAGGGGCACCAGAAGAGAATGCCTGAGCTCGTGCACCACCTACAGATAGGGGTTTACCCCCACATCAAAGCAAAGTATCTCTGTGCCTGTCCATAGGAACTGTTCAGTTGTTTGTTTGTTTCCAAGAGTTATTGGTAGTGTTTGTCTTTGGAACCCAGAACAAACAACACAAACTGCCCACAATCTTCCAAATGCCCACAAACTGCCACAAACTTTCCAATTTAGGAAAACAAGTTTATATACAGGAGTTAGTTACATGAAGATAGACACTTTACAAAATAAAAGGCGAAGTTCTTCATTTCACAAAAAGGGCATGATATTTTCCTCAGTTCCTAAGGCATCAAACTTGAAAATGATCTGACATTAAAATATTAGTGAAAATTTGAGCTGTTACTTAAATGTTTGCCTTTTACTTATTCATTTTTTTCTTGAAATTGCTACTTTAGTTATTAGTACAAGTTTAACATTTAATCTGTTTCTTTTCTATTGAAATCCAAGCTCTGGGTAAAATTTCTAGCACCTCCCATGTTGGTATTTTGTGTTAATATGATAAATAACTTGTTTGTTCCCCACGTGGAATCAGTTGGGGGAGGGAATAATTAAAGACATGAATAGTTTCCCATCTGTTCCTGAAATGGCTTTCCTATTGTTTTTTAATTAAAGTTTTTAGAGTATTTGGCTCCTGCATCCAATTGTAACTACTACAGCAATTTTAAAACTAAATAAAAAATTATTTTTAAGGCATTACCTGTCATTTAATTATAATTCTTTATTTCCGCTCTGTAAATAGTCAAGGGCAGATTATTAAGAGTTCTTTTGAGCCCGCAAGTTGGTTTGAAAAGTTGTGCTGTGTACTGAAATGGAATACACCTTATTCTTTTAGAAAATAATTGTAACATTTTTCATAATTGACCCAAGCTTTAGAATCAGAACACCTGGGTCCAGATGTCCGCTTTTGCTCTGACTAGCTCTTCAGCTTTGGAAAAAAACAAACTTCTCTGAGCCTCAGTTTCCTTATTTGTAGGATAAGCACATCAATATTTGTTTGACAGGGTTGTGAGGACCAAACAAGAAATTGCATACCTGACTCTTAGTAGATGCTAAACAAATGTTTCTTTCCTTTTCTCCTGAGGCAGTATGAATTTTTCCATTGCATTACCGGTGAGCTTAGTTTTGAGTAGCTTAGATTTGCTTATAACACTTCAAACAATTTTTGAGGCAATTATTTCATATAGCTTCTTTGATTTTATGTATGACTAGTTCAATGTCTATACATAAATACATATACACTGATGGATTTTTAAAAAAATCTTATTTGGTCCTCCATGTACATCTTGCATGCATTTCTTCATTTCCCCTCTCATCACTCTTAGATCATTCTCTAATTCCCTCTCAGCATGTTTTGCAATGGCCCTACTCTCTTTACATTCATTAATTCAACAAATGTTTTTCCCAGTGTCCACAACAACTACTCAAGCTACATTTTCCTGTCTCTTCCCCTCTAGTCACCCTGTGCAAACAGTCTAGTCCATTTTCCCGAAGTCCTCTTCTATTCCTTGGCTTACATACATCCATGAATTTCACCAGAACAGTGTGTACCAATAAATAAATCTTAAAAAACAAAAAAGAAAACATCAGAGAGCATTGATAAGAAGGGTAAGTATGTGGGGTTCTTTTGGGAAACATTTTTGGAGCCACTATCCTAGAGGATGAAGAGCCCATGGAAGGTCCTTTACAGTCTAGCCTCAATCCAACCTTAACTGTAAGCCACAAATTCCCTTTGCTCAACTTGCTCACATTTCTTTACCAGGTCCCAACTTTCCTACCTCTACATCCTTCCTTTGCAAAAAATAAAAAATAAAAAATAAAAAAATAAGGGGGGTGCTGCTTCCTGTCTCTGCCAATCCTACCTGTCCTTCAGGGTCCAGGGCATCAGTCACCACCTTCCCCAAACCTCTTACTCCCTCCATCTTTCCACCCTCTTCTCCCTTCTGAAAGCTCGAAATTGCTAGTTTCCTTTTAACTCTTATTCAAGACTCCTGACTCTTACCAGCCACCCACAGCTTGGCCAGAAACTCAATTTTGCGAACTTCCAATGTCTTCCTCAACACATTTCCAAATGAGTGTTGATTTAGGCTTTTTCAGCTCTTGTTATTTATGGCAAATAACAATACAACCGTAAAAGTTTGGTTCTACTGCAAAATATTTGAAGTCTTTTCTGTTGAAGCAGATCTGACTTCTTCTTTTATGGTGTCTTGTATTCCAGGCCCACATGATTTGTGTTATGTATGGATTGCATCTTTCTCAGGCAAACATTTCAATTTCTGATCTTAGAGAGCAATCAGATTTGAAACAAAATCAAGTTAAAAACAAAACAAAATAAAACAAAGAACTTGGTACCATATGAGAAAAAGTGAGTCATATGTTCTCTGAGACAGATAAGCCAAATTTCCTTTATCAGAATTCTTTGCTTTAATTTCTTATTTTCCCATCCTGATGTTTTCAGAGAAGCCAAGTCCTACTTTAGTATCTTAAATTTATTTTTCATATGCCTAACAACAGAACCTGGCAGAACTAAGAAACATTACAATGATACAAAATTAAAATTCATAGTACATAAATTTTAATTGGAGATTTTAACACCTCACTCTCAGTAACTTTATCTCAACTGATAAAGTCGATAAGATATTCATTAAGGATATAGAAAACTTAAAAAACACTGTGCCAACCAAATTAGCATAATTGGTATTTATAAAACAATACCTAAAATATACATGCACTGCCCACTTTAAAAGGAAGCAGGCACTGAAGCCTGATTATTTAACTACGCAGTGGTACCGCTAAGAGCTAGAGATACTGTGGGAGATTAAGTTGGCTCTTTGGTTACTTCAAAAATCCTATGGAGAAAGTTACTTTTTATTTTTCTTCCTACCGTGAATCTGTATTGTCATCATGATGCATTAGGTTCTATTCAGCTAAGCTCTTATTGATTTTTGAACTTATCTGTTCACATTGTAAGTTTTTTATTGGTACATTTTCAAATATATTACATAAAAATTGTATTTTATAACCACTTTCCAAGATTACTAAAGAAGTTTATATAATTATATGATATTTTTATATCAAGGAAAATCACTAATTTTATAGGGAACATGGGATTAGACAAAGAAATATGGTATCTTAGTAGCATGTTAGCCATTTCAGTACTCCATGAAATAAGATAAAATTATACTATAGGTACATTCCCTCTTGTTTGCTTGTTTGTTTGCTTATTTTTGTAGATAAAGTAGAGAACGAGCCTCTCTGAATGGCCAGAGCAATAACATAAAATTGTCTATGGAGTGGCTTGTAAAACCAGACTGATAATTCCCTTTCATTCAGCAAGAATGAAGGGAGTGTGTGCACTTCATTCCGGGTACTGATTTCCAGACTTTCACATTCTACCAGCTGGTAATTTTCCAAAAGAAATTTGATAGCTAGTGTAAGGTTGCCAATTTTCTTTTTTTTTTTCCAAGTAAGAACATAAAAACAAATACTGCATCTTCTCTGGAGATCATTTCACATAAGAAAGAACACTTTACACTGAAAGAAATAGGAAGCATAAAATTTAAGAATGAAGAACAATAGTTTAAGCTGAAGAAGAGGGTTTATGAAAAGCCCACAGTATCTAAATAGACCTGTGAATGTCCTTATAGATTGGACCTATTTTGCCAAGCTCTGTCCCAGAACCTGACACCTAGGCAGGCCCACTTGATTATGAATCCCGTTTCCATGGTATTTGCAACCCTTCCACACTGGAATGTCAGAAAGCTGAAGGGGTGTGTGTGTGTGTGTGTGTGTGTTGAGGGTAAAGTATCTGTGGATGTCCTATTTTCAGCCTAAGCCATTTTTTAGGGTATCATCTATCTTTTTATGCCTCTGAAAGAATATAGAGTCATATTTGGGGGAAAATAGTTTTAAGGCCTCGATGGAGATTACAAACTTTAATAGAATTTGAAGGTCTTCTTCTATAGAATCTATGGAATCCACATGCACAGTTTTCATCTTAGAGTTCCACAGTATAGGAGAGAATTGTCTTTAATAAGTCAAATTCCCTAGAAGAAAAAAAAATTTACTTCAGATTACATGACCCCTAGGAGATGGCTGAATTCTCAAGGTAATAACCTGGATCCTGGATGCTTTAAATCATGCTATTTTCAATTTTATCAGGAAGTCAAATCCAAAGTAAGGCTTATATTTGTTCTGACTACTAGCAATTTCCATACCACATTCTTATATACCTGATCTGAGCATGTGATTAAATTATCAGATTCTTTAAAAGTTTGAGAAGACTGGGGCACATGGGTGGCTCAGTCGGTTAAGTGTCTGCATTTGGCTCAGGTCTTGATCTCAGGGTCCTGGGATCGAGCCCTACATCTGGCTCCTTGCCCAATGAGGAGTCTGCTTCTTCCTCTCCCTCTGCCCCTCCTCCCTCTTGTGCTCTCTCTCTCTCACTCTCTCTCTCTCAAATAAATAAATCTTTAAAAAAAAGAAGTTTGAGAAGACTGGATCAAACTGTACCAAAAAGAGATCCAGAGACACTTCAATAAGCATGAAGTCAATGTCAATTTCTTTTTTTTTTCTTTTTTTTTTGAACTTTTAAACATTTTGTAATTTAAATTCAATTAATTAACATATAATGTATTATTGGTTTCAGAGGGACAGGCCTATGATTCATCAGTCTTATATAATACCCAGTGCTCATTACATCACATGCCCTCCTTAATGTCCATCACCCAGTTACCCCATCCGCCCACCCACCTCCCTTCAAACAACCCTCAGCTTGTTTCCTATGATTAAGAGTCTCTTATGGTTTGTCTTTACTTAGTTATTACCTACTGTATTTCACCTCACTGATACTAGGTCTTCAAAGTTTTATTTATTCTAAACCACTCAAATGTGACAAGGCAACCTGTGATGAAATATAATAGAAATGCACCTATACTTATTAAGAAATTTGATTTCTTATGCCTAATATGTTTTTGGAAAGTGGAACTCAATGTTCAAATATTACTAATTTCATGTATCTACTAGGTGGATCTCTTTTTATATGAAATTCCTGCTAAGCTCATCAAATAATCCTTACTAAAGATACTTAGGTCATTTCCAAAGACAAGGCAAGTTTAACAACTACCAGGAAATTAATGATTGTAAGGTATACTAAAATAGTGATGAAATGATGACCAATAATTATATTAAGCTCTATTACATTGAAAGTACCTTTATCAGTCAAAATGGAATTTTTATTCTGAGAGAAGTTTCATGAGGACAAGTCTATTGGATGGGAATTTAAATAATTTGTCAGTCAAATAATAGAAATATTCTGTATCAGAAAGGAATATACAAAGAAAGGCCTATATTTATATACCTATGTACTTTATTTATATACAAATTTATATACCACATTCTCTGATATGCACGTATATATATATACATATATAGAGATATATACATATATATGCATTTACATGTGTGTGTATAAAAATTGCACAAAAAAGGAAGAGGAAATCTTTGGCCTTACTTCTATTACAGGTTGAAAATGCATGAGCATTTGGAAGCACTGTTGTTTATAAACAGAATAGGTCACCATTACATAAGAAGCTTATGTTAAGAACCCAGTGTGTATCATTTAACTCCAAAAGCTGCTATTCTTTGAATCTTCTTTTGGAAATTGTAAGTTCTTTATTAACATGAAGTTTTTTGGAAGGCAGGAGCCCTCTATTAACAGAAAGGCCATTGGAGACTTAAGGGATCACATCTTGCATCTTATTCTACAGCATAATCATCTGTTATATCTTGAAAGAGATCAGCAGGAATGGGATGCAGGAACTTGTAGATGATCTGAACAGAACAAAAGGAATAACTATTCTGGAAATGGAAGGCGGACTGATGAAGGGAAGGTGGGAGAGGATGGATAAACTTTTATTTCTTCCAAAATTTACATGAAGTTAAGCATGACCTTTAGGATGACATCTGGGGATAAGAGGCATTACATAAGGGAAAAATCAAAGAAATTCTGAATAAAAATTATCAGGACTTGTAGAATTGATACTTATTTTGAACTATCACGAATGAATCCATGGAGTATGGAGTGGGAAGGAAGCCAAAGAACTTTTTGAAAGGGAATGGGCAAAAAACCTTAATAATAAGTGATATTATATACCTCATTTTCCATGATAGCCACAAATACAAGAGTGACAAATATGGCTAAAGAGGTAATAGCCAAGAACCAGGTGGAGAAAAAAAACTGTTTTTTAAAACATCGCCTAATTACAATGTGATGTTGCCTTGGTGTTTTTCTTAGATGCCTTACTCATATTATAGAAATAGCGAGTGGGGGAAAAGACCATAGATGGAAATTTAATACAGGTGATTTCTTTTGGTTAAAATATCGGTCAATAATCATCATCAATAGAAAATGCCAAGTGCCTGAATTTCTCTTTACTTTATTGTTTCCAAAAATTATGATTTGATATGACTAGTAAGTATGTAGATTTATGGCTGAGGGTCATTTGGTAATGGGTGTACAAAAGATAGAAACACTATAGAAAAATAGAAAAATGAAAATTCTTTTGAGCTCAAGGGGAATAAGAGAGCAGAAATAACAGGCTTTCCAGATATGTTGAAGATTTCAGTACAATCTGGACCAAGAGCTGAGGCATTGAAAGCTAGATTGACACAGACTTCCTAGGAAAGCAGATTCTGAAGAGATACAGGTTAAATGTGATCATGCAGATGGTTGCATTAATGAATATTAAAAAAAAATAAGGAATTCAGTAACTGCATAAAAATAGACTTGGTATCTAATCCCAGAGTTCATATTTGCTCACCTAGCGACTGTTCCTAAAAATGTTACCATCCTTATTACTGCCGACCTCACCTTACTATACCTCAATTCCCTTTTCTGTATGTGGACTGTGTTGGTCTGGATGACTTCAAAGCTCTTTTTCAACTCTATCCCTTTGTGAATTCGTTAGTTTTTATTGAATTCAAGATTCCACTTGACAATGTTTTGGTCTCATGAAGATTGTTATGAGGAAGGTATCAGAGATAAGCAGAGGGCTGGTCATCATACCAACAGCAACACAAATCTCAAGAAAGGGCAGAAAAGGTGGAAACTGTAACACCTCCTCACTTAGCGCAGGTGAGCAGGGTCAGGGCGGACAATGTCTTGCTTGATAATAGAAGAAATTAGAAAGTAATGGAGAATTGGTGTTTCAGCACCTTGGCAGTTGTGCTGTTGCCCAATATTAAAATGCAATGTTTTTGAGGGAAACCATGTGGAAAAGGAAAATTCTCCTCTATCTTCTTGGGTTCTCCCAGTGGTTCTGAGAAATAAACTGACAATGGACAGATTAACAAGAGAAAAATCATACAAATTTATTTGATGTTGTTTTACATGGCACAGAGGAGCTTTACAAAGAGAAGAGAAATCCCGCAAAGAAACTGCTAGGTGTGGAGTCCTTTTTTTTTTTTTGAAGATTTATTTATTTGTTTGAGAGAGAGAGAGCTTACAATCATAAGCGGGGGAAGAGAGAGAGAGAATCCTCAAGGAGATTCCTTGCTAAGCATGGAGCCCATGTAGGGCTCCATCCCAGGACCCTGAGATCATGACCTGAGCCAAAATCAAGAGTCGGCCACTTAACCGACTGAGCCATCCAGGTGCCCCAGCTTGGAGGCTTTTAAATCATTCTGACAGAGGAGGATAAATATATAGGGAAGTGACAAAACAAAAAAAAGGGACTTTGAGTTTCCAAGAGTGACAAATTGTAAGAAGACATATATATGGGAAACTAATGGTATGTAGGGGCTAGTTAGTAGGTCATACACATTCAGTCCATATTAATATGTCATTAGGGAATTTTAATTTAAAACAATGAGGTACCATTACACACCCAAAATCCAAAACACAGACAACACTAAACACTAGCAAAGATGTGAAGCTACAGAAACTATCATTCGTTGCTAGGAAGAATGCAAAATGATAGTGTCACTTTGGAAGATAGTTTGGTGGTTTCTTACAAAACTAAATATACTTTTACCATATGATCCAACCATCATGCTCCTTGTTATTTACCCAAAGGAGCTGAGATATTATGTCCAAACAAAAACCTGTATACAAATGTTTATTGCAACTTTATTCATTATTACCAAACCTTGGAAGCAACCAAGATGTCATTCAGTAGGTAAATGGATAAATAAACTGTGGTACATCCAAACAATGTAATATTATTTTAGTACTAAAAAGAAATGAGCTGTCAAGCCATGAAAAGATATGGAGAAAACTTAAATGAATATTGCTAAGTGGAAAAAGCCAATCTGAAAAGGCTAAATACGATGTGATCTAAATATATGACATTCTAGAAAAGGCAAAACTATAGAGACAGTAAAAAGATCAGTGGTTGCCAGGCATTAGTGGGGAAGGAAGGTGAAACACAGATTGAGGGGCAGTGAAAATGCTCTGTGTGACTCCATAATGGAGGATATATATTATTACATGTTTATTCAAACCCATAGAATGTACAGCACCAAAAGTAAACTCTCATGTAAAATATGGACTTTAGCTGAGAAACAAACAAACAAAAACAAAAACAAAACAAACAAGCCCTTTCCCCACAAAACATGTGAAAATTAACCAGAGGTGAGTATGTGCGCATGCGCGCACGCACACACACACACACACACACACACACACACCCACACACATGTTGTACTTCTATATAATCAATGCATTGGAGACAAAATCACAGCAAAAATTATGAAATATTTGGAACTAAGCAACAATTAAAGTACTATATATAATAATTTGTGGGATGTAACTAAAAAAATATATATCAGAAAATGAACATGTCAGCAAATAAGAAATTTGAAAATCAGTGAGCTAAGTTCTTTCTCAAGAAATTAGAAATAAGCAGCAGAGTTTTAACAAACAAAAAAGAAAATAGTGTGTTAGAATAGAAATTAATTATTTTTCAAAATGGAGCAGACCAAATTAGAAGAGTGCATGGCATCGAGGAAGGGCTCTGTAACTGTGAGCTATTATTATAGTTAATTAAGTGCAGGGAGGTAATAAAAACATTCATCTACTAAGGGTCTGGAAATTTGTTTTCTAGTCCTTTTTTTTTCTTTGAAAGACTAGATATTGTGTTATCTGTGGTGAGTCACGTCACCCCCCCGGACCTTGGTTACTTAATATGCAAAATGAGAAGTTTGGATGAAAAGTTATGCCCAGTTCCGTGTCTCTGGGATTCTACTTTTACAGGACCCTAGTGGAGGCAAAAATTTGCCTTATATAAAATTCAACTTGTAGACTGCTGTTACCATATGGACCACTAGTGCCTGGGTGGGATTCTAGAAGAGATGAAACAGTGAGTTACATCTAAATTGTGCATAACTATTATGATTAGTAGTAGTAGGATTAGTATTAGTAGTACGAAATTTATAGCAAAGTTGACCCTCTTGCTACTATTATTTCCTTTTAGGGTGGTCACAGTTAGGTCGTGATTAAATTCCCAACACAAAAACCAAAACCCTTTTCTCTCTTGAGAATAATTTTTCTCAGGAAATTTTGTAACTCTCTTCTAAGGCATGTTACAGAGGTTGCAAGCTGCTGCTAAGAGTTCCTAGCTTGTTAAATCAATATCATGTTCATTTACTCAAGGAGATTCTGGTCTGAAAGAAAAGTAAGGCAGGCACTTTCATTTCACTTACAAGTAGAAATGAAATAGAAAATCCTTTCTTTTTCAAAGTTGGGAGAAAAAGGTCATGGTGCATTTTTTCCCACAGTACAGGGAAGTCTTTCTTAGCTTACTCTTGATATTTCCCTTCTGGCGCATTGCAAAAAAGATGACTGATAGCTAGGAACAGGACCAGAGGAACCACTGTTCCTCCCTTTATCTGCTCTCTCTAAACCAGTGGTCCCCAAAATGCTGTCAGAGACCCTTCCAGGGGGTCTGTACCGTCCAAATTATTTTCCTAGTAACATGAAAACATTATTTGCCTTTTTCACTGCCATTCTTTCTTGTGTCTACAGTGGGGTAGGAAAATCAGACACCAGGCTTTGGGATTAGACTGAATCCACAGACAGACCCTACATCAAGTCATCAAAGCTCGATGAGAAGAAGAGACTTTAAGCTGAGAGGGGAAGGGATTGGTCAAGATAAGCTCTCAGGAGAAATGTTTCACAGAGACTGAACGTCTTAAAGGTTTGATGGAGGCTTTATCCATAAAATCTGACTTCCTCAGGTATGGAGACACAACCCTCCGAACCCAAGCATCTACTCCCCTGGCTCTAAAAAATTACCACCACCACTTGATGGCAGTACATTCAAATCACACACACAAACATGTAGCCACTTTACATTGCTGGATCATTTCCAAATGCTATCCTAATGCACTTAAAAAAGTATTTGAAATTGAAATTTGAGACTCAAGGAAGGCAGAGAATTAAAAAAAAAAGGGTCATACCACATTTTTAACTTAATTAGATTTGCAAAAAAGGAAATTTCACTTACTCTGGCATTTCTATTAATCTGTTCTAATACCATTAAGTAATCCAAATGCTTTTGAAAGCACCCTTGTTAAGTACTTTATAATAGTTAAATGTTAATTAAATGTATTATTTATTTACTAATCTTGTTCAAAAATAAGGCCTTGGGTATATTAAATGTATAATCCACATTATGGCACATATGGTTGTATAATTCATTTTAAATAACAAGGACTTTTAACTGTTGTGTATTCTGAAGTAAAGAATAGGTTTAATATTTTAAAGTTGGAAACAATTTAATCTATAATTAAATATGTTACAATAGCTAAACTTCAGAGTTGCAGTGGAAATTCCTTTGTTTCTGTGAAGCTTTAGACAGTTGAAGGAGGAGGAATGATTCTCTGAATGCAAAGTGCTCTCTTGGTTTTTCCATCCAAATCCAAGATCAAGTCACCCTCTTTAAACTTGTTATATAACTTCAGAATTGCAGGAGTAAACTTTTGGGGAATGATTAGCTTGCTAGTCATGCTAGAAATGTACAGATAATGATTATAATGGGTGCTCTTCTTCTGGAAGCAAAGTAAGAGAAAATTCCAACAAATCTCTTCTCTGTGGTATTATATAAGGGAACACTGGTGCCAAGCTAGCGAGTGGCTTTGCTTTCTCCTGTTCTTCTTCAAGAACAATGGGTAAAAGTTAAATAAACATATTAGCTTTTGTTGAGAGATTAACTGGAAGTGATTACTCGTACTTTTCATGTGACATCTCAGGTGGAGAGCTTGTGAAGTATTTCATATATATAAATTTTCAGGCAGCCTGTGGAATGAAACAGGATTATAAAGGTTATAGACATGCTCCTTGATTCTTTCAAAGGAAAATGTTTATAGAGAGCTTACTAATGCATACATAAACCTGAGGAGAAAGTTAATTTTTTTGTAAAGGACGCTTTGAAAAAGGAGATCTCTGAGAACATAGTAAGTCTTTCACTTTCCATGGCAATCAGCCCATTTCAAACAGGCAAGATCGAACAGCCTGGTGATCCCATTGGCTCACATAGTGAGCCAATATATGTGATTAATTATTCTTTTAGAAGGTAAAGTCTGAGGGAGTACCTGAACCTCTTTCCCATTCCTTCCTATCCCCTAGCTACCTTTCCACCTACTTCCTTGCTTAAGTGGTGTTAATTCATTTATTTAACAAGTATTTACAGGGGGCCTATGGTATGGCAGGTACTGTTTTAGGCACTGGCTGACAAAGCCAAACTTTACTCAGCCTGGAAAACAGTGAGGGCTGCAGCTAGGCCTGCGTGTGCATTGAGACCCAGTGGAGGAAGTGGGCAGGGATGGATGCCAAAAGTCTGGCACCAGAAACCTCTCCCCAGGGATGGTAGGACAATGCAGGGCCTGGAGCTTAGGGGTATCCCAGGGAGAAGAGGGGCGGAGGGATCAAAGCAGACCTGATTTCACTAAATTCATGCCAGACACAACTGAGACAAAATCCACTTACCCTGAATTGATCAAACTAGTTTTTCCGCTATCAGATGAAATGTGATCTTAAATAGAGGTTAAGATTTCACTCGTTCATCACAGTGGTCTGAAATATCAAACTTGTTTCTTTATTTTACAGTATTAATTTGTTTTAGTATTAATAAACAGGGAAGCCATCCCACAGCATTGCTCTGTTTCTCTAATTCCAGATTTTGTTTCCCAGAATCTGGCAGAATGCCTCTGGTCAACTCTTCAATTTTGGGTATTCAGTACACATCTCTTGTTTGGCTATTAGTTTTCTTGTGTCTTCCTTGTGAAATTTCCTTTTGGGGTATCCCCTCACCTTAGCCAGCCAGAAGGGAACATATGCCTTTTAGTGAAGGAGAATGAAAAATTCAATAATCTCACCAGTGTTATTGCACAACTCTGGGGGGAAGATAGTTAGCTTGTAGTCGACATGGAAACAGCGATTCCTTGAGTTGTGCAATGCAAATTTCACCTCACAGGCTGCCACTCTTCAATGATCTGGGTATATTTTCTTCCACCCAGCATTTCTGTTTGCCTGTCTTATACTCTCTGTAAACATAGTTTTAGTCCTTGCTCAATAATTTTAATACATCTGCCATAATTTACATACTTTCTTTAAATTTTTAGACAATTAGTATGTTTACAAGATCTTGCTATTAAAAATATAAATGGATAAACTCTCATGTACAATTATTCACATTTTGAGTTGTTGCTTTAGGATAAATTCTCAGAAATAGGTCAAAGGGTACAGACATTCTTGAGGCTCATTCTACTCAGCTAAAAATTGTTTTCCGGGAATATTGCTCTGATTTACTCTCCCATTCACTGTGCATGAGAGTGGATTTTTCCAAGTAACTTTGCCAGTTTATCAAATGGTAAACTAGCAGAGATTAAGGTAGTGAGTGAGCTGGAGGGAGTCAAGTTTTGTTCATTTTGGAAAGACAATTCCTCATTGACATTAATGTATGCACGGACATTAGAAACATACTCACCATTTGAACTAGTAAACAAAAGTTTTTCATAAGAAAAAATGGTGAAGGGGGAAAAGATGACAGAGGAGTAGGGGACCCTATTCAAACCGGTCCCCAGAATTGAGCTGGAAACCTACCAGACAACCCTGAATACCCACGAAATCAGTCTGAGATGTAAGAAGATAGATCTGGATCTCTACAAACAGAATATTGCAGGCAGTTGGTTTCAAGGTATGAAGCAGGGAGCCATGATTCTGCGGGCAGATATCCAAGGATAAATGGCAGCGGGAGGGAGCCTGGCCGTGGGGATTCTACACCACCGGTGAGCAATAGCCTCCCGTGCTGGGGACGGGGCACTGACGTGCAGACCAGTAGTGGTGGGGAAAGGACTTTAGGGCAGCCCCCCAGGTGGATACCCGGAGCAGCGAGGTTGCACCTACGAACTAGGGGCAGCTGGTGGTTTCAGAAGCACAAAGGGCAGAGACATGCCTGACCTGGAGGCAAGGACTGGGAGCGCTGCTGAGGGGCGCACAACCCAGGACGCTGCAGTTCATAGCAGCACAGACAGAAATGGAGATAGTGTGGCCTAGAGAGCTCACTGAAGAACAGACTGCAATCTCTCTGCTCTGAGGCAGAGGGTTGGAAACGGTCTCTTCTGCTCTGACTCTTAGAAGAGATGCGGAAAGCCACCATGGAAAGCAGCCAGAAAACAAAACCCCCCAAAAATCAGTTTTCACTGAGCCCATCCCCCACCACAGGGGGCAGGGCAACTCTGCCCAAACAGGGTTGCCTGAATAACAGCATTGCAGGCCCCTCCCCCAGAAGACAGGCTGGGAGAAAAAGAGGCCAGCAACCCTAAGGTCCCTAGAAAACAGGTGCATCTTGCTTGGGTTGTGGTCAATAATTTGGACTCTATACATTCCTTCAACCACCCCTCAACAGAATGACTAGGAGGAGGAACGCCCAAAATAGGAAAGACTCAGAGACTATGACTTACACCACAGATTTACAAATGGATTCAGATATAACCAAGATGTTGGAGATGGAATTCAGCATAGCAATTGTGAAGACAATAGCTAGAATGGAGAAATCGATTAATGGCAACACAGAGTCTCTAAGGGCAGAAATGAGAGCTGAATTGGCAGAATTTAAAAATGCTATCAGTGAGATCCAATCCAATCTAGATAATCTAACAGCTACAGTAAGTGAGGCAGAAGAACGAATTGGTGATTTAGAAGACCAATTAATAGACAAGAAGGGAAAAGAGGAGGCCAGGGAAAAACAACTCAGAATCCACGAAAATAGAATCAGAGAAATAAGTGACACCTTGAAACATTTCAATGTCAGAATTATTGGGATCCTTGAGGAGGTGGAGAGAGAGAGGACTAGAAGATATATTTGAGCAAATCGTAGCTGAGAACTTCCCTAATCTGGGGAATGAAACAAACATTCGAGTCCTAGAGGCAAAGAGGACCCCTCCCAAGATCAAGGAAAACAGGCCAATGCCCCGGCATGTAATAGTAAAACTCGCAAATCTTAGAACCAAGGAAACCATCCTGAGGGCAGTTGGGGGGAAGAGATTCCTTATGTACAGAGGGAGGAACATCAGAATAATGTCAGACCTATCCACAGAGACCTGGCAAGCCAGAAAGGCCTGGCAAGACATATTCAGGGTACTAAATGAGAAGAACATGCAGCCAAGAATACTTTATCCGGCAAGGCTTTCATTTAGAATGGATGGAGAGATGCAGAGCTTCCAAGACTGGCAGAAACTGAAAGAATATGTGACCATTAAGCCAGCCCCGCAAGAAATATTATGGGGGGTTCTATAAAAGGAGAAAGACCCCAAGAATGATATAGAACAGAAATTTACAGGGACAATCTATAAAAACAAGGTCTTCACAGGCAACATGATGACAATAAATCCATATCTTTCGATAATCACTCTCAACATAAATGGCCTAAATGCTCCCATAAAACGGTACAGGGTTGCAGATTGGATAAAAAAACAGGACCCATCCATATGCTGTCTACAAAAGACTCATTTTGAACCTAAAGATACATCCAGACTGAAAGTGAAGGTATGGAGATCCATCTTCCATGCCAACGGAGCTCAAAAGAAAGCTGGGGTAGCAATTCTTATATCAGACAAATTAGATTTTAAACTAAAGACTGTAGTTAAAGACACAGGAGGACACTATATCATTCTTAAAAGGTCTATCCAACAAGAAGATCTAACAATTGTAAACATCTACGCCCCCAACATGGGAGCAGCCATCTACATAAGCCAACTGTTAACCAAAATAAAGAGTTATATTGATAACAATACGTTAATTGTAGGAGACCTCAATACTCCACTCTCAGCAATGGACAGATCATCTAAGCAGAAAATCAACAAAGAAACAAGAGCTTTGAATGACACACTGGACCAGATGGACCCCATAGATATATACAGAACATTCCACCCTAAAACAACAAAATACACATTCTTCTCGAGCGCACATGGAACTTTCTCCAGAATAGACCACACGCTGGGTCACAAATCAGGTCTCAACTGATACCAAAAGATTGAGATTATTCCCTGCATATTCTCAGACCACAATACTTTAAAACTGGAACTCAATCACAAGAAATTTTGGCAGAAATTCAAACACTTGGAAGCTAAAGACCACTCTGCTCAAGAATGTTTGGGTCAACCAGGAAATCAAAGAAGAACTTAAACAATTCATGGAAACCAATGAGAACAAAAACACATCGGTCCAAAACCTATGGGATACTGCAAAGGCAGTCCTAAGGGGGAAATACATAGCCATCCAAGCCTCACTCAAAAAAACAGAAAAATCCTGAATTCACCAACTAATTTTACACCTTAAAAAACTAGAGAAAAAACAACAAATGATGCCTAAGCCATTCATTAGAAGAGAAATAATTAAGATTAGAGCAGAGATCAATGAATTAGAAACCAGAAACACAGTAGATCTGATCAACGAAACTAGAAGTTGGTTCTTTGAAAGAATTAATAAGATCGATAAACCACTGGCCAGACTTATCCAAAAGAAAAGAGAAAGGACCCAAATTAATAAAATTATGAATGAAAGGGGAGAGATCATGACTAACACCAAGGAAATAGAAACAATTATTAGAAATTATTATCAACAACTATATGCCAACAAGCTGAGTAACCTGGATGAAATGGATGCCTTCCTGGAAACCTGTAAACTCCCAAGACTGAAACAGGAAGAAACAGACAACCTGAATAGGCCAATAACCAGTAATGAGATTGAAGCAGTGATCAAAAACCTCCCAAAAAGCAAGAGTCCTGGGCCTGATGGATTCCCTGGGGAATTCTACCAAACATTCAAAGAAGAAATAATACCTATTCTCCTGAAGCTGTTTCAAAAATAAAAACAGAAGGAAAGCTTCCAGACTCATTGTATGAGGCCAGCATTACCTTAATCCCCAAACCAGGCAAAGACCCCATCAAAAAGGAGAATTTCAGACCAATATCCCTGATGAATATGGATTCCAAAATCATCAATAAAATCCTAGGTAATAGGATCCAACAATACATCAAAAGGACCATCCACCATGACTAAGTGGGATTTATCCCCGGCATGCAAGAGTGGTTCAACATTCGCAAATCAATCAATGTGATAGAATAGATTAATAAGAGGAGAGAGAAGAACCATATGGTCCTCTCAACTGATGCAGAAAAAGCATTTGACAAAATACAGCATCCTTTCCTGATTAAAACTCTTCAGAGTATAGGGATAGAGGGAACATTCCTCAAGTTCATAAAATCCATCTATGAAAATCCCACAGCGAATATCATCCTCAATGGGGAAAAGCTGAGAACATTTCCCTTAAGATCAGGAACATGACAAGGATGCCCACTCTCGCCACTATCGTTCAACATAGTACTAGAAGTCCTAGCAACAGCAATCAGACAACAAAAAGAAAAAAAAAGGTATTCAAATTGGCAAAGAAGAAATCAAACTCTCTCTCTTTGCAGATGACATGATACTTTATGTGAAAAATCCAAAAGACTCCACCCCCAAATTACTAGAACTCATACAGTAATTCAGTAATGTGGCAGGATATAAAATCAATGCACAGAAATCAGTTGCTTTCTTATACACTAACAATGCAACTGTAGAAAGAGAAATTAGAGAAATGATTCCACTTACAATAGCACCAAAAACCATAAGATACCTCGGAATAAACCTAACCAAAGAGGTAAAGGATCTATACTCTAGGAACTACAGAACATTCATGAAAGAAATTGAAGAAAACACAAAAAGATGGAAAAACATTCCATGCTCATAGATAGGAAGACTAAACATTGTTAAAATGTCTATGCTACCCAGAGCAATCTATACCTTCAATGCCATCCCAATCAAAATTCCAATGACATTTTTCAAAGTGCTGGAACAAACAATCCTAAAATTTGTATGGAATCAGAAAAGACCCCGAATCACCAAGGAAATGTTGAAAAAGAAAAACAAAGCTGGGGGCATCATGTTGCCTGATTTCAAGCTATATTACAAAGCAGTGATCACCAAGACAGCATGGTACTGGCACAAAAACAGACATATAGACCAATGGAACAGAATAGAGAGCCCAGATATGGACCCTCAACTCTATGGTCAACTAATCTTTGACAAAGCAGGAAAAAATATGCAATGGAAAAAAGACAGTCTCTTCAATAAATGGTGCTGAGAAAATTGGACAGTTCTATACAGAAGAATGAAACTCAACCATTCTCTAACACCATACCAAAGATAAAACTCAAAATAGATGAAAGACCTCAATGTGAGACAGGAATCCATCAAAATCCTAGAGGAGAACATAGGCAGTAACCTCTTTGACATCGCCCACAGCAACTTCTTTCAAGATTCATCTCCAAAGGCTAGTGAAACAAAAGCAAAAATGAACTTTTGGGACTTCATCAAGATAAAAAGCTTCTGCACAACAAAGGAAACAGTCAACAAAACAAAGAGGCAATCCACAGAATGGGAGAAGATATTTGAAAATGACACTACAGATAAAGGGCTGGTATCCAAGATCTATAAAGAACTTCTCAAACTCAACACCCAAAAAACAAATAATCAAGTCAAAAAATGGGCAGAAGACATGAACAGACACTTCTCCAAAGAAGACATACAAATGGCTAACAGACACATGAAAAAATGTTCATCATCATTAGCCATCAGGGAAATCCAAATCAAAACCACATTGAGATACCACCTTACACCAGTTAGAATGGCAAAAATTGACAAGGCAAGAAACAACACATGTTGGAGAGAGTGTGGAGAAAGGGGAACCCTCTTACACTGTTGGTGGGAATGCAAGTTGGTACAGCCACTTTGGAAAACAGCATGGAGGCGTCTCAAAAAATTAAAAATAGAGCTATCCTATGACCCAGCAATTGCACTACTTGGTATTTACCCCAAAGACACAGATGTAGTGAAAAGAAGGACCATATGCACCCCAACGTTCATAGCAGTAATGTCCACAATAGCCAAACTGTAGAAAGAGCCAAGATGCCCTTCAACAGATGAATAGGTAAAGATGATGGGGTCCATAAATACAATGGAATATTACTTAGCCATCAGAAAGGATGAAAACCCAACTTTTACATCAACATGGATGGGACTGGAAGAGATTATGCGAGGTAAAATAAGTCAAGCAGAGAAAGTCAATTATCATATGGTTTCACTTATTTGTGGAACATAAGGAATAGCATGAAGGACATTAGGAGAAGGAAGGGAAAAATGAAGGGGAGGAAATTGGAGGGGGATACGAACCATGAGAGACTATGGACTCCGAGAAACAAACTGAGGGTTTTAGAAGGGAGGGGGATGGGGGGAAGGGTTAGTCTGGTGATGGCTATTAAGGAGGACACATACTGCATGGAGCACTGGGTGTTATACGAAAACAATGAATTGTGGATCACTACATCAAAAACTAATGATGTATTGTATGGTGACTAACATAACATAATAAAATAAAATTTTAAAAAAATTTAAAAAATGGAAAACATGTACAAAAATAAGCATTTTTGGATGTTTATTATGGTGTTACAAAATAATAAAAAATAGAAGTAACTTAAAAAAATAAATTTATTGAATAAATTATGAAATACTTGCATAAAGAAGCATTATAATCACCTAAAAATGTTGTAGTAAAATATTTACTATGGAATGGTAATGAGATTTTAAGTAAAAAATCAACTAACATAAGTAGAAAAACATTTTTGAATTTTTAAAAACTAGACGTTGATTTAAAAAAAATTATGGAAAAATACCAAAATATTAACGGTAGATTCCTGGGTACTTTTAGATTGTTTGTTTGGTTTGTTTTTCTCAATATGCTTTATTTTATATTTCATATTGTAAAATATATACTTTAAAGAAAAAGCATATAAAATCTTTATGTCTCTAAAACTATAATCATTGGTCCAGAAATTTGGCAAAATCCACTATAATGAACATTAGCATTTTAAGCGATTTTTGCAGTATCAGTCAGAACCATTTATCAGAATCAGCTTTGTTTTTATTCTCTGGAAAAATTGAAGTCCTTCCTCAGCTATCCTAATGTGTTGAATATTTTTTGTCATGCACTTAACTGTAACTATGAGTGAAGGCTTTATATTTCCCATAATTTTTCATTAAAACTCATAATAAAACAAAACATGACACTGTTTCCATATGTATTTTCATATATTTCACCATTGATAAAGATTGGCCAAAGTTTTAAAAATCACCAATTTTAAGATGTGTTAAATGTGTTGCTCTTGGAAGCCCAGCTGCATAGATAGGCAGTTAGGGCTAGCTCTCTTTCCCAACGTGTCCCACCTGTTCTAATCATTGCTAAGTTAGTGAACTCCTTTGCTGCTCAAAATGCGGACATTGACATCTTCTGGGAGCTTTGCACATGCAAAAATCTCCAGCCCCTTTCAAGACTTACTTGATCTAGAAACCACAGATTCATTTCTCCGTTTAATTTCTATACACGTTAATGTTTGGGAGGCACTGGGCCAGAAGTGATGACAATAAACACTTTCAATTACCTTCCCCTTTTGTTGGTTTTGATTTGTTGAACTTTATTTAAACACCACCTTGAAGGTGAAAACAGCTGTTATATATAGCACTCTTCTGCCCAGCTTGAAGTGAATTTTTTTTTTTCCTTTGGGGGCAAATGCCACTGCATGATTTCAAACCAAACAAATCAAAATAAAGTTTTCCTGGAAAATTCAAAGGGAGAAAAAAAAATCATAAACAAACAATTGCGTTAAGTGTCCTGTCCCAACTAGACATATTGTTCGAGCGGTAAGATTCCTTCTTTTTGTCCACAGGTCATATCAAACAAAAACATAGACTCCTTTATATAAACAGTTACTGCGTCAGAGTTTTATGAATGACATTTTCTACTGACAGATTATTTTCGATGAAAGTGGGTTCTTTCAAAATTGCACTTTAAGGGGGCGCCTGGGCGGCTCAGTTGGTTAAGCGACTGCCTTCAGCTCAGGTCATGGTCCTGGAGTCTCGGGATCGAGTCCCGCATCGGGCTCCCTGCTCAGCGGGGAGTCTGCTTCTCCCTCTGACCCTCTCCCCTCTCATGCTCTCTGTCTCTCGTTCTCTCTCTCTCAAATAAATAAATAAAATCTTTAAAAAAAAAAAAAAAATTGCACTTTAAAAAATGAATATTTGTCTTAGAACAATTCAGAAAAATAACATGACACTTACACTCAATACATCTGGTAGAAAATAATATCCCTGGTTTAAAAGAGCAGATGGAAAATTTTCTTCTGAAAAACCACTGTTAATAAGACCATCTCTTCAATCCTTGCAAGAATTTCACAATGTGTACACCTGTAAACAGAGTAACAGGGGGAAAAAAATGATTATTGTTTTTCCTATGAGCCCGGGTGAAATAATCATTCTCCTCATTTAACCTGTGAGGAATAGATAGGTGAAAGTCTCTAAAACAAATATTTCCGCTTATTGTTATATCTTTCCTCAGAGAGATTCTCCTGAGCATTCTAAGAGGCTGAAATTTAGGTAGCTAGTCAGCCAACTTTTAGTCAATAGAGATGGCCCTAAGTTCTTTGACATTCCTCCTTTCAAGAGGTTGGGTCTAATGGCCCTCTCTTTGAACCAGGGGTGGCCTCGTAAGGGACAGAATGCAGGGAAAGTGACACAGTGTGATGTCCAGGACTAGATCGGAAGGTCAGGAGGCAGCCCTTGCCTTGCATCTTGGAACGCAGCCTATTCGGATGTTTCACATTGGACACTCCTCTCGGGACCCCGCAGCCATGCTGCAAGGAGCCCAGGCCAAGTGCAAATGCTTGGGTGACCGCCTCTGCAGACAGCCCTGTGAGCGTCACTCTGACATCCACTGCTGCTAAGTCTTCAGATGCTCGGGGGCCCCAGACAACGTCTGACTGCCACAACGTAGGAGGCCACAGGTGAGCATCGCCACCTGAATGCTTCCGGAATTCCTGACCACAAAATTCCTGACCACAAAATAAAATGGGTGCTTTAAGATGCTAACTTTTTAGTTCTTCTACAGCAATAGATAAAACGCCAAGAAACACCCACAATCCCTGAACACAGAGACTGTGTTTTCCTATCCTTTGCCCTCTAAATCCCATAGCAATGACTATTTCTTCAGCACTAACATTTACCGTAGCTTTGTCTGATCATCAATAACTTGACGATCTCGGATTACTAAAATGTCCTTCGCCTAATTTCATTTTGTTTTTCAAAGCTTAATAACCCAGTTAAGTGGCATGATAACAAAAAATAAATTTAGAGAGCGTTGTTGCTAGGACTGGATTTGTAACATGAAGACAATACCTCTGGGCACTTGAGCCCATGAAAAAGCTAGGTACGGTCTAAGAGCAGTATCTAAGAAGCAAGCAAAACCTGATGAATGAGAGAGCAAAAACATTGTTGGCTACTTTTGGAGTTCTCGACTTAAACCATAACTTATCAGAAGAAAGGACCTCAATCACTTTATGCCATCTTTAACCAGAGTTCATATGTATCTTTCCTACCCCTGCAAGTTGGCTTTATTTGGGTCCTCTACTCTCTAAATACAAGATATAGTAGAGGTTTACAATCTAAAACTGTTTCTTCTTTGGGTACCCACCCAAGCCATGTTTTGGCATATTCAAATAGGGCACAGGAATCCCAGCTACTGGGACTGGATATGCGTCCTTTTTAGGGCTGAGAGGTGAAGGGATTTCAAAATGTTATGATGCTCACATGATCCAGAAGAGCTGATTTCTATTGTGTGGTCTGTTGCCTTGTTTTCTCCAATGAGGATCCTGTGATATTATATACTCAGTGGGACAAGGACAAAAGGGAAATCAGATCCTCATTTTATTCTTAGCTGGACTACAGCCTGCTACCAGAATATAAGAATCCCCCCATAAGGTGCAACTTGGGCTTCAGACCCAAGCAGCCCTCTTTTTTTCCCACAGGACCCCTAAATGTGCTGCCAATCCTAGAGTAATGCAATCTCCCCAGGACCTGAATGATGTTTAAAAAAAGGGAAAGAGGAAGCATGGTGACTAGGCCCTTACGTTAATTTATCAATCTTACTGCATATATGCAAGACAGTAGAACAGGAATGAGAGTAAGATTTGGGTTCATGCCAACTCACGTTCATTAAGCACACAGAAGCTGGAACCCAAAGGCCACAAGCTACCACCATATGCTCATTCGCAGTGGCCAGGCCACCTGGGAAACTTGGCCCAACTGTATAAGCAACTCCAGTGATGTTATCCCCCATGCCTCCCGCTGCCTCCCGCTGCCTCCCGCTGCCTCCCGCTGCCTCCCGCTGCCTCCCGCTGCCTCCCCCATGCCTCCCGCTGCCTCCCGCTGCCTCCCGCGAGATATGGCAGAGTAACAAGAAGAAGATGGGGAAAGAGAAGCTTTCCAGTTTTCTTCCTCCTAAACTGGTGAAGCCAGAACTGGTATATTGATCCTTCTCTTCACCTGATAAATGAAGGTAAGAAAATCTAGATAGCACAGCTGTGAAAATCCGCTTTGTCAGAGGAGTTCACGTCTGGGACAACTTAAGCTTCAGAGGGAGTTTCTTTGATTAAAATATCGATTTAATGGTAACAAGAAAGTTTTTAAAAGTACACATTTAAGGAAATGAGTATTTTTTTCATAGATGGTTAATTATCCCGACCACATAATATTAATGGCTGGTGTTGCTAAGGGGATATGATGTTCCACACAGTCCCTCAGTCTGCTAACGTTTTCACTTGTCCACTTCCTCCCATCAGTCTTGAATCTAATCCAGTCAGGTTTTTGCCATGCTTGTCCACGGATGCTTCTCTTGTCGAGGTCACCAGTGAATGCCAGTTTGTCAAACCCAGGTCCAGTGGAAGTTCTGTGCCAATGTGGGGCCACTGCAGTAAAGCAATAAATGGGTAGCATTTAGCATGGGGAGGACCTAAGGTAACCCCGAGCTTGGTTCCCCTTGTTCCTGCGAGGCAGAAAACAGATCCAAAAAGTCCTTCTGTGGGGCAGAGAGAAGGAGGTAAGGCAGGATATGGAAAATAACTCAGAATTAAGAGTCAGCATAGTTGGAGTGGTGTAGGTGAGGGAACCCTATAGTAGGGCTGTGGGATGGACAGGCCAAGGGCTAGTGCAGCTGAGTCTTTGAGGTTCAAGGGAGGTAGGAAAGAAGTGCAGGCAGTAGGGGGAAATGGCCTTCTTTTCCTGCTTCATGTCTCCATGAGCAGACCTCCACTAGAATCACATTCTTGGCCCCTCTCCACCTCATCACTTTTCACCAGGAAAGGAGAAGGAACTGATAACAATGCTGAATTGGGGAGAGAGAATTGAGAAAATGTAGTGCATTTCCTCCCTCCCTCTCTGGATCTTTCTACCTGCAGAGCACACATTTTGCTCCTCTCTCTTGAGGTAAATAGGGCCTGTCTCTGCGGGGGGTTGGGGGGGAGTGTATTTGCCTACTTGTTGTGCCAATGAGGGAATGTCAGCCTGTCCAATTAGGTAGAGAATATTAGCCAACTTGTGGGCCACAAGACCTAAGCTATGTTCTCCATATCCTTTTGGTCAGCAATCTCAATTTCCCTAAGTCCTCTGTTTTTTTCTTAACTGGATCTCAACTGGAGCAGGAAGTTTACTAGTTTACTAGTCTTTTCAAATCCCAATAGAGATTCTAGATGGCACTCTCAATACTTTTGTTATACAGGCAACAAGCAATATGACAATAGAATGAAGGGAAATATGGGGTCAGTGTGTGTGTGTGTGTGCGTGTGTGTGTGTGTGTGTGTGTGTGTGCATGAGTGTTTAATAGGAACTATTATAGAGTATTTGTAGGTAATAAGATTATCCAATAGTAAGGGACAAATAATAGAAGATACAGGGAACAGATGATAATTGCAGGGGCAAAGCCCTTCCACTAGACAAAAGGAGCGCATGGAAGCTTGTGCACAGGTGGAGTGGCCACCCTCAGAGGAGAGCAGGGGCTAAATGCCCATGGTAATAGGAAGGAAAACAGAGATTATGGGTTCAGATATAATCAACCATGTGGGAAGACAGGGAAATTCTCTTCTGATGGCTTCCATTTTCTCAGTGAGATGGAAAAACAGGATCATCTGTTATTAAAATATGGACCAAAATGTAAATATTTGGATCTAGGTTTGTTGATTCCATCTAATAATAATTCAGTTTCACCCAGTGGCCATGTGATTTCTTCAACATCTAACTAAACCTGAAGTCTCTTACCCCTGTATGGAGTCTGGTCTTTCTGGTTTTATTTTTAATTTTTTTATGAATATTTATTCTTTTTTTTTATTATGTTATGTTAATCACCATATATTACATCATTAGTTTTTGATGTAGTGTTCCATGATTCATTGTTTGCGTATAACACCCAGTGCTCCATGCAGTAGGTGCCCTCTTTAATACCCATCACCAGGCTAACCCATCCCCCCACCCTCTTCCCCTCTAGAACCCTCAGTTTGTTTCTCAGAGTCCATAGTCTCTCATGGTTCGTCTCCCCCTCCGATTTCCTCCCCCAAACAACTTCAAATTCTTTGCAGATGCCGAATTGATAAATAAATAAACAGATGTATAATGGATGAACAAGTAAATAAAATAAATGCACACTAATTGCAAAATATTCTAGCTATTCTTTACCATAAGATTATTATTAAACTATCAGGGAAGAAGTTTTGCATTCCATCGTATTTCCCTGAGTGGAATTTGAGACCAGTGTAGTCCTATTTGTAGGTCAGAGCTAGCGACATAGAACCAAAGACAAATTTAGCCATCTTTTCAATATCCTGACACTGGACCTATCACAAAGGGTCTACTTAAAATACTACAATGTTTCCTAAACAAACATTTTAGAATGATAAGCATTTTACTTCTTATTTTGATGAAGAGCGACACAGACAAGGGATGGCCAAGAAGCTGGCTCTGTGTTTTATAATATATAAAACAGGGGAAAGAATTTTGAAACAAATCAAAGACATCTGTCAAAGTCATAAGAGGCTAAATCCTCTTTGTCTCCCATCCTACCGCGATCTTATATACTAGTATGCAAGTTAATTAAGGGAAAAGTAACAGATTAGCAAAAGTGACAAAACCGAACATTAAATAATTCTCAGTTGCAAGAGTCAAAATTATGAAAGGACAAGTGAAAACAGAACAGATCAGGTAATAATTGAACATCATATCCCATTAGGGATACCAGCCATGTTTATATGATCAATCATCTATCATAAAAAAGACATATCCTGTAGGAGAAGGGTGAAGAGCAAAGGTATTTATTTCCCTGTAGGGATATGAACTAGGTAGAAGGGGCAGAGACTCTCAGAAGCATAACTTAAAGCAATGCTCCCAAATTACTAATGACCAGGAAATTGTAACACTTTTGAAAATGGGAAAAGGGATTTACTCAATTAAGACACTGCCTTCATATCAGTGAGTCAGAGACAGAGTCACAAAGAGTGAACTCAAATATATAGGTGACAGGTATATTGAACATGCAAAGAACTTTCCATTTACACTTGCCTTAAGTTCAGATGCTAACTCACTTGTTTTTGAATACAATGGCCCATAAAACAAAAATGAAGAAAAATGCAAGAGGTAATATAAGAGAATAATAAAATGATTCAATTTTCAAAATCTGTTTTGTTCCCTGATATTCTTAATATAAATAATAATCTCTAAACATTATATTTTATATTGTCTATGGAGATATCCAACTCGGACTTCATTGACATTTGATGAAGTAATAGTGTCATGTGAAACATTGAATGGGAAAGTAGTTGATAACTTAGACTGTCTACAGAATCAGAATAACACATTCTCTTCCACTTTTGGGGAAACAATATATTTGCCCCATCTTCTCAGGTCCACAGGCCCACTTCTGTTTATAGGATGAAACTGTCCATTTGATCTTGTCAACTTGTAAACAATTCCTTGTAAATAGTCTTTTTTGGGCTTTTGTTTTTCAATGCTTACTCATCAAACCTCTCTATTCTTCAGTATATCCATGACTTGATCTTCCCTTTAGCATGTTCAAAGAATGAATATCTTAATCTGAAGCCAGGGAGGACTTGTTTTCAATAATTGCATCATTCACATTTGTGGACGTGGCTGGCTGTCTCTTAGGTTCCTAAAGTTGTTCAGCTGTGCCTTGATTCACATAAAGCGTGCTGTGAAGGTGATTTAAACATCTCCTGGTTTCCTGTCACAAATTAGAGGTGGTAACATCATGCTCATTGAAGTTTGCTGTACCCCCAACCACAAAAAGGCTGAGGGGAAGGGAAGTATGGACAATAACGCTGCCCATTCTTTCCAGGGCCAAGCTGGGGGTTGGGGTGGGAGAAGGCCAAGAGCCTCAGAAGATGGGACAAACACAATTCACTTCATCTACATTGCTGGTGTGGAAAGACTTCCAGGATGTACCTTGCAAATGATTTAGGCTTTCTGTAGAATTTATCTGCCGACAAGACACAACAGTGTACAAGGAAAGATTTCAAAAACCACGTGTTTTGTCCTGGCTTTGCCTTCACTAGCTCTGAATTTGGGCAAAGCACTTATGTATTTAGCCCTGTTTTCCCATGAATTGGAATGTTCACACATAACCATGTCCCTACTCCTATTTTTGTTCAACTGTTTTCAAGCTATGTTCTTTAGGAGCAGCTGAGCTTCTGGCTTGGTCTAAAGAGATCCTGGTAATTGCATGGCTCTGCTGGAGATTGTTTTGGAGATGCACGTGTTACCCCATTTCTAGCCAAAAAGAAATAAAGGAGTTCAGCCCAGAATGATGAGGACATTTTCCTTGCCCTTGAAACAGCTACTCCTGCCAGTGCCCACCACTGTAGAAGGGTGTGATTTTTGGAAATGCACTAAACCCTCTCGTGGGCAGAAAGGGTCAAGCTAGAACAACCAAAGTCCACATGGCAAGAACAGAAGAAGGAAGAGCCCGTGGAGATATCCTTGAGTTAGTGCATTAACAGAGCTTGAGACTTCTTATTATGGGAAATAATCAATTCTTATTGTATAAGTCAGTTGGATTAGTTTTCCTATGAAACTTGATACCAAAGCCTCTTACCAGATGGACCAATTCTATAAAATTGGAATTTGAACACCTATATCAGAGATTTTGGGAAAAGAATAGGAGTATGTATAAGTATTTCACATGGTGCTGGTCATATTGCATGGGCTTAGTAAATTTTACCATTGTCATAACTGACAGAGTTGTTATTATCTCCTAATATTTCAGAGTAGGGAAGTTCAAACTAGACAAGTTAAGTGATTTGCCCAAGGTCACACAGTGAGCAAGTAGTAAAGCAACAAAGAGTCTCAAATTTTTAGACTCCTGCAAGACAATATGCTTTTTTGCCTCATTGTGTAGACCTCCTATGTTAGAAAGTATCTCTACTCATCACCATCACCTTCATGCCCCCTAAATTTTATACAGAGTTACTTTCTCACTTTCTAAAATAATGGAACACTAGATAGTCTTTTGATTTAATTTCTCTCTCCTTGTAAGAAGTTTGTTTTACTTTTCACATGCTTACATTCATCTTCATGTTTTCTCCTGAGGAAGTAGTAAAACAAAACACTCCATTTTAAGAGCTGGAAAATCGAAAGCAAAAAAGTAAAGGCTACATATTTTGTTGTTTCACATAATAAACGCTAAGTCTTCAGGTCAACTCATTTCTTTTCCATTTCACTATGTGTATTTTTCTACAATGAGAAGAGAGCCAGAAATTGTGGTGCTATATGCCAAGGGTAGAGCTTGGACTATGGGGAGAGGTAGATGAAAGAACATTAGGAAAGAAACTACCCCATGTTGTCACTTCATTTGCTCCAATTTTCTAACTTTTCCACAAATTGAAGCAGCTGCTAAGTTTTAGTGTTCCTGATGATGTCCTAGATGTCTGGAAAAATTCATTTCACATGAGTTTTGTTTATAATAGTTTGAGTTTCTTTGATTTTTATGTTTTGTCTTGACCTTATGGTTTCAGGACAAGACTGGTTGTTAAATCTCACAGAATTTCCTAGTATATTTGTGCTTTGCAAAGAAACGAAGCTTTCTCTGTCAACTTAACTATGTGTCACTGTGCAGTGGAAATCATGAAATGTGGCATTATTCTTTTGTAGAGTCATCTCCCAAAGAAGTAGTGTTCTTTCATTAAAATTTTTAAAAATTGCTTTAGAGACTTAGGACTTTGGAGTTGCCTGAGAATTAGACGAGCTGGAAAACTGTTTCTCTAAAATTATCAAGAGCTTATTCAGTTAAATAAGCTAATGTGTCCTCATCACAGTTCCCTGCAATTTCAGATTCAGGGTGGTAGGACACAGAAATTCACCTACCAGTGCCCCATGCCAAGTAAACCATGGGGAAAATTAAATCCTCCTACAAAGCTGATTACATCCACTCATATCTGTAATGGTTTGAATGATTGATTCCCCCAAATCATTCCATCTCAGATACATAGTCTAAGGTAGTATTTCCTTCACCAGTGGTCGGTCTAGTCATGGGTATGTGAAACAAATGAGGCAGGAGGGGAAGCTGGGGGAAGATGGGGGGGATTCTGGGATGAGCTCCAGACATTTTATCTTAGGCTGAGTTCCCTAAAGAATTGATAAAGAATTCGATGTGGACCTTTATGAAAGATATTTACTGAGAGCGAGCTCTCTGGAGAGTGGTAATGAGAGAAGCAGAAAAAGGTGTAGAAGAAAAGCTAAGCAAGAATGTGTTCTCAGTGGGTGAATGGCTTCAGCATTGTCCTACAGGAAAACCTGGAACAAAAATTGCACCTGAAGTTGGTTCTACCTTGAGGCAAAGGGTTGACCTTTTGTTCTCCCTTGTGAGTCAGTCATTAGCTGCTGGTTGCCACTTTCTCTTACCCTGCCCTGGAATGAAGGGGCATTACCTCCTAGACAGGGTGCCTTCTATTTGGCCAAATGCAATTCTCACAGCAGCTTGGGGACAAGTATGAAGGGGATCTGAGCAAGACATCAGCAGCATTCCCTACTGATATGATAGGCAAACCTGCTGTGTGTCTGAGGATACCCACACATAGGAGAGGGCAGGTCCAATTCACCACATGGAAATGGGACAGACCTTTAGCAGACTCAACATACTCTGGACTTCCTTTTATATGAGATAAATTGCAGAAGCCACCTAGGCTTATCTTCTGTTCCTTGTCATCAAAATATTCTGGCTTAATACATATAAAGAGGTGATGTTTCACATATTACTATTGTAATAGGTGTACTTGGAAATAAAACATTCAAAGGGCAGACAGATATAAATCAAAATATGTCTTCTCCCTGTCCCCCACCCATAGCCATCTCCTCAGATAAGTTGACTATTTCGATTCTTCTCATTTTTTCTCCATAACACAAAGGATTATGCTTATTATATTTCTATTTCTTTATAGTATCTATTGACGTCTTGCCATTCAACATGAGAAATTTAGCTCATTGATATTACCTCTACTTTCCTGCTCATCTGTCTAATGTTTATCAGTTATGTGTATTTCTTATGTCTTTATTTTCTTATGTTGGGACTTAAAAAATAAATTTATTGCTCTTTAATGGATTCATTAACTTCAGATGGTTTCTGATTCCCCAGATATAATATGTGGCAAGGTGTGTGTCTGCACCTCTTCCTTGACCCTTCTTCTTGCTCTAGATCAAAACTTTGCTCTGTTCTACCATTTTCCTGTTGTTAAGGTTTATAACAGTCCTATTTCTCCATAACCCTTATAGCAGTCCTTGTTTAAGCCCACCGCTCCCAGTCACTGTATACTTCTAGAGGTCAGAAGTCCAAATAAATAAATTTAATTAAATATTATATTAAATTTTAATAAATAAATCTTCTGTTGCAGACAGAAGAATAGATTTAAGGGGAGGTGACCAGAATGAGGACTTGTCCAGTGAGGATTTGAACCAATGGGAGAATAAATGGGAACATAGCATAAAGAGTAAAGAAGGAGAGAGAGATTTAAGGAACAGTTAGGAAATGAAATCAGCAAAACATGGTCATTGATGAAAGTGGGGTTAAGTGAAAAGGAGGAAATAAATAACATCCCAAGGTGTCTAGCCTGGTGACTGCTATAGCCACTGATGGACCAAAGGCCAACAGGAGATGGAAGGGACAAGCAGAGTTGATAAGTTCAAATTGGGAGATCCAGAGTTTATGGTATCTGTGGGGTATTTAAGAAGAAATAGACAACAAACACTTGGGGAAAAAATCAAGATTTTTATAAATACAAGTTATTTCATAAAGTAATCTGAATCTGAAATTAGATAAAAATAACTAATGGATGCAGAATTGTTCTCACATAAGGAAGCATAAAAGTTGATGGTGAGGTTGGAAGGCTGCAAGAGGAAAAAGAGAGGATCAGTAACATTGGGATACCCTGCTTCTTGTCTTATCCTAGGCTCTCCCCCAGGAAAGGGGAAGGAAGGAGCAAGAATTCAGAAGAGCGGGAAGCTAACCTTTGGGGAATGCATTTCTTAGCAGGACATTTTTAGAGGCTGCTAGGATGACACTCTGTGGGAAATCATCACAGCTGGAGGGAGTTCCTGGGGAACAATAAAGCTGGACTGCTTCTCAAGCACAGGGCCAGCCCGAAGCACCAGGGCGTGGCCAGGAAAGGAACAGCAACTCTAAGTACATCCAACAGAACAAGCTCCAGACATATGCTGATCAGATGTGCTTTAGACAGGAGTTAAAACAAGAGAAACATAGCTGTGAATGAATAACAGAGACACTTAAGCTTTAATATTCTTCCTCCGATCTGCTTTCTAGAGTCCTTTATTTTTACTCTTCAATGTGTATGCCTTCATTTTGTTTCAAAATAATGAACAGAACTATGAAAACAGGGAGTCAACTTGAAAAAATAAGTCAATTGAAAAGATAAGGATATCACCAAGACACCTCCTTTCTTCTGTTCACAGTAGACTGTAATTATCAGTGAAGTAACACATGGTTCCTTGAATATTTATTAGTTTGCTATGACTGCTGGCATTCCTTGGCTTGTGGCCACATCACTCCATTATCTGCCTCTGTGTTCACCGTCCTTTCTCCTCTTCTGTCTGTTTCCCTGCTGCCTCCGTCTTACAAGAACACACGTAACTGCATTTAAGGCCCTTTGGCTGATCTGATCTCAAAATCCTTTACTTAACTACATCTGCAAAGACCCTTTCTCCAAATCAGGTCACATTTACAGGTCCCAGGGAGTAGGTGCTTGGGGGACATAATTCCAGCTATTACATATTTACAGTTTGCAAAACTAAAAATATTACACAATGATGGTAAATACTCAAGGTAGTATTGCGTGGTATTACATAAAGTTAGGTCTAGAATCATCAGACTTGGGTTCAAGTCCCCGCTCTCTAGATATTACCTATGTGACTTTGAGCAGGTGATTTCATAGATCTGTACCTCACTGTCCTCATCAGTAAGATGGGGCCAATATTACCACCTCCATGGAAGGGTTTCAGGGAGGAATAAGTGAAATAATGCACTTAAAATATTTAGCAAGTGATTTGCAATTAGCAAGCTTTCAATATCACCTATTGATAAAATTAGTAAGAACAGCGGTGGAAGAGCTCTGTGAAATTTCCAATATTATCACCAGTTATGTTCTTTTATATTTAAAATTACTTCCTCTTGAATTACAGAAAAAAAAGGTAGAGACCAGCTGAATAATTTTAGTCTGAAGAAAAGACATCAGAATAACCTTTATAAAATAATAGGATCAATAAACCAGAAGTAAGAGGTGCCACGGACAGAGATACTGAATATGAACACATGGGGACTTCAGCCTCAATCGTTTGCCTCACAGCAACACAAATACAGAATCAATTTCCAAGAAAAAGTACAAAAGCAAATCGCAGAAATGCTTTTAAACCAGTAGACTTTAATTGCTTAAAGGATGACTAAAGGAGAAGCCATAATTTTAGATTAAAATGGAAAAAAATGATATGATTGTTAGTCTAAGCAGCCCCTTTTAGTGCCCACAGTCATTACATTTTTTAAGATAATAAGAAATACTATCACTGTAGAGAAAGATCCTGTAGAATTCTGTCACTTCTTTAAGGCATCAATTTGTGAAGCTACCCAGGATGGAGCATGTTCTCATCAGCAGGCAGAAGTGTATGGTATGGTGATTTCATGCTGGTGAAATCGATTTCTTACCCATTCTTTTATTTTTCATTTAGAGTTGAAGAAAATTTTGAGAGAAAGACAGGGGTTCAAATCTATTTCAAATCAACTGTAAATTTGTTTTTGGAGAAGAGTGTGGGTGAAGTTTGGTGTATATATAGGAAGTCAGTTTTAGGGGAAGAATTCACCAGAAGCACACAACAGTTACTCAGAATGACCAAATCAGCTAAATATCTCTCCTTATCAACTTTACATACAAAGGGGTTGCATTCAACATGAAGTCTGGTTTTTTTCCCTGAAATTATGTGTGAATGGCAGTGTTTTGCAGAACAGGATCTCTGTGGGAAGCTTTATTTGCCCCGTGCTGATGTAAGAATCAGCAATCCCACTCCCATTCCAGTCTTACCTTTAGCAGCTCTTCTCAATTTCCTTGTTAATTTCCTTGTCAACCACAATCACTTCCCTGACACCACCTTCTAATGGGATTCTTCTTGTTGCTTCCCTGTAACTGAATTATTGAAAAACCTCCTGTTGTAACCATCAGCATGTCTTTTTATTAGAGTCAACATTATTATTCGTCCTAACAGAGGAGGCCAGATTGTGAAAAAAACCTTGTAACAAAAATTTCCCATGTTGGGAGAGTTTGATTCAGCAGCTTTGCTATAAGGCTCAGGAATCTGGATTTCTTAAAATCTCTCTAGTAACTTGATTTATATGATGTTTTCTGGTCATTTACGTAAATCAACGTGCAGGTTGTATAAGAACCTTCTCCCTAGAAGAGTGAAAGGCACTTTGATTCTGCACCTTGTGACTTCTAGTGCCTGGATGTGGTAATATTTATACCTTGTGTGTGTGTGTGTGTGTGTGTGTGTGTGAGCACATCTATGTATTTTAGAGTGTGTGTAATAATGCCTATTTATTTCTAGATAGTTGGAAAAATCTTGATTTAGACTGTTAGTGGAAATAAGGAAGCACAAAGTAAGCTCCCTAAAAACTCAAGAGCTTTAAAATTATTTGAGAATTGATTCCAGTGACAAAGATAGATTGTTAGAGACACAGAAAAAATAACAAAGGATGAATCCGTCTAGAGTATCATAACCACCCATGTTCTTAATCTTTTTTACTTCCTTCTATGCATGATATTTTATGGGTTCCATATATTTTTGAAGCTCTCAATTCTTTTTTAGAGCAGAGTTGCTAGTAACTAACAATGATAAGATTAGTAACGATACTAGCAACAGTTGACATCATCTGTTAAATTGAACATCTGTTAAGTTCCAGACACTATGGCAAGCACTTTACATATAATATATCTAAAGTCACAACTACTTTATCAGAAGGATATCATTACTCTTCCCATTTTACTGAAGAGGAAACTGAGTACTGAGCTTCCAAAAAGTCAAGTCATGCAACTGAAAAGTGGTTGGTCTGGGTCAATCCCTTGAAATCTGATTTCAACTTTTACCACTTCTATTAAATGAATAAAATCATTTATATTTAAAGAAATGGCCTTTTAGGGGCATCTGTGTGGCTCAGTCAGTCGAGCAACTGACTCTTGATTTCGGCTCAGGTCCTGATCTCAGGGTTGTGCGATCAAGCCCCTCATCAGGTTCCGGGCTCAGTGGGGAGTCTGCTTGAGGATTCTCTCCCTCATTCTCCCTCTGCCTCTGCCCCCTCTCCCTCAAACACATGCTCGCTCTCTCTCTCAAATAAAAAAAAAAAATCTTATAAAAAAAAAAGAAATGGCATTTTAGAGCCCAGGTTTATTTGCAACTTGGCAAAGTTTTGCCTCAGGACACAATGCCATGAGACCAGATTTTTGTTATGGCATACATTATTTATACTATGTCTGCTTCCCAAAGGAATTTGGGCTGGTTTACAAGAACAGACACATATATGCTAAAGGAAAACAATCTAAGAATGAGAATCTTTAACAGAAGGGAGAATGAATAGTTCCCACCAGAAGACCTACTTGAAATGAAACCACTGTGATTCAAAACTAAGTCTTGACCACTGAGACACAAGAGTGATCAACATGAGTTTGCAGATTAACTTTCTTTTTTCCTTTTTTTTTTTTGTTTTTTGTTTTCTGAATGTAGTGAGAAGATTTCTTGAGATATTAATCTTGGAAATGCTTCTTTTTTTGAAATTTTGCCATGGAAATGATCAGAAAGAGAAGAGAATCGGGTCGCATCTCTGGGCGGCTGCACAAGGGCCTTTGGGGGATGGGCATCACAAACACAGAGGAGGTCACGGGTCTCAGAGAGAAGGTCCTGCCTGATGCAGCCACGTGAAACCTGGGGACTTCCCTCTGCTCTTATACAAAGGAACCATGTCCACCTTCTGATTTGGGCTGCCTGCATGTCTTCTATGGTACATGCAGCAGAAGGTCCCCTGCCTGTGTTGCTGGAAACTAGTCCCGTGAGAGCAACAGCTTTGCCAACAACTGGGACTCGAGGCAGACTCCTTGATCTTTCGAGGGGGTGGGAATGGTGTGGGATAAAAAGCCCCAGTACAAAAATGAAAGGGAAACCAATCCTACACTATCACTGACATAGGAGGAATTTAGTGCTTCAACACACACACACACACACACACACACACACACACACAGTGATTTTTTTTAGAAGACATTGAATATTGCCATAAGAAATATATCCTTTCATATTTCATTTTTCATTTAAAAAATCACTTTCACATGGGGTATGAATAGCGTAATAGAAATTTTTTAAAGGATGCAGAAACACATTTCAATAAATAGTTTCTTATTCCCTATTTTGAACTGTAGTTCACTGGAGGCCTTTGTATGATAAATTAAATCAGAGCAGTTCAGATATGTTTCTTTCGGGCTACCCAGCTTAATGAGAAGTTACCACCTAGGGCAGCAATTGTGCATTAGAATCTCCTGGGAGGCTTGTAAAACCAGCTTGCCAGGCCCCACCTCCAAATTCAGTAGGTCTGGGGTGGGGCCCAATAATACACATTTCTAACAAGTTCCCAGATGCTGTTGCTTCTGCTGGTTTGGGACCACACTTCAAGAAGCATTGACTTGGGGGACTTAAGAACTTGAATTTTTAGCATATCCCTTAAGATTTGTCACAAATGCTGATGGCCTCACTTTGAACGGACACTTCACAAAGGCTGGGGTTAAGCAAACACACATAAGTATTTTCTCGGGGTTAAGCAGTGGCCTAGGTTATGCGCTTAATCCTTACAACTATCCCATCAAGTAGGGTAGTATTATTAGCCTCATTTTGCAGATTGGGGAGCAGAGGCACAGAGAGGTTAAGTGACTTGCCCACGGTAATAGTCGGTAGATGACAGAACTAGGATTTGAGGCCAGATTTTCTCTTTGTTTCTTGTAACTATGATACACTGCCAGCCACTGAAGTCCCTAACCAGTCCTGGAACTGCAAGTATTTTCTCTGAGTACTTTAGATAAAGAGTATGTAGTTGGGAAGTTGGCCTCTTGCTATGATAAATTACTACAGCATTTGGGATGGGAATTAAACCAACTGGTACACCAACCCCTGCAGAGAGATGTGACCCAGAAGGCTTGTAGGCAAGAGCAAACTTCCCACGTTTAGAATTGTACACCACTCTCTCCTGGGACTAGAAATCTTCCAAGGCTTCCCTTCACACTTAGACCATGATCCCAACCCTCCCTCAACCTGATCTGACTTCCCCTCAACCCCACTCGTCCCCACCCTGCACCTGTCCATTCTGTTTGCCTGCAGACCCCCTCTTTCCACATTCCCTGCTCTGCTCTTGCCTTGGCTGGCTTCTACCTGAATCTTGCCAGTGGATGGCACTGGGGGGAGAGAAGGAAAGGGGGTGTTGGAATATTCACCCCTGATTTCTCTGACCTGTCTCCTCCATGGCTCCTGCCCTTGTCAGGAAGTCCAACTTCTGCGGCATGGTACTTCCTGGGCCCTGGTACCCCTGCAGACTCCCTTAGTGCTCACAGCTTGCAGCTGCTAAAGGCTTCTTGCCATTTCTAATCTTCAGGTTGCCTCACCATCCCATCTGGATTCTTAGCTCTCCTACCACCCATGCAACCAGTTCTACACATTAATTTCCTCTATTTTAAATGCATTAAGTGTTTTTTACTTTCCTCATTAGACTGTGACTGGTACATCCTCATTCATCTGTACCAGCCACCTGGATGTCTTTCTTCTCCTTAGACACAGTGAGTTTCTGTCCCAGGAGGTTTGTGTTATTGTTCCCTCTATAAAAAGCCCTTCTCTCAGTTGGTCTCATGGCTTACTCTCACATGCCATTCCAGTCTTGGTAGAAATGTCACTTCCTCAGAGAGCTTATCTAATCATCCTGTCTAAAGTAAATTACCTGGTCTCACTTTATCAGATTTTTCTGTTTAATTTTCTCAGAACACTCATCACTAACTAAAGTGATATTGCTTACTTAGTTGTTTACTTATTTACTGATCATCTTTCCACAATAGGATGTAAGCTCCACGAGAGTGGGTCTCTTGGGTGTCTCATTTATTACTGTGCTTTGATATAATGGGTACAGCAATGTCTGGCACTTAATAAATAGCTTTTGATGGACGGACTAACCAGCTAATACCCAAGTGATTGAATGAATAAATGAATGCTGCTTCTGTGTGATGACCCTAGGAGGGCAAATAGGTAATGCCTTGAATGCCAACTCCGATCAATTAGTCATGTCTATACAGAATACAAAACAGCCTAGCCCAGAGGATTTTGAGGTTAGGTCTTAACAATGACCAAATTGAATCTTAAAAGAATTTTAATTTGACGCCTGGAGCAGGTTGGATTCTAAATGGTCTGTTAACACAATATGCACGATGGTCTGCATTAACCAGAGAATGTATCCAGGATGGCTGAATGACTTAGTGACCTTAGCTATTTAACACTGTCCACCTAAATGCTAGAGAATGTCTGCCTGCCTCAAAAGAATGGTTTGGGTTTTAGATATTGGATATTGTACTGCTCTTTCTGACAGTGACTGGGGTGAAGTTTCAACTGATGAAACAAAGAAAGGTCTGTATCTTCTGTTTTACTGCTGAAGCAGAGAATGTGCATGATGTTTGTTCAAAAGTGATCTATATTTCATGGCAGAAAGTTTAGAAAATGCATAAATCTTAAAAGAGGAGAATTACCCAGAGAAAATCACTGCTAATGATTTAGTATGAAAATTTCCAGTATCCTTCCATGCACACATATGCATTATTTTCACAAAAACTGGTTCTTTTATACATACTGTTTTATATCTTGCATTTTTTCACTATAATATATTACGTCCATTTCCCCATATTATTGGATAGTCTTCTAGCATGCTGCCCTAAGATCTTTACTATATTTCGTCATAATGCCATATGGATCATTGGATTTAATTATTTTTCTGTTGGTGGATTTATAAAGGTAGTTTTATTTTTTAATGTAATATATAGATCTTTAACATTCTTTTAGCTATAGATCTGCACAAGTGCATACTCATGTCTTTGGAACATATTACTTATGGAGCAATTACTGTCTTCTTCATTAATAACTTTTGTAATTTCCATTGAGCTGTGCATCCACGTTAAAATAATTCAAATATGTTTTAAACATTAGTTTTCATGTTCTTTGCCTTTCCTCTAAAGGCATTCTTCATGAACTTAATTTTATTTCTTTTTCTTTTTTTTTTTAAGACTTTATTTATTTATTTGAGAGAGAGAGACAGAGAGCACAAGCACAGGGAGTGGCAGAGGGAGAGGGAGAAGCAGACTCCCCGCTGAGCAGGGAGCCTGATGCGGGTCTCGATCGCAGGACTCCAGGATCATGACCTGAGCCGAAGGCAGACGCTTAATGGACTGAGCCACCCAGGTGCTCCTCATTTTATTTGTTGATTATTGGATGAATGTCTCCTAGTCATTAAAGAATGGTGAATACATGGGTGACATACTTTATGAGCCCTTCCAAATGTGAGCGTGGGTTCTAATTGCCCTTATAATTGATATTCAGTTGGGCCTGGGACAACATGTTTGGTTACGTTTCCCTAATTGCCTTAGAATTTTCTTGCATATGGTTCTGCAGAAGAAAAAGCTTGACTTAACCTGAATTTTGGCTACTTACAGGTTATGGATATAGATGTAGATACAGATACAGACATAGACAAGATATGTGTAGTTTTCGATATAATCATAACTACATGTTTTCGTCTAGAGGTTCTGCAAATAAAAGTCTTGTTAGATGTATTTTGATGTAGATTTCTTTTCATGCATTCTGCCTGTAGGATGGATAAATTAAAAATGCATCTGTAGATATGTTTAGCTCTGGGAAAGTTTCTGATCATTGTTTCAGAGTTTTTGTTCTTCCTTATGAATTAGTCATTTTCTTTTTCTGAGATTTTCTTTCTCTCTATTCCACATCTGTCCTCCTTACTTTCTTTGCATTTCAGGAGAACATCCTAGCTGTCGATTCCAGCTTTTCACATCATGTTTTTCATTCCCTATCATGTGGGTTTTAATTCCTTTATGACGTGTCTAGTTTTTTGAAAAATTTTCACTCCCTATTCTTCTCTTTCTTCGTCTTGAACTGTTCCTTTTTATTTTGGTAGGTTTTTTTCATATGTCTGTCTATTTCTGGTTTAAAGAAGTCATCTCAACTTCTATTTGATTAAAGTGCCAGCATCTTCTAAAAATGTTCTTCTCGGATTATTAATTCGTGATTTTCCACAAATGTGCTTTGCTTCTCAGTCTTTAGAAAGCTTTTTGTTTTTCTTTTTCTCCTCCATTAGACCAAGGGTATGGACTTTTCTTCTGTGGTTTCTTTCAGCTTTTGTGCTGATCAAAATCCATTCTCAGATTTGTATCTGGAGGCCAAGATGCCAAGACAAGTTCCAGTCCGACTACCAAGTTTTGGCAGATAACCACTTTTTCCCCCAAATTTTGTCCTATTCTCTTTCTTTTTCCATAAATGATTATTTGATACACTGAACAATTGAAATAGATGAAACACTATGCATAGTTACTGGATGTTCTTCCTGTCTTTAACCTAATGCAGGAGGTTTTATACCTGGAGACCATATTTAAATTTGCATTTATTTGCATTTAAATGTACCTAGAAAGGAAAAGGGTGGAGGAAAAACACAATTCTCTCTATCTTTTAAAAAGCAAAACCTTCAAGGAAGAGAAAACAACCCTATCCCAGTCATCTGGTTAAAAGTGTCTGGTGACCCGAATCTAAGGGCACACAGTGAGAGATGTTAAAAACATTCTTATCCTGGGTTACCTATATTTCAAGAGGGAAAACTGTACATACCATTTCCTTTTGGAGGCTCTAGGGAAGAATCCATTCTGGCACCTTTTCCAGTTTCTAGAGGCCACCTGCATTTCTTGATTCCTGACTCTTCATCTTTAAAGCATGTCACTCCAACCTTTCCTTCCAATGTCACATCTCCTTTTCTGACTCTGATTCCCTTACCTCCACTTCCTAATGACCCTCACAATTACATTGGGCCCACTTGGATAATCCAGGATATCTCCCCATGTTGAGAATCTTAATTTAATTACACCTGCAGAATCCCTTTGGCCAAGTAAAAAAACCTATTCACAGGTTCCATGAATTAGAACATGGACATCTTGGTGGGGACATTTTTCTATCTACTTCAACCCCTTTGCTTTAATTTTCTAGGTTAAATTATGCATAGAATATTACCAAATATACCCTTTCCCCAAATCTCACTGTTGGTAAAACTGTATTAGCTACCTGTTGTTACATCACAAATTACTGCCAAAGTAAGCAGTTCATAACATTTATCATCTCACAGTTTTTATGGATCAGAAATCTAGGCATGTAGGTTAGCAGTGTGCCTTCACAGAGGTGCAGTCAAACCATCAGCTAGGGCTATGCTCTCTTCTGAAGGCTTGACTAAGATGGGATCCACTTCTAAGCTTACCCATGTGTTGTTGGCAGGCTCAGTCCTATGCTTTAAGGGCCTCTCCACAGGGCTGTCTCACAAGATGGCAGCTGGGTTTTACCAGATGAAAAATCCAAGAGAGAGCAAGAGAGAACATGCTCAAGATGGAAGCTCACAGCCTTTTTCTAATCTTGTCTTAGAAATGATATCACATCGAGTGCCTGGGTGTCTCAGTTGGTTAAGTGACTGCCTTCAGCTCAGGTCATGATCCCAGAGTCCCAGGATCGAGTCCCGCATCGGGGTCCCTGCTCAGCAGGGAGTCTGTTTCTCCCTCTGACTCTACCCCCTCTTGTGCTCTCTCTCTCACTCTCTCTGTCTCAAATAAATAAATAAAATCTTAAAAAAAAAAAGAAAAGAAATTGTATCACATGACTTTGCCATATTCTGTTCATTAGAAGTGAGTTGATACATCTACCCCATACTCAAGAGGAGTGGATAACACATGAATATTATAAGGTAGGGATTATTAGGTGGCTTCTTAGAGGCTGCCTACCACAAACACCCCAATACATTGAACTGCATGGACTTTCAATGCCAAAATTACACAAATCTTTCTCTTCCTCTATTTCCACTTTAGCATTCCCTAATTCAAATATTAAATAGTAATTCCAGAACGTTTTAAAATTTTTTTTAAGATTTTATTAATTTATTTGGGAGAGAGAGTGAGAGAGCATGAGTTGGTGGCAGGGGGGCGGTGGGCAGAGGGAGAGGGAGAAGCAGACTCCTTGCTGAGCAGGGAGCCCGACATGGGGCTCAATCTCAGGACTCCGGGATCATGACCTGAGCCGAAGGTAGATGCTTAACCAACTGAGCCACCCAGGGGTCCTAGAATATTTTGGAATATTTTAAATGGAGGAATTTTTAAATGTGTGATTATTTAATTCTTTTGTGAAGAATAGAAAAAAATGTAATCATTATGGGTATCAGTTTTATTTTGACAGTGTTTTTTTTCTATTGACAATAAAGGCTGGAGAAAAAAAGAAGAATGAAAATTATTACCCCAAACTGAAATACTCCAGTGGATATGTTCAGATAACAGGTAAATAAAAATCAAATTGGGGGAAAGTATCTCTCTCACCTTAAACATATACCAAAAAGTCCTATGTTATAAAAGACCACTGCATTTCCATCCTACAGTTGAATTAACTACTTGATTATTTCAAATAATGGATGATACATAATGTACATTTCTCCCATCTCTTATTATTTCTCTCTCTTTTTGAATAATGCTATTCAACATAGGGATAATTTTTATCATTACAGGAACAATCTAAATTTCAGCACACATTTTTTTCAATGGATTAATGAGAGTTTTGACTTGAGGAATTTCTGTGCCCATCCACCGAAGCAAATCTGTCAGTAATAATTAGTGTTGTTTATTCAATGTTAGCTCTACTGTGTTGGTTCCTCATCTTAGAAAATATAATCCTGGCATTTAAAGTCAGCATGTATGTTCTGTTTACATATTATTTTTTCATTATTAAGGGAACAAAAGGTACAATAGCAAAAAAAAATAGGAGTTGGAAGTTTGAAGATAGAAGGCACAAAATGATAAACATGCTCACCCCAGTTAAAGTCAAGGTGTGAAATATGGAGAGGTTAAAGAGAATAAAAGACAACATAATGATTATAACCATTCTTAAACCTAAATGGGAGTAAAATGAATTTTATACTAGCTGTGTTGGTTAGAGGTTTGAAGAGAAGAATGAAATGTTTTAAATTTAAGGAAAAGCTACTTAAATAGGGGCATTTCAACTTGTTAAGAAAGAGGGTATGGGGAAAAGAGATCATGCATCTATATTATGTGTTTAAGAAACTTTGCAGGTTTTTTTTTTTAATTGAAATGTTTGGTCTGTTCTTATATTCTGTCTGCTATTTACATCGCTTCTTGAATCATTCAGGCCATCCTTAAACCCCTGCAGGCACACGGCAGTATGTTCCTTAGGAGAAAGTGACTCTGTAATAATACATGGCTTCTATAGAATCAGTTTACCCTGTAACTTCAGTCAGTAAGCTCTTGTTGCCTTATTGGGTTGTAACTGTACCTTTCTAGGGAATGGACTCCTATGACCTAATTTGAATCAGGTATTCTTTGGCTAATCCTCTGTGGCTATGTGTGGGGAGAGGGGAGACAGTCACACCACATTTAAAATGGGCACCATCAACCATATAAATGAAGTGAGGAGAGGAAATTGAATTGAAAGGATTGATTTCTAGGAAAAAGAGTCTCAGAACCCAGAACAAAAGTAATATGAAATAAATAAAACCAAAATTTCCAGTATAGCATAATACCTTTAAAATATCTGAAGATATTTATCAGCCTTCCTATGAGTCTTCCCCTTCCTAATTTTTATACCATGAGATTTTTTTAAAGATTTACATTTTTATTTATTTTAGAGAGGAAGAGAGAGTGAGAGCGAGAGTGCAGGGATAGGGGCAGAGGGAGAGGGAGAGAAAGAATCCTCAAGCAGACTCCTTGCTGAGCGTGGAGCCCGACATGGAGCTCCCTCCCAGGACCCTGAGATCGTGACCGGAGCCGAAATCAAGAGTTGGCTCCTTAACCGAATGAGTCACCCAGGTGCCCCTAAACCATGAGATTTTTAAAAACATCTTCTTATGATTTTGAAGTCCTCATCTTTTTAAATTTGTGAATTTTATATATATTAAACATTACAGCTTACTTTTGTCTGGTTTTTTTTTTGAGCTTTGTATAATGGATTTATACAGTATACAGATCCATTTGTGCCTTGATTCCTTTGCTCCACATGCTATTTACAAAATTGATGCTACTGTTGTGTGTAACTGTAATTTGTTTTTTTTTTTTTTTTTCATATTGTGTGCCAGTGAAAGAATAGGGCACTTTTCTTCTTTTTTTTTATTATGTTATGTTAATCACCATACATTACATCATTAGTTTTTGATGTAGTGTTCGATGGTTCATTGTTTGCATATAACACCCAGTGCTCCATTCAGTACGTGCCCTCCTTAATACCCATCACCAGGCTTAAAGTCATGCTAATGCTGAGGCACATTGGAAATCTCCCCAGTAGGGTCGTATTATGCACAGTGGTGCTGTGAACCTTCCGGATCATGTATCCTGGTAGAGAACAGTATGTGTTTCTCTAGGGTGTATACCAAGGAGCTGCAATGCTATGTCGTAGGCTATGCATGTCCTTAGTTTTACTAGATAAGATCAAACTGCCTTCTAAAGAGGTTACCCCAGTTTACATCATCAACCCCTGGTAGGATGTGAGAGTTCCTCTTGCTCCACATATTCACTATGATTTAGTTATGCTCACATTTTCAACCTCTTCTTTGTGGTTGTATTTTACAAATGTTCCCATCTTAAATCGTGGCCCTTGGAATTGTACCCAATACTTCAGGTGTGATCTAACCAGAGCACTGTTAACTCACTTGTTATTAAATAGTATCCCTCTATGATTAACCTAATCACATCAATTTTGGACTTTTCTAAACCCTGAAGTCTTTTATTGGTAAGTCATGTCTCTCTCATTGCGTATTTTTGCAGCTGATTTTTTAATAGAGCTTCAATACTTTATACTTACTTTTCTTCCTCTTAGTAAATTTGACTTATGATTCTATTTATCAAGATTATTGAAGATAATTTTTCTGTCACCAAAAATATTAGCCATCTCTCAGCTTCTAGCAAGTTTCACCTAATTCATTAGTCTCTCCATGTAAGTCACTGATACATTGAGAACAGGGCACAATCTTGGAAAATGTACCAAAAAATTTCCCTCAGGTTAACTCCCAGCTGCTACTCAGGACTCTCATAGTTTGGCTAATTAATCAGTTGCAAAATTATCCCTGTTATTTTATTATCCAGAAGTTTTCACATTCAGCCTATATTCACTAACTTTCAACTGCTAGCCTTTCCTTCTGCTTATAATATAAGGTATAAGGACCCACTTTTTGTGTGTATGTAAACTCTCCCACCCAAGATTCAGATCATTCTGAATTTTGGCCACCCTGAGGTTTTTCTGTAGGACTATAGAACCCTCGACATTCTCCTTTGGTTATTTGCCCCTGTTTTTATCTTGTACACAAGTGTTTGAAATTTGACCCCATCTTGAAGAATCAGCATGTTTTCTTTTTCATATACCCGCTCCTCATTTTCTCACCTGCAATTATGACATCAGAATTAAATTGTCAAGAACTTCCAACTCTCTGAAATTGAGGTTCTATGGTTTCATAGATTCATGTCATGAAGTCATGCCTACTTTTTCTCTGATTCTTTTTTTATGCCCATCTTTCTAAAATCGAGGGCATACCTTTCATTGGCTACCATGAACTATGAAATGAATGTTTTCTCCCAGGCCTGCCATTTCTCCTTTGGTAAGTGAAGAAATTATTCCTACTGGCAGGCCCTGCTTTATGTGTCATTACACCGAGTCCTGTGCTCAGAAAGGTCCCACATTTTTCGAGTGCTCTGCTGTCACCATCTTGAAATTCTTAATAAGTTTTGAACAAAAGGCCTACATTTTCATTTTGCATGGAGTTCTGAAAATTATGTAGCTCTTCCTGCTTTCGTAATAGAAAATTATCCATTTGCTGTCTTTATTTCCTAGGAGATAAAGTGGATTACAAAACAAGTTAGGACATTTTCAGGGTTTTTTTGCTTAACAATACTTGCGGAGATGTTTACTATGTTTAGCAACTTATTCCTATAATCATGCTTCAGAGCTTTTGGTCAAAATCTATCTGCAAAATATTTCCTTTAAAAAAATCAAAATTGTGGGACGCCTGGGGGGCTCAGTCAGCTAAGCATCTGCCTTTGGCTTAGGTCATGATCCTGGGGTGCTGGGATCGAGCCCCACATCGGGCTTCTTGCTCAACAGGGAGCCTGCTTCTCCCTCTGTTTGCAGCTCCCCCTGCTTGCACTCTCATGCATGTTCTCTCTCTCTCTCTCATGCGTGCTCTCTCTAGCAAATAAATAAAAATAAATAAAAAATCTTTTAAAAAAATCAAAATTGCTTCCAACAAAAGAGTAACACATATTTATTGCAAGAAAATTGGAAAGTATCAATAAGATATTTCTACAATTCATAAACAAATGGCTTTAATATTTTACTAGACTTTTTAAAGATCTGGATTTTAACATAATTATGATTAGTCAGCATCTATCAAGCTTTGTAAATTAATATTTTAAATGGTATTATTTTATTATAAAAATACATATTATTGATTTTTAAAAAATGAATCCAGAAGATGGCAAAATTTATTTTATTTTATTTAAAGATTTATTTATTTATTTGAGAGAAAGAGAGCACAAGTGAGAGGGGCAGAGGGAGAGGGAGAGAGAATCTCAAGCAGACTCTGCACCCTGAGATTATGACCTCAGCAGAAACCAAGAGTCAGAAGCTTAACTGACTGAGCCACCAAGGCACCCCATAAAAATATACATTTTTAAAGTTGAAAAAAATTCCAGTGAATCCTCCACTCAGAAATAGCAACCCTGATAATTTTGAATATTTTTCCTAGACACGTTCTATCTCTGTATTTTTCATAGATGAAATTATACTGTATAACTGATTTCTATGCAAATAAATATTCACAAATTACAAATTAGAAAGCATCTGAGAGGGCCTCAGTAATCGATTACGCTCCTCCACCCTTCAATCCCACCCTTCAATATCCAGGTTCCTAATTGCTACTGCTATTCTCTTTGCTCTCTTACTTACATACTCCTAACTCACCTTTTGAGACACATCATGTCTCCACAGGCATCTAGGAGCTTGAGGCCGGAGATGTGCTAAATATTTTGCAATGCACATGAGAGTCCACTCCTCCCTCCACAGTAAAAACTATCCAACCCAAAATGCCAATAGTGCTGAAACTGAAAAACTAGTTTAATATAATTCTGGATGTACTACAAAATATAATTACAAAGGAAAAAGAAATAAGAAGTATAAATATTGGAAAGAAGACACTTTTTTTTTTTTTTGCAGAAGATGTGATGATGCTCTAGTCAAACCAAGGAAGCCATTTGGAACACTATTGATTGATTATAATGTGTAACAGAAAAAGGAAGTGTACTAAAACACAAAAAGGTAATGTCCATTACAACTTGTGATATTTTAAGGTGTCAACGGCAAACCAAATGTGTATAAATAATGAGAAAATGTAAGTATTTATTTTGTATATAACTTTGTTACCTTTTGCAATCATTTTAATTTTTAATCAAATCTATTTTTTTTGTCAACAAATGTGGTTTGGAACTAAGTTTTCTGCAAGAATATGCTCTGATGATGCAGAGGACAACATTCTCAAGGAGTTACCCAGATTAAGAAGCTGTGCTGTCTTGTAAATCAACATATTGCCTCCTTCCCTGACAAAGTCTGCTATGAAAAATATCAGCTGACTTAAATAGTGTGCTTACTGATGTTGTAAAAATTGTGAATTACATAAAGGCTAATGCATTAGTTTTGAGAATATTCTCTTTATTCTATTTACCATATGAGTTGATCATAAATAAGTGTCATTGCATGGTGACATACAAGGGTGGGTTCTCAAGGGGAAAAATTCTACTGAGAATACTTGAGCTATAGAAAAATCTCTTTTTGCTTTTGGTCCCCACATTTTAGTGATGCAAAATGGACATCCAGACTTATTTTTCCCTAATATCTTCTGTATTTTAATAACTGTAATACTTTTATGCAGGAAAAGGATGCAACATGTTTTGCAATGACAGTTAAAAGAGCAAAAAAGAAAGTAAAAAGCTTCAAAAACTGGTTTCTACAGATCATTCTGAACTTTTTCATCATTTAACTATAATTAACCATGAAGTAAGTGATCATCTCAATATTGCACACTTGCAAAAAGCAACCACTGAAAACTTTCCAGATTTGATAAGATGCTTTGAATTTTATTTTCTTTCAAAAGATCCATCCTAGGAAATTTACTAGTTTTGAATCCACTTTTTTTATCAGAAGATACTGCAAATTTATAATCTTTAAGGATAAGCGGTTGAAACTGAATACAGATGAAAATTGAAGATGGTTTTTGAAAATACAGCTTCACTTTGAGAAAAAGTAATAAATGAATATTGAGAACTTGATGCCATTTCTTTAACTTCTCATTGCCACTCCCTTGAGCATACTTCTGAGAGATGAGTTTCTCTACTATGAATGTTATTAAAACAGTTTAGATACAATGAATCATGGAACACTACATCAAAAACCAATGATGTACTGTATGGTGACTAACATAACATAATAAAAAAAAAACCCAATCTTAAATAAATAAATAAATAAATAAAGCCAAAAATAATAAAACAGTTTAGATATATTTGTCCCTCTGTGAGTAGGGTTATTGTCAACCCAACCTAGAGAACATATATGCAAAAAAAAATTCTGTTGGTCACATTCAAAACCTTAAATATTTGTATATATGGTCATTCAAAGTATGTGCATAGGTATCTGATGTGAGAAATAAACTGTGGTGCAGGACTAATTTTTTTTTAAATAAAGCACTGATCCAAAAAGAGGAAAAAAATAAGAAAGTTATTAAAGAGACTTTGTCTCTAAATGTGTTAGGTCCAAGTGGTTTTCAGACGAGTTCTTTTAAACTTGTAAAGAAGCAATGATTGGCATAATATTTAAATAGTTCCAGAGCATAGAGAGAAAGGAATCACCCCATTCCTTATTATGAGATCACAATAACGCTGATGCGAAAACGAAGAAGACAAAATAGAAAATTATATTTTAAAAAGTATACAAAAAATCTCACATGATATGATTATAGGCACATATTAAAACAATTTCAGAATGTAAGGATCATTCAGTAATAGAAAAACTATTAATTTCAATAATAATATTCATGTACCATATTAATAGGTCAAAGGGGAAAAACACACAAGCATTATAGTAGATGCCAAACAGACACTGGAGAATGTTGAACATCCATTGTTGATGTTTAAAAATTAGAAAATAAAGATAAAAGGATACTTTTTGATATACCTATATTAACAGGAAAGTCAGGCAGTCAGACACACACACACAAATCTCAGGTTGAAAGTCACCACCATGCTGAATGATGAAATGCTAAAGCTATTCTCATAAACCAGGAACAAATCAAGATCTCCTATCACCCTTATTGTTTAATGTCATTTCCATAAATCTCTCTTGGAGAGATTTAAAGCTCTAATATAGATGTGAGTGTGGCAAATTGGATAATGGGTCCCTAAAGATATTCTTTGAAGCTGTGGAGACGTTACTTTGGCAAAAGGGAATATACAGATGTGATTAAGGTAACAGAACTTAAATGGGATGATTATCCTGGATTATAGATGGGCTCAGTCTAATCACACGAGCTCTTAAAAAACACAGAACAAAAAGTCAGAGATTTCAAGTGCAAGCAGGATTTGACACACTGTTGCTGGTTCTAAGACGGAGGGGCCCATATGCAAGGGCCTGAGAGAGATTTCTAGGTGCTAAGAGTGGCTCCCAAATAGCAGCCAGCAAGGAGACAGGGAATTGCAACTTCAAGGAACTAGATTCTACTGACAATGAGCCGGGAAGCAGACATTCCCTAGACCTTTCCATAAGAACCCAGCAGGACAACACCATGATATCATCTTCGTGAGACCCATAGAGGAGAAACCAACCCAAACCTCTGACCTACAGAACTGTGAGATAATACATTTGTGCTGTTTGAAGCTGCTAAATTTGTTTAATTTGCTCCTTCAATGTTATGGACTGAATTGTATTCCCCAAAAGTCCTATGTTGAAGGCCTAACCCCCAAGGTGACTGTGTTTGGAAATAGGGTCTTTAAGGAAGTAACTAAGGTTAATTTGTGTTCATAAGAGGGGGATCCTAATCTTTATAAGAAGAAGAAGAGACACCAGATCCTCATCCCACCCCTGCCGTTGAGTAAAGGTCTTGTGAGGACAAGAGAGAAAATAGCCATCTGCAAACCAAGGAGAGAGGCCTCAACAGACACCTTGATCTTGGACTTCTAGCCTCAAGAACTGTGAGAAAAGACATTTCTGTTGTTAAGCCCCCGATTCAGTTGTGGTATTCCGTCGTGGCAGCCCTAGCGCGCGCGTTCCTGCAGGCAAGTAATAGAAAACTAATGTGGTTAGCGAGAGGGTCCCAGAGGGGACTGACCCTTACAGTGTGAGATATCTGGGTTTGTCAGTTTATTTAGTTAGTCGACAATATATTTTTGTAATTTCAAAATCTTATCTAGGTGATCAAATTTATCAGTCTTTTATGGCTCTGGATTTTATGTCTTCGAAAGGCCATCGGATCTCTCCACCCACCATTCCTCACTGTCTCTAGAATTTGCTTTTCAGTGTTAGGATGCATAATGGGTGTTCCTCCCCTACCCAACCTTGTTTTGTTTTTAAAGCTCTCCTCTATTAACTTTATCTTTTCTGTTTACCAGTTTCCCTGAATACCAAGAAAAGCCCATGGTATGTGATAGGCACAAAATAAATTGTCTTGACTAAATGCAGTTACTTTTGAGCGATGCTTTATCTAGTTGCCTTGTCTCGATTTCTGTTGGTTCTTTTGTGAGATGTTTTTTCTCCCCACTGACTATTGCAGGCAAGAAGGAAAATTCCACCATATACATATTAACTAATTAACTAATGATTGTTGTGTTGATAGAATGTTAATATTTACATGTTGGGTGGACATTAACTAATGATTGTTATGTTGATAGAATGTTAATATTTACTAATGATTGTTAACTAACAATTGTTAAATGATAGAATGTTAATATTTATGTGTTGGGTGGACAGCTCAACTACTTATATGCCATGCATTATGTGACTGATTAAAGCAAAAAGGCCTTTCTTGAACACTCCAATACTGTTCAAAGCAATACCCAAGACAGTTCTTTACTTCTCTTTACTTTTGGCTGTTATTTCAGATTTTCATACTACTTTTTTTTTTTTTTTTTAACTACAATTCATTCATGGTTCTTTTGACTCCTTTTCATGCAGTGATGTAGGTACTATCTTACCTCAGACCACAGGTCGTGGTGTGTTGGAGCCCCCTTGCAGCAGCTCATAAGAGCTAAATGTTTGCCTCTTTTCCCAACACTACGTTTAGTGAGGTCAAGTTAGTCACTTGAAATTAGTCATGGTGAGAATATTGGCAAATGCTACAAATCAGTCTTTTCCCAGAAAGTGCTGGCTCTAGGATTCAAACTATAACGTCTTCCCCGTGCCCTGCAGTCACACCCGTCCCTGGGAGAGATCAGGGGACAAGGAACTAAAATAATTTTCTTGTACTGTCATTAAATAATATTTGAAAAGATTACTTAGAAGAAGATTTGGATGCCCCCTGGAAGGCCCTTTTCAATGCTTGGATTTTTGCAATCTTGTGTTTGAAAAATTGTTAGTTAGCTTTTTTTTTAAATAAAGATCAGAAAGAATGGTTTTTATTTCAATAAAATAATTAAAAACTCTGAGCTTAAAATTTTATACAAGGTCATTTAAATAAACTAAATGTCTATTAATAGGGTAATGTTAAATAACTTATGTTAAGCCCATACAAAGGAATATTATACAGTGGTATAATAAGTGTGTATGTTCTTGGCATAAAAATTATTGTTAATTGGAAAAAGTAAACAGCAAAAAATGTGTATCTAATGATTGCACTTATGTACAAAAATTATTGAGAAGAGACATTTGGGGGACCTCTAAGGTGCTGCTGATGTTTTATTTCTTGATTTGGATGGTGGTTATATTGGGATGTTCAGTTTGTAGCAATTCATTATGCTATAAAATTATGATATGTCTACCTTTATAAGTGTGTATTATACTTTCATTAAAAAGCTTACTTAAGAATAGTATCTAAAGGCATGTATATAGATATCTGTGGGTATAATTTCTTAGAAGAAAATTTAGAAATAAACAATCAATTACTCATAGTGGCTTCCTCTGGTGAGAGGGGTGGCATTTGGGAACACTAGCAAAAGGGATTCTTACTTTTTACCCTTTATATTTTGTATTGTCTGAATATTTTGCAATGAGTATATATTATTTTGTAGGGAGAAAAAAAAATCTCCCTAAAGAACTATTTAAAAAATTAGCTACACATCTATTCACTTTACCTTGAAAATTGATTTTGTACTTTCCACATTCAGCTGCTTCTTTTGTTCTACTTGAAATTCCAGGTGGTGGGAGGACTACATCCTCCCCTGTGATTTATAAACACATTAACAAAGGTGACACATCTGAAATGTAAAATCTGTGTGACAGCCTTCTTCCTTTCCCTGAGAAAGGAAGGGGTAAGCAAAGCCATCCTCCTTTCTGAGGAGAAGGATGAAAAGCTCTGGTCCAACCCTACCAGGGTACACATTGTATTTCCCTACGCATGTAGGTAGAGTGGTCGAGAAAAACAAGAACTCTTCTGTGTCCTCACCCTTCTACCATTCTATGTTTTGGGGTATTGGGAGATTGAGCTATGGGATGTGTTATGATTCTCATCTCCCTGCTTTTCACGTGTGGCTGCAGGAATTCTCTGGATGACTGTCATGGACCAGAAAATGTGTGCCCAACTCAGAGAAGGCATGGGTTCCTGCTTTACCACTGAGCATGCTCCTGCATCTGTACCTGGCCACCCCAAGATTTCCCCATGTGGGGAAGGGCACTGGGCATTGGTAGGAAACTTAAGAAGATGGTCAACAGCACTGTATGGCAGGTGGGAAGGTGGGTGGGTATTCATACTCCCTTGACGACAGCTGCGCCATCTCTACCCCAGTGTTGATGTTGACAACTTCTGAGAGGCTGGGTCTAGATCTCTAGGTTACTTTTATCTCTGCCTCCCCAACTCCGTATGTTTACTTCAGGCAAACTTTCCTTCTCCCTCAGTTACAACAAACCCCTTCCAAGTCATTAAACCCTCAGTCTTTAGTTCATCCTGCTACGCCTGAAAACCAATCTGTCCAGTTTGTAGTTCACACCAAATGCTTCTCCTGAAGTTCAGTCAGAAGACTTCATTTTAGTTCTGTGCAGTTCTTTAAAAACCTCTTGCTGCAATTTCAAAAGCCACAAATTTGAAGGTTTGAAAGTGAAAATTTAATAGTCAAGAATTCTAGTATTTCAATAAAATTTGACTAAACCATCCAAAAAATAAATAATCCAGTTGAGAAATGCGCAGAAGACATGAATAGACACTTTTCCAAAGAAGACATGCAGATGGCTAACAGACACATGAAAAGATGCTCAACATCACTCGGCATTAGGGAACTACAAATCAAAAACGTAATGAGATACCACCTCACACCTGCCAGAATGGCTAAAATTAACAACTCATGAAACAATAGATGTTGGTGAGGATGAGGAGAAAGAGGAACAATTTTTCATTGTTGGTAGGAATGCAAACTGAGCCACTCTGGAAAACAGTACAGAGGTTCCTTAAAAAGTTAAAAATAGAGGGGCACCTGGGTGGCTCAGTTGTTAAGCGTCTGCCTTCGGCTCAGGTCATGATCCCAGGGTCCTGGGATCGAGCCCCATATCAGGTTCCCTGCTTGGTGGGAAGCCTGCTTCTCCCTCTCCCACTCCCACTCCCCCTGCTTGTGTTCCTTCTCTTGCTTTGTCTTTCTCTGTCAAATAAATAAATAAAATCTTTAAAAAAAAATAGAACTACCTTATGACCCAGTAATTATACTACCAGATATTTATCTAAAGGATACAAAAATGGTGATTCGAAGGGGCACATGCACCCCAGAGTTTATAGCAATATTATCAACAGTAGCCAAATTATGGAAAGAGCCCAAATGTCCATTGGCTGATGAATGGGTAAAGAAGATGTGGTATATATATACAACAGAATATTACTAGGTGATCAAAAAAAATGAAATCTTGCCATCTGCAACAATGTGGATGGAACTAGAGTGTATTATGCTAAGTAAAGTAAGTCAGTTAGAGAAAGATAAATATAGTAAGATTTCACTCATGTGGATTTAAGGAACAAAACAGATGAACATAAGGGAAGGGAAGGAAAAATGGAGACAAACCATAAGAGACTCTTAAATATAGAGAACAAAATGAGGGTTGCTGGAGGGGAGGTGGGTGGAGGGATGGGCTAAATGGGTAATGGGCATCAAGGAGGGCACTTGTTGGGATGAGCACTGGGGATTATATGTAAGTGATGAATCACTAAATCTACTTCTGAAACCAATGCTACACTACACATTAACTAACTTGAATTTAAATTAAAAAAAAAAAAAAACTTGACCAAAGCATACATTATAAATGTTTATACACAGTGCTCACAAATACTTTTTAACTCCCATATTTTCTCTGATTTCTTAAAAGATTTTATTTATTTATTTGAGAGAGGGAGAGAGAAAGAGAGAGATTGAGAGTATGAGCAGGGGGAGGGGCAGAGGGAGAAGCAAACTCCCTGCTAAGCGAGGATCCTGATGCAGGGCTCAATCCCAGGATCATGACCTGAGCCGAAGGCAGACACTTAATCAACTGAGCCACCCAGGCACTCCTCTCTGATTTGTTTTAAAGATTTGTTTACTTAAGTAATTTCTACACCCAACATGGGGCTTGAATTCACAACCCTGAGATCAAGAGTCACATGCTCTATTGACTGAGCCAGACAGGCACCCCTTCTCTGATTTTTAAATGACAGCATTCTATAAAGATAATTAATTCTGTAGTAATAAAACTCTGTTCCTCCCCTTACTTAATTCTTCTCATCTACAAAAGCTTTTCACGAGTTTTAGAGTTTGTTTCCTTATATGTATAGGGAAGGTGTAATATACCTACCTTAAAGATTTCTTTTGAGAATCAAATGACATGGCAGGTGTAGTATATCTGGCAGAAAGCAGATGTCCAGTAAAGGTTAGTTCCCCTAATCTGCCCTTGCCCAGGAATAATTCTGCTTACATTACTTTCTAAGTAAAGGAAATAGATAATGATTTTGCATATTTCTAGGTACTTCATCCATCAGTGACATTGTCATTTCTCACCATCAGTACATTGACTTACCCAAAGCTAGGCTTCAAACAGTGATTAAAGTTCATTGGAATCCATTGTTTTATATTCTTTCTTTGACTGAAGTTTAATAACGTTTATCTGGACATCAGTCCACCTTCACATCCTAAAACTGCTTGCTTTATAGTAATTGAAGAACTTCATTCACTGCTCTTTAACAAATAAATAGTATTTAGGAAAAAAGGCTTTTCTCAGTTTTCTTTTCAAAATTAAGAGTGAAAGAATTATGGGAGAAAAGGTACAAAAAGGGTAAGTATGATACTTACTTTAAATACAAGTAAGAAAATGTTAAAAGTAATTATGATCTTAATATATTGTGAGCAAAGTGAAAAACTGACATTCTTATCTGGTTAAAGCAAATTGACTTTAGATTTTCATTCCTAATCACCTCTGTAGCTCAAAGCTGAGGAGAGTACCCTGGGATACCAGAAGAGCCCAACATTGAGTGCTTTAATGTGTACAATCAACATTTAAATACATTTAAATACTACTGATTTTTAAAAATATTTTAAAGAGAGCCACATGGATACAACCAGAGTTCTGATTTTTATTTTTCTCATTTTGCCTTCTTTTTCATGACATCCAAATGGATTATCTAAGCTCACTTCTCCACACTCAAGACAGCTCAATTTATCGGTTTCCTTTGTTGGCTTTGTAAGTCTAAGATACTTCCATTTTTATTCCATTTTAAGACAGCAATTTTATTAGAAACTTTCAAATAAATAAATATATGAGAAACAAATTAGGACAGGTAGGTAGTTTTCACAAGTACACAGATCACCTATCATCCAAAGGTGCCTCTGGTTAGGTCCCACAGGGAGGCTGGTGGAGGTTAAATGTTTGCATATTAAAGATCTCCATGCCTTCCAGATGTTCCACCAGGATAGGGCTTCAGCTGCTCTCTTCATTCCCTTTATTCAAATGCTCTGTATGTAAGAGTGCTGATTCCATTTCTTAAGATAATGAAGTTACTGCATGATATGGAACTGCACTGGGAGTGGATAAATGAGAAGTCATTAAAAGGTCTGATTCAGCAGCCCTCAGACAAAGGTCAAGTCCATTTCTACAAGCAATGCTGAAAGCATAAATGGCTAAATTATTGATGCCAAAGTGATTCACTCTTACTAACAATAATATTAGTCTGTTAACAGATTCTTGTAAAACAAACATTTGCTTCTCTAGAGAAGCAGAAAGAGTTGCTGCATTCAAATGTCCAGTCTGTTGATAGAAGATTATTTAGGGAGTGGGAGTGGTTTCAACAAAGCCACTTTATAAATTTATTCCATTAAGATTTTTTTAAGATAGATGATAGATGATGGATAGATAGATGATAGATAAATGAAACAGGAGAGAAGATATACACTTAAATAAATCAGTATATAAATCTAGATATTGAGAGAGAGAGAGAAAGACTGTATAAAGTATATGAACATACATGTATGTGCCAAAAACATTCAAAATACATACAAGAATTTTTGTTCATTCCATTCATCTATTGGTGGACATTTAGGTTACTTCAGTCTCTTGTTTATTATGAATAATGCTGCAATATACATCAGTGTGCAGGGGCACCTGGGTGGCTCAGTCAGTTAAGCATCTGGCTCTTGGTTTTGGCTCAGGTCATGATCTCATGGGTCATGGGATTGAGCCCCCTGTCTGGCTCCACGCTCAGCGAGGAGTCTGCTTGAAGATTGTCTCCCTCTGCCTCTGCCCCTCCCCACACTCATGCACTCACTCTCTCTCTAAAATAAAATAAATAAATCTTTTAAAAAATCAGTGTGCAAGTATCTCTTTGAGATCTTGTTTTCAATTATTTTGGATAAATACACAGAAGTTGGATTACTATTTCATATGGTAATTTAGTTGTTTGAGGAATTTCCACACAGTTTTTCATAGTGGCTATACCATTTCAGATTTCCACCAACAGTACACAAGGGTTAGAATGTCTCCACATCTTCACCAATACCTATCATTTTCTGGGGTTTGTTTCGTTTTGTTGATGATGGCTATCATAGCAAGTGTTGCATGTGTCTCATTTTTTGATTTGTATTTTTCTGATAACTAATGATGTGGAACATCTATTCATATGCTTGGACACTTGTATATCTTCTTTGAAGATATGTCTAATCAGTTCCTCTGCCCATTTTTAAATCGGATTATTCAGAGTTTTGTTGTTGAGTTGTGTGAATTTTTTAAATATATTATGAATATTAGCCCTTTATCAGATATATGGTTCACAAATATCTTCTCCTATTCCATAGGTTACGTTTCCTTCTGTTGTTTCCTTTGCTGTGTAGAACCCTTTAAGTTTGATGTAGTCCCATTTGTCTATTTTTGCTTTTGTTTCCTGTGCCTTTGGTTTCATATCCAAGAAAGCATTGCCAAATCCAATGTCACGAAGATTTTCATCTGTGTTTTCTACTAGGAGTTTTATAGTTTCAGGTCTTATGTTTAGATCTTTAATCTCTTTTGAGTTGCTTTTTGTATATGGTGTAAGGTAAAGGCTGAGCTTCATTTGTTTGCATGTGGATATCCAGTTTCTCAACACCATTTGTTGAAGAGACTATTCTTTCCCCAATGTATAGTCTTGGAATCCTTGTCAAAGATCATTCTACCATATACATGAGGGTTTGTTTCTAGGCTCTCTATTCTGTTCAATCAGTTTATATGTCTCTCTCTATGCCAGTACCATACTGTTTTAATTACTATACCTTTTCAATATGTTTTGAAACCAAGAAGTTTAAGTTCTTCAGCTTTGTTTTTCATTGTTTTGACTATTTTTGTTCTTTGGAGATTCTGTATTAATTTTAGGGTGTTTTTCCTAGTTCTGAAAAAAAATACCATTGATGTTTTGGTAGGAATTGCATGAACTTATAGATTGCTTTGGCTAGTATAATCAGTTTAACAATATTAAGTCTTCCAAACCATGAACACAGGACATCTTTCAATTTATTTATGTCTTTAACTTTTATAAATAAGATTTTGTTTATTTATTAGTCCAATAGAGAGAGAGCACAAGCAGGGGGAGCAGCAGGCAGAGGCAGAGGGAGAAACAGACTCCCCGCCGAGCAAGGAGCCTGATGTGGGGCTTGACCCAGGATTCCAGGATCATGACCTGAGCTGAAGGCAGATACTTAATTGACTGAGCCACTCAGGCATCCCATCTTTAACTTCTTTCAGTGATGTTTTGTAGTTTTCAGTGTACAAGTCTTTCTCCTTCTTGGTTAAGTTTATTCCTAATTACTGTGTTCCTCTTGATGCTATTGTAAATGGGATTGTTTTAATTTCCCTTTTGGATTGTTCATTATTAGTGTACAGAAACCAAGCTGATTTTGGTGTGTTGATTTTGTATTCTGCAACTTGGCTGAATCTGGTTCTTAGTTTTAACAGATTTTTTTGTGTATGAAATCTTTAGGGCTTTCTACATATAAGATCATAGTATTTGTGAACAGAGAAAATTTTACTTCTTTCCTTCCAATTTGAATGATTTTTGTTGTTTTTTCTTGCCTAATTGCTCTGGCTAGTACTTCCAGACTATGTTGAATAGAAGTGGCAAGAGCACTTGACTTGTCTTACAAAGAAAGTTTTTAGCTTTTCAACTTGAGTATGATGTTAGCTGTGGGGTTTTCACATATGGATTTTATTATGTGGACATAATTTCCTTCTATTCCTAGCTTATTGAGTGTTTTTCACATGAAAACGTGTTGAATTTGGTTGAACGTTTTTTCTGCATCGATTAAGAGGGTCATATGGTTTTTGTTTTGTTTTGTTTTGTTTTTGTTTTTGCATTCATTCTGTTAATGCGGTGTGGTACATTAAACTTGCAGTCCAATAATAAATTCCACTTGGTCTTGATGTAGAATGTTTTCAATGTGTTGTTGAATTCTGTTTGCTAGTATTTTGTTGAGGACTTTTGTGTTAATATTCATCAAGGATATTGTTCTATAGTTTTCTTACAGTATCTTTGTTTGCCTGATTTTGGTATCAGGGTAATGCTGGTAATGAGTTTGGAAGTATTCCCTCATCTTAAATTTTTGGAAGAGTTTTAGAAGGATTTGTGTTAATTCTTCTTTAAATGTTTGGTAGAATTCTTCAGTGAAGCCATTTGGTCTTGGGCTTTTCTTTTCTCTCTATACACTAAATTTTTGATCACTGATTCAATCTCCTTACTTGTTATAGGTCCCTTCATATTTCTTCACGATTCAATCTTGGTAAATTGTATGTTTCTAGGAATTTATCCATTCCTTCTAGCTTATCCAGTTTGTTAGCATATAATTGTTCCTAGTAGTCTCTTATGGTCCTGTGTATTTCTGTGGTGTCATTTGTAATGTTTCCTCTTTCATTTCTGATTTTATTTATTTGAATCTTTCTTTTTTACTTAGCTAAACTTTTGTTGATTTTGTTTATCTTTTCAAAAAACTTAGTTTTATTGATTTTTATTATTATTATTTTTTAATTTCTCTTTCAACTTGAAGGACTCCTTTTAGCAATTCTTGTAAGGCAGATTTGGAAAGGCCTTACTTCTCCATCATTTGCTGAATATAGTATTTTTGGTTTACAGTTTTTTCTTTTAGCATTTGGAGTATGTCATCCCACTTCTGAGACAGACACGCACATACATACACAACACATACATACAGAGAGAGAGATATGAGGGAAGAGAGAGAGAGAGAGATTATTAGAAGGAATTGGCTCACACAATCATGGAGGCTGAGAAGTCCTTTGATCTGCCATTGTTAAGCTGGAGATCCAGGAGAGCTGATATGTAGTGCCAGTCAGAGTCTGAAGCCTGAGAACCAGGAGAGCTGATGATATGTTATAGTCTGAAAATCAGCAAGCTTGAGATTCAAGAGGAGCCAATGCTTCAGCCTGAGTCTGAAGGCCAGAAAAGACCAATATCCCACCTCAAGCACTGAGGCAGGAGAGGTTCCCTCTTACTCACCCTTTTTGTTCTATCCAGATCTTCAGTTGATTGAATGAGGCCCATTCCTATTAGGGATAAAAATCTGCTTTACTAAGTCTAGACAAGAAGACATATAAAGGAGCTGACCACAATTTGGGGAATGTGTTTAACCCTAAAAGGAAAACTTTCCTAATTCATGGCAAAGGTTCATGGGCAGCATACCAGGTAATAATCTTTCAATGAAAGTCATGATCAAGATGCCATCAGTCATATTGCTCCTAACCTGGTCAGCAGATACTGTAAGATTGATGTTTATTAAAATATGATCAAAGGATTATCTGAATGAGACTCACCTGGGTGAATTAAGAACACAGATCTCAGGACCTAACTCTAGACCTATTGCATCAGCATCTCCATGGGAGGCTCTGAAGTATGCTGAACCTTATATATATTTCTGACTTTTGAAAGTAAAAATAATTTATTTTTTGGACTTCCATTCCAAACATGGCTTCAGGGAAATAGGTAGAGGCTTGTCTAAAAGCTCTGAACCAAATTCCCTCTGATTGTTCAATAGTGGTGGGTGATACCAATCTCGCTTGACAGTGAATGGAGAAGAGCATAAATTGGGTATTCAGAAAGTCTTGCTCCATAAATTGAATTCTGAATATCTTTTCAGTAAGTGGGTTTACTAAATAAAATGATTCATTGGGCACTTTTGCTTCTTGGCACCTATTGAGTTAGCAGAGTCATCTGTTCTTTTGTGCTGTTCTTACCTCTGGTTTCTCAAGTTCTGAGAAAAATGAAAGGAAAAGAACCTAATAATTACTGAGTTCTTAAAATACACCATGCTTTATATTAGGTATAATAACTTTCATTTTGCTGATGTAATCCTCACAGAAGCCCAATGGAATAAGATATTATTAAAACTCCATGAAACTCAGAGATTCACTTTTCTTGTCCAAGGCCACACATGTAACAAGTTAAAGAGCCACAAATTGAATCCAAGACAATCTAACATAAGGCCCAGGTTCTTTATGTATTGCAACTTGTCCTCTTAGGTTAGAGCACAAGCTAGTTTGCAGAACATTTATAGAGAACTCAATCCAGAACTATAATTCTCTTCATGTAAAGAGAGCTCTTGAATTGGTGAATGAATATACAAATGTCTGTGTATGGTGGGGAGGTCTTCTGGGCTATTTCTATAGATTTACTGGGTATTTGTTAATTCTCACATCTTTTAAGGTACTTGGGTGAAAGCCTGTGAGAAACTCTGCCCTGAACTATTCCCGGTGTTGTCAACTAAAACCCAGACACCCTACAGAAGTACTCAGAAGTGCAAAAAACTCCTTGAAACAACTGCATGTGAACTGGTTTATACCCATTGTTCTTCTTTAATTAGATGTGTACTTCCATATAATGAAAGTCAGAAAGAAGGATTGATATTTTATGAGATCTGCCTTCGGGAATAAAACAGGCAGCAGAAGTTAAAGGGCAGTTCTAGCTATAACATGCACAGAGTAAAACTAATAAACCATAGCTACAAAAATTTTGTAAAATGCATGAAATTCTGTAACTTCCTATAGTATGAGAATTTGCTTTTGATTTCTTTTAGCTGTTTCTCCACAATGACTAGTAAGAAAATTCGTAAAAGACAAAAGACCTGTGTACTTGTCTAGTCTATACTACAATAGCTTCAAAAATTCTGACCATTACAGCCCTGAGCTTCTGCTCCAAGAGAATGTCTAATGATGCTTTCATTGGAAATAGCCCCCTTTATGGTTTCTTTCCAAAGCACTCAGGATGGACTCCAAAGGTACTCTTCTTACGCAAAGGAGAATAATTTTAAAGAAGTGCATAAGCAAAGCCTAGGAACGTTTTTTAGGTCATTGCAAAGGCTCTGAGTAAGGAAGAACATGCCGTTGCAGTTTGGTGGGAGCAGAGAATAGTGTAGAATCCAAAGAAGATCATTGAAACTCAGACCAGAAAAATCACAGACACTACTTTCTTAAGTGTCTTCACCAATTTGTTGTCCTCTTAGATTAGAGCACAAGGTAGTTGTGAGAACATTTATAGAGAACTCAATCTAAAAAATATAATTCTCTTCATGTTAAGAGAGCTCTTGAGTTGGTGAATGAATATACAAATGCCTATGAGCTGATTGTAAATTAATATCAAATGACTACTATTTTGAATGTATGTTAAACATAATTATTCAGCATAAGCTTACCATAAAGATAGAAAACCTACAGAGTTCTATTTTGTTGCCTTTAAAATGTCTTGAGTTGAAGCACCCCTTCAGGTATCATTATAGATTATGTGACCTGCTTTTTATGCTTGTGTAAAAAAACATAAACAGTAATCCTACAAAATGTTGTCTTAATGGGTTTAATTGTGCCTGGTTATGCTGTACCTTTTTCCAAGGCAAAAAAGAAAATTAGAAACTAGAGAAAGTATGTCTGCCTGTACGCAATATTCCAGAATAGAGTTGAAGTCAGAATCCCAAGAAATAGAATGACTCAGGTCAGCATTACAGAAGGTGGGAAAAGCAGACTGTGTTTCTAGGGTAAGATTTTGGGAAAGGAAATAAATGCAAAAGGAGTTGTTCTGGACCTGGAGGTGACTTCATGAACCTAACAATAGAATGGTCATTGGAGGTTCCAGACACATTAGAGATGACCAAATAAACACAGATGGATTTTAAGGTATATTTAGGTAGTCAAATATTTTGATATTTTTCACAGTGCTGAAATAAATGGCGTATTACTAGACTCTTACATATCATCATCAGTAGATTCTTACCAATGAGTTCAGGTTTTTCTTCTCATACTCCACTGACAAAAGGTGGGCACAGACCAAGAATTTATTCACTAGGCAAATTTGGGTAAAGAACTCATGACCCAATGGCTCAGCTTAGGTCAAGTGCCCATCGCCCAGTGGTAATCAGGAAAGAGAGGATCACAATGTATGAACTTGGCTTCAATCCTAACAGCGAGGATGGGGGGGAGTATTTTTTCTGCGTTGCCAAAAAGGCAGAGCCACAGGTGTCCAATATAGCACATGTGATGTTTTTCTCAGATGTCCAGATGATTGCATTTTCCTATCATTGATCTATCATCTTTGTAAATATAGGTTCATGCAAATACCTTTCAAATATTGAGAAAGTGTTTGTTGAGTGAATTACGAATGACTTCACCTTTTCCTGTGCCAACTTTATAATCTGAATTTCAAAGATAATATGAATACCGTTCACCTGGACCTGCATTTATAGTGGAGTCCCCAGTAGAATAACATTTTGTCTCCTCTCTACCCTTTCTTTCTCTCAATGATCTCATCTATTTCTATGACCATTTATATATATATCTCAATGATTCCTGAATGTATATCTAGCAGAGATCTCATCCCCGAACATAAAAGCAGGATGAAAAGTACTTGAATGAGGTGAGTGAATAATATGAGAAAGAAGATTGGAAAAGGACAGGGGAACCTGGGTGGCTCAGTCAGTTAAGCGCCCAACTATTGATTTCAGCTCAGGTCATGATCTCAAGGTTGTGAGATCAAACCCCACATTGGGTTCCGTGCCGGACATGGAGCTTGCTTAAGAGTCTGTCTCTCCCTGTTCCTCTGCTCCTCCTCCCCTCAAAAAAAAAAAAAAAAAAAGGACAAAGTTCTGGGGAAGAACACTATTTGGGGCACCTTATACCAATTGGTAATAGCCCCCAGATCACTGCACTCTGAGGAGTTCTGATCCTGCATCCAGGCTCTGAAGGAAAGTGTGCCAGGTAGAGGGAAGGGCGAGAAACTGAGATCACTTGTACCACCTGTTCGAGCCACCCAGTGGTCATCTCCAATGAAAGGCTGCATGCGGGGAGATAAGCCAGCAAAGGAGGCTGGGATAGAATAACTAGGTAGGAAGAGAATTAGGATAGAGTCAAGTCAAGGAAAAAGGCAAAAAGGAAGGCTAATAATATGAAACAGCTTAAAGTGATCAAATATTATGAGGTCAAAAGAGATGTCTCTGTATTGGCAAATAAGCCATTGAGAATAGCTGTTGCAGTACAGTGTTCATTGTGCAAACCTAACAAGTGGACTGAAGAGTGGATGGAAGATGAGAAAATGTAAACAACAGTTGTAGTCTACTCGAGAAGCTGCCTGTGTATGACAAGGGGAGCCGGTGACTAGACTGGGCTACTGAATGGAAAGAAAGTTGTATTTTTTAATAGGACAGAAGTGAGCATGTTTGAAGCCTGTGCAGGAACAGGAGTTCAATGGCTCAAGCAGTGCAGGAAAAATGTACTAAGATTTTCACTGCAGCATTGTTTGTAATAGCAAAAAAAACAAAAAAACAAATGACTTAAATACCCAACAATAAAAAAAAGATAAATGCTGTGCAATCATCCATACACACACACACCATTTAATGTTGCATTTCTAGCACCTAGAACAGTATTCTATACTTATAACAATATTTTATAATTTTATGAAATAATTATATACTAAAAATTAATATTTACTAATCTAAATGATAATCATGTCTGTCTCTACCTGTAAGGGAAGGGATTTTTGTCTCTATGTGTTCACTGTGATATCCCTAGTACCTAGAACAATACCTGGCATATAGTACAAATATCCATTAAATGGTTAGTGTGAAAATGAAAGAACCAGAGCTCCACAGATGAATATGGATGAATTACATAAATATAATTTTGAATGAAAAGAATAACTTTCAAAAGAAATGGTGCCATTTTTATAAAAGTTAAACTTTTTTTAAAAAAAAGGTTAAGCTTTTGCACAGTGGTACCATATACTCTTTTGAGATATATACATATATCCCAAATATGTATATATAGATACATGCATATACAAATATAAGTATGGACATACAAACATATACACAGCTGTGTGTATATACATGTAATACATGTATGTATATACAGTCAATTTTCATTATTTACAATACTTATGTTCTCTAAGATACCACAAACACTAAATTAACAAATTCTGAACCATTGCTCCTAGGGAGAATTCAGGGTTAGATTCTTGTGAGGCTCTGGCCACATTTTTGTCAACTGGTCAATACATAACCTTGTTTTATGTATGTTTCCATTTAAAGACACCTTATTTATTATATGTTATTGACTCATTAACATTGAACTCATGGCCAACAGCACTATAACTCACACCCGAATGAAGCATATCTAATGGGTGTTTTCTCTGTAAGTCACATCACAGCCTTCTTGCACTTATGAACACTAGACAGCATTTCAGGCCTATGTTTGGAATTTGTTGTAAACAGCGAAACCACAAAGAAAAAGCACAAAAACACAAAAAGCATAGCACTAAACAGAACACTAAAAGGATTCTTCTTTATAGTTTAAGAGCTGAAATGAAAAACACAGTTTCCCTGCTCAACCTGAGATAGGAACATAGGGGGTCTAATGACTCAAAATTTATCCTGTTCTCTGCATACCCATGAGTGACTACAAAAGCACTGGTAATATTAACTTGGGGACCACAAATAAATTTTAGCTGGTGGGCAAATTCCCAAATATGATGAAATCTGTGAATAATGAGGATTGACTATATATTCATATATTTTGCTAGTCAGTACTTTTGAAGTCAGGCAACGTGGGATAACTGAATTACGGGAAAGGAAGGGAAGGGAATGTGAATTATGTAAGCAATGAAGTGGAGTGGGAGATAAGCAGTTATCCATTGTATCATGTAAATCTTTCTTTTGCTTGTCTGTATTATTCTATAATAAATTTAAAAGTTATTTTATTTTTAAAGCAAGAGAAAATAGGTGTAAGTTTCATAATTCTCTTATTAAAAGCAATGACCTACTTCCATTCCCACCCAGAATCTTACTTCCTAGAAGTGATCCTGTTCAGCTCAGCTTTTTCTTCTAGAATTTTACCCCACTTAGAAAAATAAAATACCCAGTTCTGGATCTTATATAGAATTTAGAATTCCATACAATGAATGCATTACCAAATCAAGAGTGTAGATTCACCTTAAGAGAAATGGAGTCCATTGCCATTGTAGAGTTGCAGTTTAGGTTCCTCACCAGTTAAATTTCAGACCAACACTAGCCTTGGGAATCTAAGTTGAGTGACATACGCAACAAACTTCTTACTATATTTTAAAGATTGAGCCAAATACAAGAGTGAGAAAAAAGGATCTTGCAGATCTGATAGTGGTGGGAAGTCTGGAGAGAAGGTTGATGTTTGAGAGGCACAAAAGGAAATCAGACAGCAATGATTATGATAAAGATGGTAACAATGAAATATATACGAAAAGGTGGCCTATGGAACATATTCCCAAATTACACTGTATAGATTTGTCTGTCTCCCCCCACTTTTTAAAAATATTTTATTTATTTATTTATTTATTTGAGAGAAAGTGTGAGAGAGAGAGAGAGTGCACAGAAGGAGAGGGAGAAGCAGACTCCCCGCCGAACAGAGAGCCCGAGGTGGGACTCGATCCCAGGACCCCAAGATCATGACCCCAGCCAAAGGCAGCTGCTTGACCGACTGAGCCACCCAGGCACCTCTGTCTCCACCCACATAATGAAAACATGGGTATGTCTGCTGTGTTCATTAATTCTTGCCACCTGGTAAGCACTTAATAAATATTTGTTGAATTAACAAGTGAATGAATACAAGATTGGCAAATACAAAAGGATAAGATAATACAATGCTATGGATGGTTTCCCCTGAAAAACCCTTTCATGTTTAAATTGAAAACATTTCTCATCCAGGTTGGAAAGCTAACAAAGAGTGAAATTTGTGCCTCCAGCACCTTCACATCACTGGGGCTCCGTGGATGTCTGATGGTCCAAGTCAATGCATGGCTTCCCCTTTCTCAGGAAGTTACAGTCAGAAGAACCCATTTTCAAAAGTAGCTATTGATAAGAATTCACTTAAAATGACAGGGAAGCTTCCTTTGGGGAGAACAGGGGAATTCTCTGGGGTACTCATTTTTAAAAGCCAATATTTAAATCTTCTATTTATCTCTGCTCAAGAGTCCATTTGTTTTGTTTCTTCCTTTTCTATAACTTCCCCGCACATTTTGGCTGATATCTTCACACTTGAGTCATTTTAATTATTTTCAGAAGAACCTAATGCTGAAGTTTCATTAGTATGTTAGTTTTATGGGTTTTTTTAATGTGTTACATCCTGGGAGTTCTCACTATATTGTGCTAGTTAACTTATCAGCCATCATTCATCACCAGGATTTGAATTAGCAAACATATTCTTCTGTTTAGTATTGCTTTATATCTTTTATTCCTCTGTCTTAATTTTGAATCGCAAATGCATTATAGTGCTTTATTCTTTTGGTTCTAACCCACTGACAACATAACTATAAAGACCCACAAATTCCTGGGTGCCTGGGTGGCTCAGTCGTTAAGCGTCTGCCTTCGGCTCAGGTCATGATCCCAGGGTCCTGGGATCGAGCCCCGCATCGGGCTCCCTGCTCGGCGGGAAGCCTGCTTCTCTCTCTCCCACTCCCCCTGCTTGTGTTCCTGCTCTCGCTGTCTCTCTCTCTCTGTCAAATAAATAAATAAAATCTTTAAAAAAAAAAAAAAGACCCACAAATTCCTTGTTCTTGTTTTTGTGATGGTCAAAATTCCATTATTTCATTACATGCCATAGCATATTGTTAAAAGAGTAGAGGTTAGAAGCCCTGACTTTTAATCCATTTTCTGCAATTTATTAGCTCTATGGGTTTAAGCAAATCATTCAAACCCTCTGTGCCTTAGTTTCTTTATCCGTCCAACAAGTATAATAATACTATTTTTATAGGATTGTTCTCAAGCCAACTGAAACACAAGGCTGATACTGTCTTCTAGAATGCACAAAACACTTTATCAATCTAAGAAACTGTTGTTAGAGGTACCTTTCCAATCAGATCTCCGTGGTCACTGTTTTAAGTGTGCTGGCCCCAAAATAGCTTCTGTTCACGACAGGCAAAATCATAGCCAACCACCTCCGTAGAAGTCAATTATTAAGTCTTTCTTAATATACAAAGAGAGAGAGCCCATGCTGTGTGCCTGACACTTTTTGAGTTGTCAATACAGTGGTCAATGATACAGGTAAAGTCTTTACTCTCATGAGCTTATATAAACATCTTCCCTTTGGAGTCAGCATAAGATTATAGGAAAAGGATAGTTTATATGAAATAAAAAACACATATGTACAGAAATATTTATATTCATAATGCAGAAGTGATGGCATGTTGCAAATTTGTTGCATACATTTGTTGCAAATTATACATATAAATAAGTCCCCCCACAAAAAAACCCTCCCATTCTTACTGTGTATGTACATACCTTAAAAACTCACAGGCATTCATAAGAAAACCAAGGTGATATTCAGGGTGGAGATGGGGGGAATGCTCACTCCCTGAGGCAGGTGTCTTCATTAACAACTTTACAGGAAGGTCATTCTCCCAGCTCAGATACAGCCACCTTCTCTCCATCCTGACAGCCCTCTCTTCTTTTTTTGTGGGAGAAGAGGATTTTGCTTCTGACCCATGAAAGACTCTTTCCTCCACAATCTCCATCACCCAAATAATGTAGACGACTGTGTCATACTATAAACATCCCTGCACCACATCCCACCCTAGGGACTGTATATTAATCCACTTTGGATTAATTTAATCCTTTTGGTGGAAGGTAAAGGCTAGTTCATGCTTTGTCCTTACAATGCGGCATAGTGGTGGAGGATACATGGGTGGAAGGCTCAGATCCCAAACATACTTCTTAGTAGCTGTGCAAGTTTGGCAAGAGATTTAGTTCTGTGCCTCAGTTTCTTCATCTGAAAGATGAGATAACAAAATTACTCATCTCACAATGTTTTTTGTAGGAGTTAAATGAGATAATGCATGTAATGTACTCTTCAGTGTAGAGTGGTCACTCAATAATATATAAAATTATTATTTCTTGACAAGGTAATTAATTTTGGTGTTTCCATAATCTTCTATGAGAGAGCTTAGTGGCTCTGAGAAAATGAATAAAGGTTTATTGGATAAATATAAAGTCAGGTTGGATAATTATTTAATAGTAGGAAGCTATATAACAGGTGCAAAGTTTTGGACCCTGGTATCTATGGTGGCAGTTAACTTAATTTCTCTGAGGGGGTTATATATTTCTCACCAATAACACAAAAGGATTGGCTTCAGTTCATCTCAAGTTGCAAAAATGATCTGAGAAGGAATAATTACAGAAAAAAACTGTAGTGAGGACTTAAAATTATTCAGAGAAGAGGCATGAATAAGAATCAAGTGGAAAAGGTTTCAAGTCAATGCAGACAGGAGGAACAGAGAAGAGTAGCTCTTGAGTCCCATTAATTGACATAAACCAATGACCTAAACAGAAAAGGTAACCTGAAAGTCTTCTGGGTCATGGGAACCATAAAGGATAGAACAATTAGCTCTAAGTGCCAATTTCCTGGATTGTTGAGTGGGTGAAATGACAATTAATTTTAAAGTGCTTTGAAAAAGGTAAAAGTGATTTAAAAATATGGGGACATTTAATAATGAGTGGATAAGCTCCTTCAATAATGGATACTTACAACTGAAAACAGGACCTTGGGTTGTGTTCATTCCATCAGCGTCCTGTTAGTTTTAGTTGATTTAAGGCATGAGATATAGAGTCTGTCATTCTCTGTCATAAATTTAACATCCAAAGTAACTTATTTTGCTTAAATATTCTTCCTTCTCTTCTTTTAAACAGAATTTTTGACTTTTGCTGTTGTTAGAGAATTGAAAACAAATTCTTTCCAATGCAACTAAAGTGTGGTTGCTCCTTACTCCCATGTCATTCTACAGATGGGAAAAGTTGGACTTATTCTTGAAATAAATTTCCATAATGGTACAAGGAAGGAGTTGGAGAAGTCAATGAAGATAATTGCCACAGGACACTGAAAAGGCCAAGAGACTTCACTAGATGAAAAAAAAATTATCACTATTTTGATAGTTGCACATTTTACAAATTATTCGTTGTCAACTCACTTTTATGTCTTAAAATAGCTGCAAACATTGTCAACAGTGGTGTTTGGTTATAACCAAAAAGATCTGATTATGCTGTTCTTGCAAGATAAAGTTTTCAGTTGCTAGGACAGCATTCTGCGCCCCCAGAAGCCTTATGCTTTGATCTTTAGTAAATAATTAATATCAAGATGTCTAAAGATAGCTCTTGAAAATCATCCAGATATAGGAGGCCATGAAAGGAGATTTCCTCAAGATATGAGAAAAAAACTTGAAAAATAAAAAGCAAAAATCTAATCTTGTCAAACTGTGATAGTATTTAAAATAATTTTTTTTATCTGTATTATGCCTTGGATTACCCTTCCATGTCCCCTCATTGTGTCCTATTTCAGCCTAATACACATGGGATCAGACTTTGCTTTCCCCCTAAAGTAAGGTTATATAGATGTGAAAGAAATCAAGAGAGAATGAAGTTTCCCATAACTTCTAAATCATTTAGGGAAAAAAATAAATCATGTAACTTGAGTCCTGCTGTCAAGGAACTAAGACTGCAAATGGGAGAGAAGATTAATACAGAAGAGTGTCAAATGATGTTTGCAGTAGGCAGCCTCCCAGATGGCCCCGAACGATCGCTCCTCCTAGTATTCACACCCTTGTATTGTCCCCTCCACATCATACCAGGGTCAATCTGTGTTACCAGCACTATATGACAGGGTGATGATACATCATCTCTGAGATTAGGTTATAAAAGGTAAGGTTGCTTCCATCTTAGTCACTCACTCTCTCCGCCTCTTAGATAATTCCCTAGAAGTGGAGTCAGATGTCATGTTGTGAGCTGCCCTATGGAGAAGCCCATAAGTAAGACTGACAAGGACCTGAGGCAAGGCTCTGAGGCCTAAAGCCAATAGCCACGAGGGTGAATTTGTAAAATGATTCCACGACCAGTCAAGTCTTCCGAAGACTGCAGCTTAGCCAGCATCTTGACTGTAACCTCCTGAGTCTGTGAGTCAGAACCAGCCAGCCCTCAGAAACAGTGAGGTAACACATGTTTGTGGGTTTAAGCCTCTAAGTTTGGAAGTAATTTCTTATGCATCAATATACATCTAATGCAGTGTTCTTCAGACTGAAACTGCTCTCAGAATCAGGAAAAGAGGGAGGCCGGTGAGGCCTCAGCTCACATGGATAAGCAGCTTGGACAAAGTGTGGCACAAGTGTGGGCATTTCAAATATTGAGAACAATCTTCCCCCTGCCTCTCTGTCCCAGCCCCATAGTTCCTCTCTCCAGCAAAGTCAGTTACTTGCTCCTTGTATATCTTTCTGACATATTCTGAGAATTTCTGATGTTGATTTGAACATCTTTGATCTACATAAATACTATGAATTTTTCCCTCATATATATGGAGGAGAGAAGCATGTAGGCTTGGGAAAACTTTGTACTATGTTCTGAACCCATCTGCAAAGGGCATTGTTTATCAATCCTAATGTTTAACATCTAGTGTTTGAACTTACTTCCTCTTTATTCTGCTTTTCTATTTTGCTCAAATCCATAGAACAGACTATTTAAAATGCATTTGCATTTGGGACTATTTAAAAATCACTTGAATAATAAACTATTCTAAATGGTTACTACCATTTATGTAGCAGACTAGTTCCCATCAGTTAGTCTTTCCTTTCTTTCTGGAGATATTTAGCTTTCATTAATAATTTATTATCTGTTTTAAACAAATGTGCAGTTGGTGTTCATTAACATTTCATTATTTGGTTGAACACTGTGCTCAGCTCAGGGTCCTTGAATGTTAAATTTACAGCCTTTTAGAATTGTGAAGATTTCTTGCTCCATATGAAATTCACACATTAATTATTAGGGTTTTATTCTTGTTTATGAGCCTCAGAAGCTCCTGAGACTTTCCAAACACAGGCTGTCCATGAAGTTTTATTTTCCTTCTTGGGGTTGGAATCATGTTGCCTACATTCTGCTTCTTTTTTAAGTTTAACTGAAAAAAATGTAAGTGACTATCTGAATTAATATTTGAAGATTCAATGAAAATTTATTTCAGTCTCAGGTACACAAAAATGAATTTATTTTCACTTACTAACAATTTTTTCCTTCAAATGTAACATTTCTATATCACCATTTCCACAGTCATGTTTTTATATCTTCTTTGTAACCCCAGTTTACCTTTTGGCATGTGCTTCACCTCATTTCAGAGTTGACTGCAAAGTTTATTTTTTAACCCCAGACCACAGAATATATTCACACATCACACACATCACACACACACACACACACACTGATTAAAATATTCTAAAATCCATAAAAGCTATAGCAGTCATATTTAAAACCTAGTCAACTGAATATACTTATTTTTATGGTTATTTTCCAGAAGTTCCATTTCTGCCCTTAGCTATGTATTCCTAGACCTTTTTTCCCTTGCTATAGTTAATTTTTAACATGGCTTTGCAGAATATGCAATAAGTATATATTGTAAATACAATTTACAGAAATTTTCTCCAGCTTGCCCTCATTTCCTTTGCGATGGTGCAATAGTAACCATTTGCTGCTGGGGCTCTACTAATTTCCTCCATCCAAACTTAATTGACTTCCTCTTTTTTGGTTGCTTGGCCCCTGCCCTGTGAGGCCAACCCCTAAAGTTTACTGCTTATGATTTTCCAGCTTTTCCAACTTCATTTTATTTGTCTTAACATTCACCATTGTTCAATTTTGTACATCTATATTCTACCATACAATGCAAGTCTATCTTCCTATGTGAAAACTTTCTGACTAGAACACACACTGGGGTTTGATAAACTAATATCTTAAAAAAAAAAAAAAGGCAGTAAATAGTAAGAGAAAGTTAATCTAATAAGGAAATATTACATCAGTACAAACTCATAGAAACAGACCCCGTTCCTGGATTCTTGGAAGTTATCACAAAGATGGCCCACATTGAGAGAAAACTCACAGATTAGTAGTTCTCCAAGGTCAGTATGCTTAACAAAACACCACCTGGGATGCTTGTAAGGGTTGTAAGTTCTAGGCCCCACTCCCAGAGAATCCGATTTGCCAAGTCTGAGGTGGGATCCAAGAATCTGTGCTCTGCAAGATTTCTATGAAATCAGGTTTAGTCTCATGCTTTGAGGAAGATTGCAATGAGAAACACAGAAAGCTCGTACCAGATCAATATGTGTATGTTCATAGTATTGAAACAAGGAGGAAGATGAAGTAAGTGTTTATCATGCATGGGAAATTATCATCCCTCTTTCAGATTTTCTAGAAGAATCTTTAGGGAAGGTATAATTAAAGGAATCATTTAAGTAAACCAGGAAAAAATATATTTATGGGAAATTGTCTTAAGAAGAGTTTAAGGAAACTATTTGAACTTGCTTTGAAACCTGAAAAGACAGAAACAAAGGAAAGTAGGCATTTTTGACAAAGTAGAAAAATTAGAAACAACTAAGATGGAGGCTAATTTAAACTTTACAAGATCCATTAATTCTAATGATTCTGTCTGCTTTATTACAAATTTATGGACATACAGTTGACTCCTATTTAATGTGGAAAGATATTGGAAATAGGCCTTTGCCTGTAGAGCAGTGACTCTTCTTCCTGGCTGCACGATAGAATTACCTGGAAGCTTTAATAAATATTTACATCTGGGACCCACCCCCTATATATTGGGTTTTAATTAGTCTTGGGCATAGCCTGTGCATCAGGATTGCTAAAAACTTTTCAGATGATCTTAATGTGCAGACAAGGTTAATAACTACTGTTCCAGTGAACCTGGCAAGGTTCAGGTAAGCTCTCTGAGATGGACTGATTGACCAGAGTAATGCACACACAGTAGACAGTGCTTTGCAGTTCATCATTAGCTAAAAGCTCAAAACTCTGTACTTGTTTCCAATGTTAAGTGTTATTAGAGAAGGCAGTTAGATGCAAGTTGTGTTTCAGTAACAGAATATAAAGATTAGTGTTTGTATTTTTATTTATGTAATTTATTTGGCAAATTAGTCCATACCTGGGAGTGAAATAAGCCTAAAGTCAGATATGAATATCCTGATCTTCACATTCACTTAGACCTTAGACCTGTGGTAGGTGAAATAATAGCCCCAAAGGTGGGTCTTAATCGCCAGAACCTGAATTGCATGAACAGAGCAAAGGGGATTTAAGGTGGCAGGTGGATTTAAGGTTGCTAATTAGCAGATTCAAAATAGGAAGATTGTCCTGGGTTATCCATTTGGGTCCAATATCATCATAAGAGTCTTTAAATGTGGAAGAGAGAGGCAAAAGAAGAGTCAGAGGAAAGGATATGGCAACATATGCAGGTGAGAGGGATGTGAGCTGCGAAGTCAATCCACTGGTACTGGCTTTGAAGAAGAAGGGAGAAGGACATGAGCCATGGAATGTGGTACCCTCTAGAAGCTGGAAGAGTCAAGGAAATGAACTGTCCCCTAGAACCTTTAGGAAAGGAACCCAGCACTCTACCAACACCTCCATTGTAGCCAAGTGAGTCCATTTTGGACTCTGACCTTCCAAACCATAAGATAATAAAGTTGTGTTGTGTTAAGCCACTAAGTTTGTGGTCATTTGTTACAGCAACAATAGGAAACTAATACGACTTACCTATTACATATAAAAAAGAAAAACCCACGAAAATGTGAAAACACCCTTTTGAGATCAGCTCTTCGGTGGTCCCAGGGCTCGGGAATACATACCAGCATTCTCATGTCATATACACCACCCAGGAGGACTATATTTCCTATACCTGGGTATTGGATGATGCCTAGCTTCCTCAGTGAAAGCATAGCCTCTCAGTCCACAAATCCTCAGATGGTTATGGTGACCAGTATGTGCAAGGCAGTGAGGAAGACGTGCCCAGCAGAGGGAACAGCACCGAGAATAAGCAAGATCTCTCCAGTACTGCTCATCATGCCCAGTATTGTCAGTGTTTCCCAGACTTCAAAATAAACAAAGCTATATTTTTGAGGACTTGTCACCCTACTGATGATGAGAGTTTTTCTTTCTTGTTTCATGTGTCTCTTTGTAATTACATTGTTCCACAACAACTGCCCGATCTTTCACAGTGAGGCTCTTAATTCTGTTTTCAAAAAATTCTTCCTTGAAGTCTCTATTCTGTGGACTTCCCTTTCCACTCAGCCATGAATGTATACAATTTTAGGTCAATAAAAACAAGGCAATCACTTTAATTTTTGACAGAAGGATATAATGTGAAAGGAAAATAAAAATTTTAGTTGTGCAGGGCAAATGCTGAACTTCCTGGTGGAAATTTCAATTTCCTGATTGCACAATATCTGTATCATCTCATTTTTTACTACTACTTTCTCCTTGTTTATTCTGCAAATATCTGAATAATTACCATGTCACTTTAGGATACAATGACGAACAAGACAGGCATGACCTCCTCTCTCTTGGAAGTTAAAATCTAGTAGGTGTTACAGAAAAGAAAACAGAAAATTCCAGTATTGGCTTATTAATGTGTTTATCCACGCACCCATTATTTATGAAGTACTTATACTGAGCTAGCGCCAGGAAAAGAAGAATGAGACCCAAGGCTACACTTTAGATACTTAAATGAGGATGGTGGGAAGCCCCTTCCACAAAAATTTAATGTTTACGGAATATACTTAAACATACAGAGATTTCATAAAACTGACTGCCATTAGCCCTTGAGGACGGTTGTGGAGTGGCTGGTACATTTGTGTGGCAGGCCCTTCCTTCTAAATCCTCAGCAGGGCCCACTTAGCACTTCAGTTTTTTATTCTGAGATTCTTCCAGACTAAGAATTTAAGAATCCATTTGGAGCCTTTTTTCCTAAAAACTTGGAATTGTTCCCAAAAGAAATAAATCAAAATCCCAAGATGGCTTTGCAACTAAGTAACCTTAGAAGAAGGGGTTTTCTTGGCCACATTAAAATCATCTGGGAACACTTGAAATTCCTACTGAATTATAATCTCAGTGCCTGACACTCTGGAACCTGCATTTTTAACATAGACCCCAGGACTAAAGTATGATCATTACTGCCTCAGAGGATCCTCAGTCTATCCCACATTGTCATATTTCTTTATCGATTTTGAACAGTTGGGTCTCTCTAACTTGACTCTAAGGTCAAGAGGTTTCCTTAGGGATTTTGAATAAGGTTACCCTCTTAAACCAGTAAATCCCATACATCATACATGAGATGACATTTGTAGAAGTAAATGAGCTCTTATCTATAAGAGCTTGTTTAAAAACATTTGATCTGAGGAGAAGGGGAAAAGTTCAACTATCCAAGGTAACTTGGTTGCAATTCAGGTTGGCAAGCAGAATGGGTTAGTAATCAAAATATTGAAACCTAATCAATTGCATTATAGCAGGTCTTAGAAAAACTTGTTAACGGAAGGCTACTCATTCCTTCAATGTCTCTCTCTCTCTTTTCAGTCTTACTGTTGTCTAAAATAAAAGACTGATAGTGTTACCCAGCACAGTTGAAGGGGTCAGGGAGGTTTGAGAGGGAAAGAGGGGGAGGGAGACTGGATTTGGGAGAGAATAAACAACTGATCATTAGAGAAACCTTTTATTTTCTCAGTTAGAGATGCGTCAGCAGGCTTCCCCATAAACTGAAGGAAGAACTCTCAAGACTATCTCAAGAGTCTTGGCTCTGGGTCCGTAATCCCAGCTGTTTTCTGGCTGTCATCTGGAGATGTCATTACACAGAGAGTGCTTCGGCCAGAAAAACCTGTGCACCCCAGTGTCCTTAATCTTTATTTTTCTCATTGTATATTCACATGTTGATTTGTGGTATATGATTCTTCCTCTGTTGAGCCTGGAGAGTTGAGCTCCGTGGTCCCAACGGCCCCTCTAATTATGGTGTCAAAGTAGTTTCTTGACTGCTAAATTGAGAGTCAGGACTCTGGGAGACTCGGCTTAAATGAGCAGCTGGATTTTTCTCAATAACATCTCCAGGTTGTTTCTAAACAACTGTAAAATATTTTAGAGACTTTTTAGAGCTGTTAGGAGTCAATATTTTACAAAGAAGGAAACAGGCTCAAAGAAGTGAAGTGACAGGCCGAGGACACAGGGCAAGAACATGGATGGGTAGAGACACAGATGTCTTAAATATAAGGGCAACATTGCTTTCCACACATTGCAGCATCTCTCACACTGTTGGGCACAAGGACTTTGTTTTCATCCACTTATATGCCCACTGGGATTTTAATGACAATACACCTTTGTTAGAAAGCAGATCCTTCCACAGAGAAAAAGACTTCATGATTATAGAAGCGTCACATATAGAGTAATTTTTCCCAAGGCGTTTTGGCTTCCAAAACCAATATATGTCGATGCATGATGATACACTTCTTAAGCCTGGTATGGATTTCTTCCTCTCTTTCTAGTCATCCAAAAGTACCCCTGCCTAAGCATACTAAAAATGAGGTAGAAGGAGATACATAAAACTCCCTTGCTTGAAAATTCAGTCTTCTCATTTTGAAAAGAACTCCTAAGCTTTGACAAAATGTTTATGTTCTATGAAAAACAAGGTCATCTGTCAAACTTGGTTTTATACTTAACAATTAAAAGGGGAGGTCAGGATGCCCCACAGATGTGATTTACATCCTTAGGCATGTTTAGACAGACCTCTGGCACACAGGATTGCCTTCCAATGTAATAGCCATATAAAGTTCACTTTATTTGTTTTGTTTGTTATGCTGTGTTTGCCCAGTGCTTCCAGGGCTAGAGAATAACAGAAACCAGACCAGAAATCATTGCATTTTCTCTGGGCCCAAAATATCATGTGCCAGAACAGTCACTGGACTCCCACCAGTCTGTGGATTGGATTCAGATTATGACCTCCCCATTTGTTCCATTTAAATTACCATGAAGGTATGAGCTCAACAGTGCTCTGAAATGGTGTTGGCATATGCCGTGTAAACAGCCCATGCTCAGACCTCAGGAACCCTTCACCAATAGCCTAGGAAACCTCTATTACAAAACAAGTTATAGGTTTGAACTATATAGGTTTGAAGTCCCCTTTGTTTGTTTGTTTGTTTTTATTTGACACACAGAGAGAGACAGCGAGAGAGGGAACACAAGCAGGGGGATTGGGAGAGGGAGAAGCAGGCTTCCTGCTGAGCAGGGAGCCCGATGCGGGGCTCGATCCCAGGACCCTGGGATCATGACCTGAGCCGAAGGCAGAGGATCAACGTCTGAGCCACCCAGGCATCCCTGAAGTCCCCTTTGGAAAATCTAAGTGGCGGCCGGGTTCTCAGAGCACGGTCTGCTTCCTATGGCCACCACCCTTCAGCCCGCTCTGGGCAAGAAGTGTCTCCTCATCAGCAGAAGAGGGATGGATATTAAAAGATATACAAATAATGTTTATATCCTATGGTTGTCATGAGGATTAAGTGATATAGTTCACTTAGTATGTGAGCTACATATTCATAAGATTATTTATATAATCAGCCTTTAAGTGTTCTCACTGAATCTGGCACATGGAAATCCTTAAAATACCATTTATCCTTTCATTTTCAGGTACCTCTCCTCTTTGGTACTTAGACTCTTGAACACTAATAGCAAGAAGAAAGGAGAGACAAGACAGAGAAATGCAATACAACTTTCCATCTTTTTTTTTCACTCTCTCTTATTCTGGGTAAGAAGAAATTGAATGGGAACCATGGGAAATTATTATTGTTGAAGGAGTAAAATAAACCAAAATGAACCTCGGAAAATCAGAAAAGTGTGTATGGTTCACATAATAAACAGACAAGCTTTTCAGCTTGGTCAGACGGGTTGACCTGAAGTTGAATTCACACAGACAGAAAAATGGGAGGAAGAGAAGCGGTAGCACTCAACACACGTCAGGGTGAGAAACATCCTCTCCCACCAAAAAAATGAGTCTTTCCCTGCTTGAATCCTCAACAAGGAAGGGGGGCAAGAAATGCTGAGGGACGGAAAGCCTGGGCAGGAGCTGATCTGTGCTCCTGGCTGAAGTCCTGATGGACTTACTCATTCTGTTGTTGGTACGGTCCCTGTCCCCGCATCGCACCGATTCCAGGAACCTCTCAAGGTCACTAGTAAGGGAGCAAATTATCTGCAGCAGGTGGTGATTGCCTCCACAATGACACTCTGCTCCAGACTATTACAGAAGACTCCCTTTGCCTTCTTGCTGCACCCCTCATGAGGGGAGCAATCGCCCCACTCCCTGCGGGCAGAGGCAGCCTCTCAAGGCTGCAGGTTGACGAGATGGTAACCCGGGCTAGCTGACAAATCGCTGATTCTTGGAATTGTTTGGCAGGGTGGATTTGCCGAACAACCAATTTCCCCTAACGTGAAAACAAGATGGGAACAGAGGAACAGCTGAGACGCCCGGTGGTGGTGGCTTCCTAGATTATAAAGGAAGGCCACTCGGGGCCTTGGCGTTGTGCCTCCCAGAGTAGATGCTGCCATGGGCAGAGCAGACTGGAGTCTGAAACCCGGGAGGGGAGGGCCGTCTAGGTACCTGCTGCGCACCCTGGGGTTGTGCCCTGAATAGCCACGCTGTCCTCTCCCACTGAATACCAAACACGTTTGTGAAAACTGGGGAATTGGCCTTAGTTTTTAAAAGGGCCTGTTTAGTTGTCAGTTTCCTCATCCCTTTATCAGGGTTTGGCATTGGAATGAGCATGTGATTCCCATGAGGCACAGAATGTCAGCCGTGCTCTTGGTGCAAGGGGCATCGGGCCACAGTGGATGGTGGGTGGCAAAGGGGAGGCTGAGCTCTGCTTAAATTGCTAGAGCAAACCTGGAGTGGGCCTGCCTTACGATACCTTCCTATGAGACCTAATAAATGTCTTCGTTAGTTCTGTTTGAGTTTAGTTTTCTTACTCGCTGCTGAAACATCCCCCAAATACAGAAATCTACCTAAAATACATAATTTGTCCTTTAAATTATTACACTTTAATGTAAACATATAGGGTCAGCTGTCTAAGGAACACAGTTTCAAATGAACAAACGAACGAATGAATGAATGAATTTACTCTTAAAAGCTGGTCTAATTATCACATTTTATTCACTAATTCTACAAGCCTTAGTTAAATGTCCACTCTGTGTCTAGCGCTATGCTTGACAGTGAAGGTAAGTGGATAAATAAGACCCTGCTGAAAGATACAGAAGCAAAAATGAACATGGAAAAATACAATGTGATAAATGTGATGATAAAGCTGTGTCACTATTCCTAGGTTCCAAAGAAGGGCCGATGCCAGAGCTGTGTTTCACCGGGTAACAGGGAGCAAAGTCAGGTAGAGGGGAAGCAAATGAGTATTCTGGGCATAGGAGATGTGAACAAAGTCAGGGCATCATCACTCAGACTGTAATGTGAGTGATAAACCTTGGAGTTGTCCAATGCACAACATACACTACTGTATATAGCAACCCTCAGTAAAGACAAAGGAAAATGGAAAATGGTGTGAGAATTCACAGAACTACAAACTGTCATTCTTGCTGCAATGGCAGACAGGACATCACAGGAGATGAGGTTGGAGAGACACTCAGAAACGTGCATTCTTCTTGGAGAATCACCTATGTAGCACGTTAAGGAAACTGAGCTTTATCCCATACATAGGTTATTTCCTCCAGTATGTGTGTTAGCATCGCCTGGTGAACATTTTTCAAGTGCAGACTTGCAGGCCCATCTCCCAGAGATTGATATCACAAGTCTGGGGTGAGGCCAGGTACCTGTATCTTTAACCAGATCTCCAACTGATTCTTCTTCCTCCTAAATTTGAAAAAACAGTGGTAGAGAAGCAGTGTCACTGAAGGACGTCGGCCAGTGGAAGGACATGGCCCCATTGGTTTCAGAAAATGGCCATTCTAGCTGCTGTTTGAGGAATGGGAGGGAAGCTGGTGCACTGGAGGTGGTTGGGAAGACGGGCAGCCGTTCCTATGAAACATGAGGAGACAAAGACGGTGGGGATAGGAAGGAGGCCGAAGATCCATGCAGCTCTTCGCCAGGCCAGATGGCCTCAAGGCCAGAGGAACACTATGACCCTCACTTGTCTTCTGGATGGAGAGCCTGATTTAGGAAACCCCTTGTGAGTGGGCGGAGAACGCCAGAAGCCCGTGCGGCATCTCCTGAAGGGGTTGCCACATTGACGCTATGGTTCTTGCTGAGGAGATGCCTGGTCCAACAGCTAAGCTGAGGGAGTTGTTGACCAGCTGGTTCCCAAAGAAACCGCAACAGAAAATCACACACTTATCCTCAGTAATCTTGCATTTGCAGGAGGAGAGAAAACATATGACCCCAAATATTTGCAAAATATTCCTTCAACTGTCAAGTGTTGACAGTGAACTAAGTCAGTGTTGTGAAGAGGCGAGGCACCAAGAAAGGAAAGAAAGGGGGATGGGGAGCTATGTAGAGGTGCAAAACCCACAGTCTTCCTCAGACCTTTTGTATTCCACCCAGGAATCTGGTCAAGTGGTTGAGGAGATGAATGGGCTCAGTCAGTAACCTAAAACTTGGTGTTTCCACACAAGTCCAAATGCTCCTCGGCCTCATGCTAAATGTCTGGCCTGAGGTGAGTTATCTAATTCTTGTTTCCTCATCTGTAAAATGGGGATAATAATTGTACTACCTCAGAAGATGGCCATGAGTAGTAAATGAGTTCATATTTGAAAAGCTCTTAGAAGAATGTGAGCACCGTGTATAACAACAGTGCAACAACTAGCAAGCTCTTAGAATACTTATTTAAATGGGGGCGCCTGGGTGGCTCAGTAGTTAAGCGGCTGCCTTCGGCTCAGGTCATGATCCCAGGGTCCCGGGATCGAGTCCTGCATCGGGCTCCCTGCTCAGCGGGGAGCCTGCTTCTCCCTCTCTCTCTGCCTCTGCTCCCCTTTCTTGTGCTCTTTCTCTGTCAAATGAATAAATAAAAATCTAAAAAAAAGAAAGTATACTTATTTAAATGTAATTTAATGAATTATATTTAAGATAAATTAAATTCAAATTTGAATTAAAATGTGTGTGCTACATCTGCAATGACTGGCCAGGACCTGTATTGAGACAGGGTCTCTGCATTCAAGACTTTATCTCCCTGCTGGGACAGATGCAGTGACTTGGTAGGCATACACGCAGCTGTGACCCTAGCCTCGGAGAAATCTGTGCCCACATTCACAGTTCTGCTGTGCAGCCTCTTCCAGAGGCTCCAGGGTCATTACTGCTTAACGTTGTTGAAAGCACCTGACTCTCATTTCACCCATGGCTTGTATTTTAACCTGTGATTGCCAGGCTTTTTTTTCACTGATTTAATTTCTAAACATACAGGAAAAGAATATTGGTCAATATACTTGTTGTTGCAACCTTCAAAATGAGCTTTTCTATTCTCCCTTCCGCAGTGATATTTTTATAGAAAACTATTAATATTATTTCTGTCTATGGTTCTACCCAAGGGATAATAGAATTTCACTTATGTGTGTGAGGCTCTGCAAGACTTTAGAAGAAAAAAAAATGCCCGCAAGAAAAAAACGCCTGGTAGACTAGAGCCTTAATTTTAAAAGTTTACTTCTTAATGGACTCTGAGAAACAAACTGAGGGTTCTAGAGGGGAGGGGGGTGGGGGATGGGTTAGCCTGGTGATGGGTATTAAAGAGGGCACGTAGTGAGTGGAGCACTGGGTGTTATACGCAAACAATGAATCATGAAACGCTACATCAAAAACTAATGATGTAATGTATGGTGATTAACATAACATAATAAAATTTAAAAAAAGAAAAGAAAAAAAACGTTTATTTCTTAATTCCATTCCAAAGAACTATGAGCTGGATGATAGTTAATACCCATATTTCTGAAGATACTGTCTAGCCAAGCTACACTTGACTTTATGAGTGTATTTTATAACAGTAAAGAAACATCAGTGAGAACGATCTTCTCTTTTATAGACTGAAAGACATTTGTTGCTCTGCACAGGAGCATTCCATAGAACAAGGTTTCTCAGAGCATGGTTTTTGGACCATGTACATCAGAAACTCCTCAAGTATTTATCAAAATTTCAAAGGCTGTACCATAAACCTAAGAAAGCCATCTCGGGGTAGATCCAAAGCCCCTGATATCCAGGCTTCTCTGCTAATTTTATGCATACAGAAGTTTCTGAACATGCTAATGAAGACTCCAACAGAGGTCACATTCATGGCTCTGACACTTAGACTGAGGAAAGTAGTTAGAGCCATAGTTTCAGAAATTGGGGTAATCTTGGCACAAAGAAATCTCTGTTCCTAAAGTATTGGTGTATAAATAAGCATTAAGTTTAAGGAAATTATAATCCAAGAAGGCAGACCCATAACAGGTATGGGCCACTTTAGGGTTGAATCATATAAACTTTGGGGATCACCTTCCTCACAAAATATCCCTTGGAGATGCTGTCAGAAATAGACGCCAAGGATGCTCATATTTGGTATTTGGAGATATAGCAAAGTTAATATTATGTTGTATTCCCCTATTAGATTATAAATTCTCAAGGACAGACTCTGGGCCTTCTGTATTCTTTGCATCTCTGAGGACTAACACCATGCCTGTTAAGATAGATAATAACAGACATCAGCAACTACTGAGCAAATGTTTGCTGAAATGAACTGGGGAAGGATCACTTTATTGAGAAGAGTCTACTGAAAAGGAGAAAGCTCAACATAGTTCAAAGAGATCCGAGGATGAATTTACAAAATCATGTGCATTGTTGTTATTGAATGTATCCCTGACATTTCAGTAAAAATAGCAACATCATATTTTCCCATTCTGTCCCGACCATATTCCATGCAATTTTGTTTACAAAACTTTGTCATTGTCTGTCTCTGTGTTTCTGTCCCTTTAGGCTACCCAGAATTTTGCTAACCTCCAACTAATTTAATAATACAATATATTGAATTTTCATAATACTGAAGTCTAATTTATAAAGTACACTTTAAATAAACTTCTGTCTTGATTAATTTTGATCTCTAGGGCTATTTTTCAGTTTATTTCAAAATAAATATGGCTTTAAAATATTTCTTCAAAATGAGGTTTGTTTGGGTTTTTTTTCCCCTTTGGATCAGTTCCACAGCAATATTAAGAAACAAAAGATCTTCCGCTGGTTGTAACAGCCTCTGACATGTAGCGTGCCGACATTTTCACAAGTAAAATGATCCACAAAAGAGCAGCGAAATCATATATGTTAAGGAAAAGAGAAAACAAACTTTGGCTAGTTTTATCTCCCATAGTACTTGATCCCTTTTTGGGAGTTCAGGGATTAGAGGAGGATTTTAGTTTCAATATTCTTGCAAAACCCTCACTTCTCTTTCTAAAAGAGGCATTTGGAAAAGCAGCTTTTACACACTGCAATAGCTTTTAACAGTGTTATGAATTACATAATAATATAAGCTAAGGGTAAATGAATGAAAAACACCTAAATATCAATCCTGTTGATTATAGGTGTGTTTGAAATTTAAGAGAAAAAATATGTTGTGACACAATACATGTTGGGTTTTTACAGAGCCAAGACTGTGCGTGGAATGTAATTGAGAGTGTTCGGGAAGCCCTTAGGATAAAGGCTTTCAGTACTATTTCCACAGCTATAATTTGTAGACAAACACAACATAAGCCTTCTTATTACATAAGCATGCAAAATATGGTTATTTTTGCAGCAAGAATAATCTAAACAAATCAAACTTACTTAGAGTTTATTAAGTAGACCTACCAAAGTGAAAGGGACAATGAGATCATAAGCTGCCACACTGGAAAAGCCTCTCGAGATTATTGGCGATCCTCTCATATTGAGCTGGGGCTGAAGATGATAAATTACTTGCCAATCACCCAGCAGGTAAAAATTAGCATTAAGCCTGGTTCAAAACTCCTTATTTTAGTTCCTGACAGAAAAGAATGATTAGGCAAGGAAAATGTTGGAAATGCTTGCTGTTCCTCAAAGTTATATCTACTCGGACCAAAGATTTATCTGTAATAGTTCATAAATTCTGTAGCAGGTATTTAACTAAATTAAAATCTTACACTTATGTGAAGCTATATGATGCAAATAGCTTTTTTAGACTTACTATATTATAAAATAGCTCTGAATATCTAGTATTTTAGGACTTGATACTGGGTCAAAGGCAAATGGAAGGACTTGAATGAATATACAAGATGGACCAAAAAGATGAATTCTATTCTAAAAGAAGAATGAGGAGCATGGGAACTGAAAGGAGAGAAAGCCAGGTTGCCACTCACTACCAGCACGATCTGGGACAAGGCATCGCTTTGAGTCTCAAATTTCTTTTACCACCTCCTAGGATGGAAACATTGGATGGAAAACCATTCTAAAAAGCATTCGTGTAATAGATGTAGTATCATTGCTATTATTATGCTAATTAGATAGGTCTGTATTATACTAATGAATAGCATACCGTATCCTAGTTAGCATAATATAAATGTCAGTAATACTACTACTGTTTTAAATGTTTTTACAGTCAATATTTTTGTGGTTAGAGTGCCCATCATAGTAGTAACTACACAGAAATCATTGTGCAGAGGTGCCCTGTTTAAAGAATCCCAGGAGACTAATGAGATGTCCAAGGGTAGAAAGTGGGGAGCCAGAGTTCTACCCAAAAGACTCTTCCCTTCTCTAGTTACAACTTTTGCTAATCTGTCATCCACCTGTCCTTCAATTTTTCCAAACCCCTTCAGCATCTTTCCACTTAAATGCCCCATTAGCTCAGTGTCGACATGTATGAAACTTCATTTCCTCTTTGTTCTCTGAACTCACATCTCCTGGTGTTATTCATGATATTATCGGTTGCCCATGCACTCAGCTGGAAACCTACCTTGGCTTTGTCTTCCTCTTTACCCTGTCCTCTGCTCTTCTAGGTCTAATTCATCACCAAGTTCTACTGCTTTTTTGAAATTGAAGTGAAATTCATAGAACATACAATGAACCATTTTAAAGCATATATTTCAGTAGCATTTAGAACATTCATCTTTAGCAAGTTCCCAAGCACTTTCATCACCCCAAAGAGAATCCACATACCTATTAAGCAGTCACCTCCATTCCCCTCATCCCCGGTCCCTGGCAACCACCAATCTGCTTTCTGTCTCTATGGATTCCCTATTCTGGATATTTCAGATAAATGGAGTCATATAACATAAGAGCTTTTGTATCTGGCTTCTTTCATTTAGCATAAGTTTTTGAGGTTCACCCATGTTGTAGGATGTATCAGTGTTTCATCCCTTTGCCTAAACAATACTCCATTGTATGGATTACCATGTTTTGTGTAGCCATTCATCTGTTGATGAGCATTTGGCCTGTTTCTACCTTTAGGCTCTCATGAATAGTGCTGCTAGGAACATTGCTGCACAAGTATTTGTTTGAGTGTCTGTTTTCAATTCTTTTGGGTGTATACTATTGTAGAGTTCTCCAGAGAAATTAAACCAATAGGTTCTCTCTATATATGGACATATATATGTAGAGAGAGATTAATTTTAAAGAATTAGTTCACATGATTATGGGAGTTGGGAAGTCTGAAATTTGTAGGCCAGGCCAGGAGGTTGGAAGTTCAGGTAAGGGTTGTAGTTTTGAGTCTAAATTTTGCAGGCTGACAGACTGGAAACTCAGGTGAAGCTTGTTTCTATGTTGCCTACTTGAGGAGAATTCTCTCTTCTTTGGGAATCCTCTGTCTTTGTTCTTAAGGCCTTCAAATGATTAAATGACTCTCTCTCTCTGACAAATAAATAAAAACAACAACAACAATAATAATAAAATTAAAAAAACATGACTCCTGGGTGGCTCAGTCAGTTAAGTGTCTGCCTTTGACTCAGGTCATGATCCCAGAGTCCTGGGATCAAGTCCCGCATCGGGCTCCTTGCGTAGCAGGAAGCCTGCTTCTCCCTCTGCCTGCCACTACCCCTGCTTGTGCTCTCTCTCTCTCTGACAAATAAATTAAAAAATAATAATAATAAAAAAACCCAAATGATTGAATGAGGTCCACTCGCATTATGAAGGGTAATCTGTTTTACTCGGTTTGCTGATTTCAATGTTAATTACATTTTAAAAATACCTTCACAGCAACATCTAGACTGGCATTTGGCTAAATAATAGAGCACCACAGCCTAGCCAAGTTGACACATAAAATGAGCCATCACTTATACCCAGGACTATAACTGATAGATCATATGGTAATTCTGTTTAACTTTTTGAGGAACTGCCTCATTTGGGTGTTCTAGGACCAATCTGCAACAGACATGGCAGCTCCCCACACCAACAAATAATTCTTGGATACCAGTAGGGTGTCCAAGAATTCAGCTCACTTCTGACACTATCTACCCAGAGGTAGCATCAGATTCCACAGCTTAAGGGTTCAATCCTACGATACTGTCTGCCCTCCCTCCTTCAGATGTCAGTCACAAGTTGTACTGTATGGATGGAGGTTTCTGCGACCTGTCCTGGATAGCCAACCACCCCGACCCGCACATGCGCAGGCAAGCTAAAGGATGTTGTTTGGGGGGCGCCTAAGTGGTCCAGTCGGTTAAGCGTCTGCCTTCGGTTCAGGTCATGCTCTTGGAGTCCCAGGATCCTAGGATGGAGCCCCACATCAGGCTCCCTGTTCAGCAAGGAGTCTGCTTCTCCCTCTGACCCTCCCCCATCTCGTGTTCTCTCTCTCTCTCTCTCTCTCTCTCAAATAAATAAATAAAATCTTAAAAAAAAAAAAAAAGAATGTTGTTTGAGACTTGTGCTGCATAAGTGACCTTGGGAGCCTGATTAGTTGACATTAGGGGACTCCAGGTCAGAATTAGCCCTTCTGGTCTGGATGCCAAGAGCTATAAATCTTGCCTTACATCCCCTCTGGCTCCAGGCTGGGCTGGCCCCCCAGAATGGAATCTGGGAGGGGAGGCAAACACACCTAGCCCAGACTCCTTGAAGATGTAAAGACATGATAACATAGAAATGCAGCTCACTCCAAACTGCACATAGGCAAACAGATGTTTAACTTCACACCCTGTCATGTGCCCTATAAATACAGCCCTTATGGGGATGCTCAGCTGGAAGTCTCACCTGAGGGGAGGACGCTCCGCCAAAGCCTCTCAATCCGGACTCCAGCCTGGCTGTCTCCACAGGGTTTCCCCACCTAAGGAGGTTGGATGTTGTAGGTACCCGATTTGTAACTCTCTCTTACTCTCCTTTACTGCCTACAATCGCCCTCATCTATGCACATATTTCTCTTTTCTTCTTTCTGTCTCTATTAGATTTTTATAATATCAATAAAGTGTTCTTTCTCCTTCAAAACTAAGAGTATGGCTATTGTGAATCTTTTCTTCAGAACGCAAGTCCAAGTTGTTACCTGTCCTTCTGACCAACTGGTCAGAAGGCTATAAGGCTATAAATCAGAGGTTCCCATGACCCCCTTCTCGGGTTCAATTAATTTGCTAGAGAAGAATCATTTTAGTTACTAGATTACTAGGTTGGTTATTTGTTTTTAAAATTTTTATTTATTTATTTCACAGAGAGAGAGTGTGAGCATGAGTGGGGGAGGGGCAGAGGGAGAGGGAGAAGACTCCCCACTGAGCAAGGAGTCTGATGAGGGCTCCAACCCAGGACCCTGGGATCATGACCAGAGCAGAAGGCAGACGCTTAACCAACTGAGCCACCCAGGCGCCCCAGGATCACTGGTTTTTTATAAAATGATATAACTCAAGAGCCAGATGGAAGAGATACATAGGGCAAGGTATGAAGAAAGGGGTGTAGAGCTTCCATGCCCCCTCTGGGCATGCCACTCTGCCCCCACCTCCATGTGTTTATTCACCTGGAAGCTCTCCAAAACCCTGTCTTTTGGGGGTTTTATGGAGGATTCATTACAGTCAGGATTGATAAAATCATTGGTCATTGGCCATCAGTGATTCAACCTTGAGGCTCCTTCTTCTCCCTGGAGGTTGGGTGATGGGATTGAAAGTTCCAACCTTCTAATCACATGGTTGGTTCTCCTGGCAACCAGCCCCCACTTTTAGACAGGATCCAAAATTCACCTCATTAACTTAACAAGAGACAGCTTTGTTACTCTCAACATTTAGGAAATTCCAAGGTTTTTAGGACCTCTATGCCAGAAATGGGACAAAGACCAAATATATAGTTATTATAAACCACAATATCACACCGTGAAATTGTCTTCCACAGTAGCTGCACCATTTTGCATTCTCACCAGCAATGCACAATGGTTCAATTTCTCCACATCCTCTCCAGCACATGTTATTTTTTGTAGTTTTCGTTAAAGCCATCCTAGTGAGTGGAAAAATTATTTTTTATTATATCTTTGGAATCACTAAATATTTATTCTTGGAATTCCACTAAACAGGATAACTACCTTTTTCATGACATAGGAGGTTCTGGGGACCTGGACTGGATGAACTCTTTGAGTTGTTAATTCAAGTATCCTTTGGTGAGATTACATTTCAAAAATTATTGCAGTATATATGGTGAGCTGGGAAGCACTTCTTCCTAACTTCTGATGTTTCTTACCATGTAGGGGAACTTCACATGAGTTAATACTATAAGCCATTCTGCACACTCTCAGACATAACTGATGATTGCCCTTGAATTGAGGAAGGAGACATGGGTCACTGAGATCCTGCCTTTGCTTTTTTCTTAGGAGCTAACTGCCTGTGGAGAATCAGTCTTGACTCTGCTCTTCTAGGGAAGGGCCTCATCCCTGCAGGTTGAGAGTTATTTCCAGTCCCATGCTGATTTGTAAGTCGGTCTAATCTTGTGGTTCAGTATGAGAAATCCACGCTTACAAATCTCTGTTACAAAGGAGTTATTTTGGTCTCTAACTGCTGATCCTTTTGTCTTATCTCAATTATTTTAGAACATAGTTTGGGAAATGGAATGTCCTTTATTGTATCCATTACCTGAAGACATTTCTATAAATATAATTCAAATCATTATATTATGTTTATTCTGTGATTAATCTGATCTTGCTATAATGCAAGAATACATGCATTTGTTGGATATACTTTATAGATGTGAGAGATGCACCATGTTGTTTGATACTATTAAACAAAGAATTGATTCCTAGGTGCTGAAGCTGTTTGCTTAAAGCAATTATTATTCAAAGATGGATCAGCTCTGAATTTTGTACAAGAATTACAGTTATAACTGTTTAACTTTTAAAAACTAATTTTGTGGGGTTAGGGAAAGACCTGGTATGAGATTTTTCTTCATTAAAATCAAAATGCTACTTTTCTGAAACAAAGTAAAGAATATAGGAAACATTTTTAAATGAAAGAATTCACAAGATTTGTGGGCAGGGGGAGGAAACTTGGAAGAAAGACATGGATTTGATAGGTAAATCTTTGATTTATTCTGTTTGAATGGATCTTCCATAATGTTGCTCAAAACAATTGTAATTTTATAAGAACTGTTCTTTCACATTCCCTCATATCATTATATTTTCTCTTCCCACTAATTATGCTTTTCTGGTCCTTTCATAATCCTCCGAACTTGATGAATATGTGTGCCTCTTTCCCCTGAGGCAAATTTTTTATTGTGACAGGTATTTATTTAAATAAGATAATTTATTCTCTAGACAGATCATTAGCAATGTGCAATGGCTGTGTGTGCTGCAGAATACCCAGATGGTCAGGCATCTGATTGTGAATTTTCCTGCAAAACTTCAAGTTCAGGTTTCTAAACAGATAAACATTTCTTAGAGCCAGCTGGTCTGCATATTTGGGTCCCATGTGTATATGCCTGTCGCACATTCTGGATTCTTCTATTTCAAGGCCATTATAATTTTGCACCCTGAATATCTGAAGCATGAGATTACAAAAATTTTGTTCCAGGGACACTGTCAGCCCAGGAATTAATTATAGACAAAACAAAAAATAAAACAAAAAACCTTCACTTAGAGGCATGTACATATATTGAATGCAATCTATCATTGTTAAGAGGGTGTCTCCATTTAGGTTATTAGTCATTCCCTCTTATTTATTTTGAGGTTTGAATTTTACTTTTATAATATATTATTAAGTTATTTGGTTAGTGTATTAAGGAATAACAATAGAACCAACTTCGTCACTTTATAGTAAGGATTTAATGAGTTAATACATGTATTTAGAACACTTTAGCTATGATTATTATTACAATTATTATTATTTGTCTTAGTTTTGGAGGATAGATTATATTATCTTTATTTAATCTTGAGGTTAAAAGTATGAGCCTGAGTTTTACCCAGACTTATGGCTACATGGGTGTATTACTCAGCTTGGGCTGCCATAATCAAAACAGACTGGATGGCTTAGACAATAGACATTTATTTTCTCACAGTTCTGGAAGCTGGAACCCCAAGATCAGGGTGCCGGCATGGTTGGTTTCTGATGAGATCGCTCTTACTGGCTTGTAGATAGCTACCTTCTTCATATATGCTCACATGACATCTTCTTTGTTAGAGCTCCGAGAGAGAGGCAGAGACAGAGACAGACAGACACAGAGACGCAGAGAGAGACAGAGTTCTCTGATGTCTCTTCTTATTGGAGCACGAATCTCAACAGACCAGGAGCCCCCTCTCATGACCTCATCTAAACCTACCTTCCAAAGGCCCCACCTCCAAGCACCACCACACTGGGGGGTATAGCATCCACATACAAATTTTGTGAGGGACACAATTCAGTCCATATCAACAAACCTCATATTTACCCTCTCTACGCTGAATTGCTCAATTTGTAAATTGAGGATTAGAAGACAACAGAGTCATTGTGAGGCTTAAATGATTATTTCCATCTTCTGCTTATTTGTGTCATTTTGTGAGGATTACCCCCCCACCAGAACCATATTGTTTCTGTCATAAGAACAATTATGACACAAGTCCTAAGAGAAAAAAAAGTGTCTCTTCTATTCCTGTTGGATTTTTGTTCTGTCTGTTTTGCTTTCCAATTCCTTCCTGGTGGAGTAGCCTCAGCCTATCTTTTCAGCCATGTAGTACCCTCTATTTGCCCCACATGAAGTATCTTCCAGCCAGATCAGACCGCTCTTTGCCTTGTGCTCTGTTTGCCTAGAATACGCTATTTAACCAAATTTATAAAACTTTTTAAATATCTCTCTAGAAATAAAGTTTCTTCCTAGAGCATCAACAGTTCTTTGGGTCGTTCTTGTAGATATTTTTTTTTCATCTGTTTTGTATTACAGTTAGTTATGTGCAATCGTAGCTTATGTCCCCACTGGTGAAAAGCTCTTTGAGTAAAAGATGAATCAGATTATTTCCCACAGACTTAGCACATAGTGACCATTCACTTCATAAATGAATTGAAACAACAGAAGGGGCAGGTGCCGAATTTAAATTTTCCTTTGTACTTTTAATGTAAAAAGAGATGGTTATATTCATTATGATAAAGAAAAGGCCATGAAGGGGGTGGCCCACTCAAGAGAAACAACTTTTGAGTACTCAAGAAGCAGTAATTATATACACAAAGTTGATGTGTTAATTTATTTTTTTAAAGATGTATTTATCCATTTTAGAGAGAGAGAGGGAGCATGCATGCATGAGTAGGAGATGCAAATGGAAAGAGAGAGAGAATCTCAAGCAGACCCCATGTCCAGCATGGAGTGCAACTGGGGGCTCGATCTCACAACCATGAAATCACAACCCGAGCCGAAACCAAGAGTTGGGCGCTCAACCGACTGCATCACCCAGGTGCCCGATTTGTTAACTTAAATTATAGTCAACTATTCATTAAAGTAAATTCCCTAAGCTCAGTACCAGGCAACTGCTCATCAGTTTAGGTTACTACTCCATATACTTGAATACAATACGAATACATTACATATACCTAGCACTTTAGAGTCTACAAATATTTCCATGGACATGATCTCATTTGTTCATTACATCAGTTCTGTGAAATGGACAAAATAATTATTTTTAAATCACCTCTACAGAATGAAAATCCAAGTTTAAAAGGATGTGACCTGTCCAAGGTCACAAGCTAAAACACGCTGAAACCAGGACTAAATTACAAATCTTCTTGCTCCTAGTCTGCTCTCTGTGAAACATATTATCTCCCACCACACAGCATGCCTTAAAAATTATTCCATAATCCATATATTTTAATAGATCAGACTAGGATCTTCTGCCACCTTCCTCCCCTTAATTGGTATGTGGTTTTTTACTACACTCTGAGTTTTCATTTGATTAAGGCTTCAGTGGAACAGATTGTATTTGATTGCAAAATACTCAGGGAAAACCGTAATATGATTAGGCCAATCCTTTTTTTCCAGTGTGTTTTTCTATTACTTAAGTAAACTGCTGTACTACATTTACCCAGTGTATTCAATCTATTTAAAAAATCATCTTCCTATTAATTCCCTGTTTATTTAAAATAAAAAAACCTTTGAAATCCAGCTAAACAGTTTAAATTGCTCACAAAAATTCTAACATTGCTTCCTTGCAGAACACATCAGTTAAAATGAACTTGGATGACATATAACACATTAGTTTGTTTCTTATTAAACATTTAACAATATTTGATCAAAGCATCTAAATTTCATAGACTTTAAGCATTTCTTATTGGTATATTTGCTAATAATTGGTTTGCTTGGCTCTGGGCTGTTGTTTCTTTTTATTTTTCCTTATAAAATGGTGGTCAAGCTTTGTAATTAAAAAACCCGCTAGTTTAGTAAGTAATACTAATTATAATTTCCCCTGGGTGATGACTTTGATTCTATTCTCCAAGGAAAACTCACCAGTATTTAGGATTTTTTTTTTTTTTTAGAATCCTTAAACTACCCCAATTAACTACACACAGATGGAATTCATTAGGTGATTCTCTATAGAAGAAAATGTTTATTTCACTTATATTATAGTGAAGGCAATGTTTGATTCCATTTTGTGTGACTCTGTGTTTTTATGAGTATGACCCTCTTTGCTTGAAAAGGCTGTGCTAACCTTTTAGACATGCACCAGTACGGACAACTTCTTCTTGATGGTTAAGAGGCTTGCTCTGTTGGGGCGCCTGGGTGGCTCAGTCGTTAAGCGTCTGCCTTCGGCTCAGGTCATGATCCCAGGGTCCTGGGATCGAGTCCCGCATCGGGCTCCCTGCTCTGCGGAAGCCTGCTTCTCCCTCTCCCACTCCCCCTGCTTGTGTTCCTGCTCTCGCTATGTCTCTCTCTGTCAAAAAAATAAATAAAATCTTTAAAAAAAAAAAAAAAGAGGCTTGCTCTGTATTAACAAGCCTTTGACTTGGCTTCTCGCCACGACATCAATTAGGGCTTGTTTCTTCAGTGTTGGTGACAGGATGCCATTTATGATAGAGAAAGAAAGCCCTTCAGATTATAAGTACTACCTCATTTAGATTCCAAGATCATACCTTTCCACTGACTTTCTTATGAAGTTTTATCTGCTGGACTCCAGAGCCAAGGCTCTTAGAGATGGAGTTCAAAGAGTTGATTGCAAAAAATAGTATAATGATATGTTTGGTAGTAAATGAAAATAGGTATGGCCCAACTTCTGGACATTATGAATGTTTTGTTGGATGACTTTAAAGGTGCCAAATAAATGCCCTATGAGAGCAATACATTATGGAAAGATGGAAAATTTAGGTTCTAATGATGTGGAGTAGTCAGGGCATCTGGAAAACTAATGTAGCAGACAGATCTCCTAACTGGGCATCAGGGCATCAGGATGACACTGAGCTAAAGAAGATGAATCTCAAGCAGCTTCTCATTCTGCAACTTAACAAGGGACTATCCTTTCCCACTTGGCTCCTTACTCCCAAAGGCTGCACTGAGTCACATAGGCTGAAAGCCTATTACACCGATCTTTCTAGTAGAACAGGAAAAGGTCCCTTGCAAACCAATTGTACCTAGAATACTATCACCTTAGAAATTCTATGTTTAAAACACCATTCTAAAAGGAAAGTGGATATAGGATTTCCACAGAATATAAATTTTTATTTATATTTTTATAAAATATAAACTCTTTTTAATTGTTGGGAAGACTACATATGGACTGAAATATGATACCACACACACAGGTGTGCAGTACGGAAATGCAGGCTGTGCGTTCTGTGTCATGGAAGCAAGCTCATTTCAACAAATTAAAAACAGCATGGACAGAAACGTTGCTTCCTGGGGACGGCAATCTATAGATTTTTATAGTTCTTTGAAAGAGGAAAATGTTCTTAATCTTGAAGGATGTTGCTGACAGGAATTTAAGACTGAACCACAAGCACACCTAACAATTTCAAGGTTACATGACTGAGGCTTGAGTCTTCTACTATTACCTACATGAGAAAAAGAAAATGGTGAGAACACATGGAGTTTGGTCAGACTGCAGTGCTATCTCACAAGGCTTGGAAGGTAGTGGGGAATTCAATTCTGTAAGAGTCATACTTTGATATTCCAGCATGATTTTCATTACCAAGATGTTAAATGATACTCAACCATGTGTATATATTATTGAAAGCCTTGAATGCCACTAGACGTGGTAGATATCTAGTAAGGCCCCAGACGCCCTCCATGATGGCTGCAAGAAGTCCTCCAATGAACTTTGGCTCCTGGGATTCATGGATATTGTGGAAATGACCGCATGTGACTTCCAAGGATAGGTCGTTAAAAACAGTGGAGCATCTGCCTTGCTCTCTCGAATCACTCTAGGAAAAGCCATGTTATAAGGGCATTCAAGCAACCCTCTGGAGAAGGCCACATGATGAAAAACTGAGGCCTCTTGCCAACAAGCAGCATTAACTTGCCAGCCCTGTGAGTGAGTTACCTTGGAAGTGGGGTCCTCCAGCCCCTGGCACCTTCAGGTGACTGCAGGTCGCTTCCATCTTGACTGCAAACTCAGGAGGGACTCTCTACCAGATTTTCTCAGCAAAGGTGCTCCCTGATTCCTGACTCACAGAAATTGCCTGAGATAATACATATTTATGGTTTTAAGATACTATGTTTTGGGGTAACAGTTTGGGCAGCAACAGATAACTGATAATAGAAATGTGTAACGTATTGCTCTCCACAAAGCCAGTTTATCAAAAATTTGCTTCTGACCAAGATTCTCCCAGACCCTTTCCATGATGCCAGACCTAGGTGGAAAAAGAGAACTAATGGCAACGATGGGGATCATGAGGCATCATTCCAACTCCATCTTAATAACTTGGTCCTAGTGATTAAAGGAGCCAGAAACATCCTGCTGGTTACTCCACTCTCCTCAGTCTCTGTGGTTATGAACACCATTTAAATGGCATCTGAATTTCAAGGAGACTAGAAATTTTTGTTCTGCAATTAAATAAACGTAATATGTTCCAAACATTTTTGCTTGAGTGCCCTAAATTTCCAGCTACATCACTGGGTAACTCAGAGGTGAAAGGGCCAGTGAGATGGTAAATATTTAACAACATCACACTGAAAACGGCTGAGGAAAGCAACATGAGAAGGGCTGAGTCAGGGCCCAAGATTTGAGAAGGTTGGCCCATTTCAAGCTCACAGCTGAGACCTGGGCCCTCGCCTCACGTCCTAGGTAGCACTCCTGCCGAGCTGCCATGCGTGGTATGGGAGCCAGGCCAGGTCGGGGTTGCAGGCACAATAGGCCATGTGGGGGGTGGGGGAGACATGCAGTGGAAAATCAAAGTGGAAAAGCACTTATTTTGGATTTGAGTAGTCCATCACTGAGAGAGGCATAAATTTGGAGAAGATTCTTCAGGGATGGCAGAAGAACATAGGCATTACCTGAAACATGGGAAGACTGTCACACATGCAGGTGCCAGGAGGAAAGAGTTCCAGAGTAGGCGGAGAGAAGGGGAAAGGGAGTGTACAGGATCTGGTGAGAAGGGGTCACACCAGATGGGTGCTATGCACATATGGAGAACTTTAGAAACATCTGCAAGGAGAGCACAGGAAGAGTAGCTAGAGAAAACACAAGACAACATCCCAACAACCAGTGGGCTTAGACACTCACAGCACAGTGCTTATAAATCCCCAAAGGAAGATGCGTCTTCTAGGGTGAGAACACTGGCTTTGAGGGGTCCCAGACAGATTTTCATTAAATGGCAGCCTTTCACTAGTCAAGCCTGTTGTATTAATTCAACAATACAAATAAAACAGAAACATCCTTGACAATGGCTATGAAGATGACAGATAATTCCTCCACATGGCTGAGAACTTCCTTAAGAGACAGAACTTGACTGTGGTATCTTTGGGTGCCCAGCTGCCTGCCATAATCCCCAGAATATAGTCAGCATTCAATACGTATTTATGCAGACAGAAAAATGAAATGGAATCACTTGGTTGGTCCAATTGTGCAATTGCTCTTTGTAACCCCCTGCGCGTCTCCGCAGCTACAGAATTTTTGCTTTGGGCTTTGGATTGCTTTGATGTGCTCTTTGCCACAGTTGCCGGAAATGTGCCAGCTGGAATAAACAATATTTGCTCTTCGCCCTTCGGGGCCTCAGATTGTTCACAAGGAACTAGATGATCTCTCCAGTCCCAGGCAGCTCTGCTGTTAGTTCTGTGTAGTTGCTCCATTTTGCAAGTGGAAAAGCTGAGAATTTTCCCAGAGCACACAATTAGTGGAGAACGCAACTGCGTTCTAACACTGACTCCTTGGTTAGAACCCAGTCCTCTTTCTATCCTACAACCTTATCAATAAACCCATATCTACAGGTAGCCATACTACTCATTCTGGCTTCAAAATCAGCAGTAGGTGACCATGGGGCATGAGTTCTTTGTGAAATATCAGACTGGAACATCAGTCGGTATCTTTCTTAGAACTGCCAAGTATGAAAATGGCTTGGAAGATGAACTGACCACCCTGGGAAATGGGACTTACCTTTGCATGCAGATGTTGGCATTGCAGATTCTAGTCTCCCTCTCCATGCCTTTCACTGACTGCAGATATGGGAGATGCACGCTTAGGGAAAAAGAAGAAAGGCCACTCTGCTGGTTAGTCTGTGTTTGCTGTTCCCCCACGCTACCCCCACGACCGCAGATAAATCAGCTCTTCTCTGTCTTGCTTTGTGCCCTATGAGGCATGAGCCCTGAAGCCTGCAATCCCTGGACGTCTTTGTCCTCTGGCTTCCCATTGGGTCTGGTGGGAGATCTGAGGGAAGAGGAAAGAGATTGGGGTAGCTCTCCCTGCTCCCTTCCTGATCAAGCACCAAATTCTGGCAGCTCCTGGCAAGTTGCCCTTCCTGCCATAGTTCCAGCTCTCACCAGGCTCTGGAAGTACGGTCTTTACCTCTTGGATTGTTCCTGCCTGGGAAGGCAACAGCTTTCTGCTATTGCTCACCTTGGGAGCCTCGGGATCACTTGCTGCTCTCCTTAAGCAGCTCGTAGCTCGGTTTAATTCACTTCCAAGATTCCAGCTGAATGAGCCTTCTCTTCCCTGCCAGGACCTTGCCTAAGAAAGTCACTCTAAGAAAAATACCTGTCACAATATTAAAAAGACATGGCTTTATAATCAGGATTTCTCAACCTCAGCACTATTGATATTTGGGGCTGAATAATTCTTCGTGAGGGGCACTGACTTGCGTAGTGTAGGATAGATAGCAGCATCCCTGGCCTGTCTACCCTTTAGATGCCAGCAGTACCCCTCGCACAATTGTGACAACTAAAAATGTGTTCAGACTTTGCCAAATGTCCCCTGGGTGGCAAAATTACCCCTAGTTAAGAACTTTGCATTAGTCTTTATATTAGTCTTGTCTCTTAGGGAGCTTTATCTCTTTATGTCTCGATTCCACTGCACCATTTATATTTGAGTCACTCGGTAATAATGATACTACCATTTACAATTCATTTTTCATATATTAACCCACTTGAACTTAGAAATCTATAAAATAGGCTCAGCCTACTTTAGTGCCGTGTGAGACCAAAGATCAAAGAAGTTAAGTGATTTCCCCAAGAGCATTCAGCTAATAATTGGGAGAAGTTGAACCAAATCCTAAACTTTGGACTGTAAGTCTCTTGCTGTGTCCTGGTGATTCTCAGCTTGGGGTGATTTTGCCCCCCCCCACCCAGGGGACATGTGTTAGTTTCTGGGGACATTTTTGGTCATCATAGGTGTGCGGAGGATATCACTGGTGTCTATCAGGTAGAGGCCGGGGCTGCAGCTCAACATCCCACAATGCACAGGACAGCCACCCCCCACCTCCTGATGAAGAATTATCCTCCCAAAATGTCAGTACTGTTATGGTTGAGGAAGACTGATCTATCCACTGTGCTACATTGTCTCCTCAACCATCTAGTACTTTTCTCTGACTTTTTCCTACCCTTTGGCTGGCATGTTCTTTTGCATTTATAAAGCTATATTAAAGCCATGAATTGATAGTAGCTCACATTTCAAGGAACTTAAATCATGCTAAGTTTAATTTTTTAAGTGTAATAAGTCTGCCTCTCTTCTCTATTATTTTTAATGTACTTTCCTCCTTACAGTCTATGTTGGTGAAAGCAAAAGCATAGAGAGAAATTTTTATTTTCATAGTTAGATTTGGAAAGCAATTTTGGAATATGGGAATATCAAAAGGGAAAGAAAAAATGGTAAATACTTTGAAGTCTAAATAGAATTTTTATAACGTGATTATTGATAAGATATTTATAAAATATCTTAGGACCAGTATAGAAGTTGTTTTTCAATTTTGACCTAGGAATACTGTAAACAGGAAGAACCCCAAAAAGAACTTTTTTAGTGAGTTTGGAGGGAGAAAAAGAACTTTTTTAATGAGGTCATACAAATTGAATCTTGGAATGGATAACCTATTAACACTGCCTTATTTCATCTGTTAATATGCATTTAAGATTCACTAATAAAACTACCATAAACATTCACATTCAGGTTTTTCTGCATGCTTAAATTTCCAAGTCAGCTGGGTAAATACCCAAGATGAGAACTGCTGAATTACATGGTAAGACTATACGTACCTCTGTCAAAATGTCTTCCAAAATGGCTTCACCGTTCTGCATTCCCACCAATGACGAATGTCTCTCCATATCTTCACTAACAATTGGGATTGTTGGTATTTTGAATTTTAACTATTCTGTATAGTGTGTATTATTCCTAATTCCTCTTTCTTGTCTCCTGTAGCATTATCATTCATTTCACTTTGCCTTAAGTGTTAATCACGCAATACATTATTACTATTACTACTTTAAAGAAACAGATATATTCTAGATTTATTAAGAATGAGAAAATCAAGATTTTATTTTACCTTCCTTTATTACTTCTCTGTTGCTCTTCCTTTGTTTAAGTAGATCCAAACCTCTGACCTATATCGTTTTCCTTCTGCCTAAAGAACAACTTCTAGCATTTCTTGTAGGCAGGTCTGCTGCTGACGAGTTCACTGTTTGAGTTGGTCTGAGAAAGTCTTCATTTCTTCTTTACTTTTGAAGGATGATTTTGCCAGAATGGAGACCTAAGTTGGGGTTTTTTTCTTTCAAGACTTAAAAATTTTCACTCATTCTCTTCTTTCTTTCAGTTATATTTATCCTGCTTCTATAACCTGAGCTTCCTGGATTTGTAGTTTGGGGGTCTGTTATTAATGTCGGAAAGTTCTTGGCCATTATTACCTCAAATATTTCTTCTTCTTCATTCTTTCCATCTCCTCCATCTGTTATTCCAAATGTGTGCATGTTATATCCTTAGAAATTGTCTCACCGTTCTTGTATGTTCTATTTGCTAGAACATATTTGTTATTTTGTTTTATTTTTTTAGTTTTTTAGTTTGCATCTCAGCTTCGGAAATTTCTGTTGACCTATCTTCAAACTCACTGATTTTATTCCCCATGGCCAAGGCAAATAATTATATTGATGAGCGCACCAAAGATATTCTTCATTTCTGGTACTATGTTTTGGTTTTCTAGCATTTTCTTTTGATTATTTTTTAAAGTGCATATCTCTCTGCTTACATTACCCATCTGTTCTTGTATGTTGTTTACTTTTTCCAAAAGGGCCTTAATATATTTATTAGTTCAAATTCCTTGTCTTATAATTCTAAAATCTGTTACATAGCTGAGTTTGGTTTGATGATTTCTTTGTCTCTTCAGGCTGTGGTTTTTCTCTTGTCTTTTAGCATGTTTTGTAATTTCTTTTGAAAGCCAGTAAACTCTAATGTTTTCTAGCTGTGAGACCTTAGATGCTTTACTCAGCCATTCTGAACGCCAGGCACCTCATCTCTAAGACAAGGGGAAATAAAACAATATAAATTTGTTGTGAGGATTGCTTAAAAATGAGGCCCTGTGCAGAGGGTGAGACTTATGGCAGCCAAGGTGAGGTACACGGTTTGATAATTCTTGGATGTCAGCCTGGCTGATCTTAGGAAGTGGCAAGTTTTCTCTCTTCTTCAGGTTTTCATGGTAGCTCTCTCTGTTTGGGGACGGCAGGTAGATGGAGGGAGTGTAGACAATACAGCATTAAGTCCTATGCACTTGTGAAGAAGAACTTAGCCTAATGGTCACATATAAAGCCTTCAATCAGCCATCATCCCTGAATGTGTTACTCTGTTTTCTCACACTAAGTGCCATTTCTTAGAGCTGTCAGAATACACATATGTCTGAACAACATCAGGGCTTCTGTGCTAAAGACAAGTGGGATGCTATGGTTGTCCTGGTGGGGAATTTGGAGTCAGAAGAAAAGCAGATCAGGTACCACCCTCCAGTCTATGATAATTTGAGTCAGATGCATCTGATGAAGAGTACAATCACAGGGAAAGATATTTTGCAAAAGAAAAAATTAAAATAGCCTCTCAGAAAACACACAAAGACACACACACACACACACACACACCAATCAGTTATTTTAATTTCAAATTCCTTAGTTTGAATCTAAGTAACTTTAACATGCAGTTCCATTCTTCTATATTTCAGTGGAAAGAAGACTATGGAATTGAGAGTTTGGGGAAAGACTATGGAAAGAGTAGGTTATTTACCATCACAAACCACAACTGTGTCAACTTTTGCTAATGTTGAAAATAGTACCTGTGATAGGCAGCATCATGGCTCCCCAAAGACGTCTGTGTCTCAATCCCTGGATCCTGAGAATGTGTTGTCTTACATGGCAAAAAGAACCTTGCAAATGTGATTAAGTCAAGGAAATTGAGATGGAAGATTATCCAGAATTCCTGGTAAACCAAGTCTAACCGTGTGGGTCCTTAAAAGCAGAGAACCTTTCCTGGTTGTGGCAAGAGAGAGCTGTGACTATGGAAGGATGGGCAGAGGGAGCTGATACCACTGGCCTTTAAGGTAAAGAAAGCTGGGTGCTTGGGTGGCTCAGTTGATTAAGCGACTGCCTTCGGCTCAGGTCATAATCCCAGGGTCCTGGGATCAAGTCCCACATCGGGCTCCCTGCTCAGCGGAGAGCCTGCTTCTCCCTCTGCCTCTGCTTGTGCTCTCTCTCTGCCAAAAAAATAAATAAATAAAATCTTAAAAAAAAAAAAAAAAAAAAAGATGAAGCCAAGCAATGTGGATAGAAGCTGGAAAAGGCAGGAAAATGGATCCTCCTCGAGAGCCTCCAGAAAGTAATGCAGCTTGTTAACACCTGGATTTTAGCCCAGGGAGACCAGTCAGTGTCAGACTTCTAACCTATAGAATGGTAAGAATACATTTGCATTGTTTTAAGCCACTGGGTCTGTAGTAATTTGTTAGAACAGCCATAGGAAATTAACACAGTACCCATTTTAGAAACAAATTATATGGTTTGTTATAGTCGGACCATTCTTCAAAGGAGGGAGCGTTTGGAATTCTCCTTGCAGACTTCCAGATCCCAGGACAGTATGAGATAGGTTATCAATATGGCAACAATGTCCTAGAAGTCAGACTGGCCATGAGTTCAGTTTCAAATATTAAAAATTCTCCAGGAAAATATCAATCCTGGACCTCATGACAACCTCTCTGTTCACAGGTTTAGTAGTACACATATAGTAGTGAAAATGATTTCCAATTTGTAGGAGAAGAGACGGACAACAGAGACCTTAGATTTGCGCAAATGTGCATGCTCTGCTCTAGCAGTTTTGTAATTGTTTGCTGCCTGAGTCACTGCATTTCTGCGTCTTCAGTAAGTCTTGTGGTTTACTGAGGAAAGTACAGAGAGCAGAGCATTTTCTAGAGCTAAAAACAAACAGCAAACAAATGGGCTCAGGATCCTATTAATCATATCAGAGATCGGAGAGGGATAATATTTCAATGTAATTGGGGGGAAAAAAAGCACGTAATACTTTAAGAAAAAATGAAATTGTAGACCTTTAGGGTAAATAAAAAGGAAACTGTCCGGCATCTATCAGTCCAAAGAACTAAAAGTTAGAGTCACCCAAAAACTTCCTTACTTAGCTCTTGGAGCTTGAGGGTAGAAGGAAGGGAAGGTTTCAGTAAAACCTGCTCCGGGGAAAACTCGGCCATTTTAAAGAAATAAGAAATAAGAACATATGCCCACACCTCGAATGAGGGGCAACTTCATTTGTGGCGAATCCCCATGAAGTAGATGTTTTTTTAAAAATGTATTTCCCTTTTACAAAGATTTCTTCCGGAAGACAGTTACTACTAGAAGGACCCTGAGATTAGCACCAGAATTATGGTAACGGAAATCTCCTGCTATGAAAGATGTTTCCTAGGACAATTTGGCCCTGTGTGTTCTTTGGTATTGCTTTACAATTAGGGTAACTCAGTGACTTTTGCTTTTAAAAAAAAAGTAGTTGAAAGCACATTTGAACTCAACAGGAAATGTGACAAAATAACCAGCAATTATTCTTCCCAAAATGCAGTAACTGCAAACATGAAAGCTTAAGTTTTTATAGCAAGTGGGGGGAAAAACATCTTTTTTTTATTGAGAACACGCAAGCAGTTCATTCGCAGTTTTGTATTGTATGTTTTTGCCAATGTCACTTTTCCTTTATGATTTTTAGCCTGCTTTTGAGTCTAGATGTAGATAATATTTCTCAATACTGTCAGATAAGTGTATGTTAAATCGTATGAAATCAATCTAGGAAAGTCTTAATCTTTCGCTGGATAATCAACAGTGAAGTATTTTAGAGAATTCATGTTAAAGATAAATAGAATCCAGCAAATCTAATACGCCTTATTTAGTTCTTGCCATGCTGCTTGGCTTCATCCAAAATGAATAGTGTTGGCACACCTTGAAAAAATAGAAGGAAATACAGGTCAGGGAAGAAGGTCTAGCAGAAATTAGACTATCGCCTGTAGGGGGCAGCAGAGAGAGCTTCCTTGTTAGTGATAACGTCAACTGGAAAGGTTCAAGCCACCTTTTTTCTCAATGAAATCATGTGGTTGATTAAAATGTGATCACCACATAATGACTGAAGTTACTATGATCCCTAAGGAGAAACTCTCCTCCTTCCCTTTGTCGCCCTTAGCAGCCTATGGAACTTTGCAGTTATGTTTCCTTTCGAGAAATCTACAGCTGGGCTACAAGAGATTTGCAGTTATTAACAATTACACATATGTAAATGAAGGACAAATTTCAGAAAGCATGCCCTTCGACATTTAGTAATTGCAAAGTGAACACTTTTTCAGAGAAATGTAAACATTTTCTTTCATGCCTGGCTAACATTGATTGAGCATTCATTACGTGCAAAACTGTGTTCTAAGCACTTTATAAATACTTTTTATTACTCACAACAGCACTATGAGGTACCTACCCAATGTTATCTCATTTTGCAGATGAGATAACTGTGAGTTCAAAATGATCGCCATTTGCCCGAGGTCATACCCCAATACACGGTAGAGCCAATAGGTATAATTCTAAATATCCTGTGTCTCAATCACAACAGGAAACTGCCTGTGTGAAGTGGGGTGGAGGTAGGGGACTCAGTGGCCTTTTATTACTGCTGTCTCCATTTGTCTCAGCCACAGTGCTATAAGCATATATTCACGGCCAGGAAACCCACACTAAATGTGACTTCCGTGAGATGCTGGTCTCAGAGAGCTCCTTAGTCCTTCATATTAACAAATCAACACAGAGTTCCAAGGAGCTGAGTGAATATAGAAAGAGCCGAACTTCTACATGTCCTATTTTTACAGCAGCTTAGCTATGAGCAATTTAAGAGAGAAATAAATGGAGGTTTTTCCTTTCCTTCCTTTATTCATCCAACAATTCAAGAAACATTTATACAGACTTACTGTGTGCCAGGAAATGTTATAGGTTCTAAAGATCCAGTGGTGGCTGAGAAACAGGTTCCGCCTTCAGAAAGCTCAAAATCTAGTGAGGAAGCGAGAGAGAGAGGGAGTTTATTTACAAAGATGTGCCGTAAGCCCTATGCTGCATGAAAGCACAATGCCAGGAGTACAGACAGGAAGAATGTCTCACCCAGTCTGGAGGATAAGAAAGGTGCCTTAGAAGGGATAAAAGGATTTTTAACTTCTGGCATTTTAAGGTACTTAGTGAAAAGAGGTAAAAATAGCAATGAACAATAAGAAAAAAAAAAACTCAATTAGATTTTTGGAGACTTATACATGTTCTGCAGGCATGAATAAAAACTTGAATTACTAAAATCAATGAACAGATTGAGCCCTATGAGCTTCTCAAGGGACGGGAATGTGTCTTACCCAAATTCACACTGTCAGTGCTGAACACCCAGTGAGTTTGTGCAGCAGCTTCACTGCAGGACTAAATTCCCCCACGCAGGTGGGCTTGTCCTTGAACCTGACCTGCATCACCCAAAGCTCTTTTGGGGAATATTAAAAAAACAAGAGTTGTTAGGAAAACTGACCCCATTTACACTTCTTTTTTCAGGTGACCATCATAACTCTAAAAAGTGTTTACAGAGAAGAACCACTTGCCTCCAAATCCAGGTTGAGAATGAAAACTTATGCTAGACAGTGGAATTGAATCTGAGGTGAATTAGGGGAAAAAAAAAAAAAAAGAATTGACGTGTCAGGGTTCCTACTCAATCTCAGTTGATTCACTTCTCTCTCTTCCTTCTTTCCAGTTTTTCTCCCAGTGGGAGATTTGGGAGTGGAAATGGAAGAACAGGGAAGAGGTCAAGTTTGAAAGGAGAAATGGTAGCACAGGAAAAGTCTCTACAGACTCATTGTGGAATTGAATGCCCACTACAGAACAGAAATGTCAAGACACAGCCCTATACCTCCCAGCCTGCTCCCACCGCCAACAAATGTAAACACTTACATTAAAAAGAAAGCTCTTGACAGTCCGTTAAATGCCAGAACTCTAAAGATCAAGGGCACCCTCTTGTTTTAAGTTATTACAAATAGTTATTGTGGGGGCAGGGGGAGAAGACCCCACACTAAAATAACTTTTAACGTTTTCCTGTCTGTTTTTAATAATATTAAGTGTTATTTTTAAGATTACTCAACTTTTTTCAGAAATAAAAGAGTGAAAAACAACTGAATTTTATAAAACAAATACCAGCTATGCTAAATTATCACAGGATCTTAGCCTCAGGACCCAGAGTAATTGAACCAAACCCAACATGCTCAGGAAAATAAACCATTTTAATAAGGATTTAAAGCATGTCCTCTAACATCCATTCAGCTGAAGAGCCACCACACATATCACTGTGTGGGAAATGTATCAGGGAAAATGTATCAGGGAAAAGTGGGAAATGTATCAGGGAAAACTTTGTAGGATGGAAAGATGTCTCATAACTAAATTTTCCTTTAGAATGGGCTTGTATGTTCCACACCTATAATGTGGTACTGTTCATACATGTTAGACCTGTAGTGTTAAAATTTTATAGGAAAATTTTACAGTTCCTGAGCTGAGTATTAACTTAGAAATCAGCTGATACCAGGAACTCTTGGTTAACGGATCTGCATCGAGAAAAGTACGGAAATTAAGAGTCAGCATCTAGAAACGTTTACAGCAATCTGATAGTCGTTTTGCATCCGTTGCATTTCATAAAAAAACTGGGGATTAAATTGTTATGTCTTTGATTTTAACTTTATTTTCTGATCATTCACTTTTATTTCATTTCACAAAATTGTCAGTCCTTGAGAAGTTGGATTTTTTTTTTTAAATGGTCCTTCTATACAGAGTTTGAAGGCTGCTCTGGGGGTAATGCTGAGACACCTCCAGGACAGCGTGGGGCCGTGGGTATGTGGAGCAGCGGGTTCTCTGACCTTTGCTTGGGAAGAGCAGCATGCTACTAATCTGTTTTAAATATTGGGTGTCCGCAAGATATACGAGGGTTATAATGAAAATTGCAATGATATTATTTACATTGGAAAGAAAAAAAAGGAAGTCATATGCCTGGAGTTTCTCTCTCTAAACAGAGGGAGAAAATATACTGCTTTTATATCTTTATACCTCCCTCTTTCCCCTCACCTGTCTCCAGGGATGGAAGCACAGCCTAAAATACGTGACCAGGTTGAAGGAGAAACTATAATTTCAAAGCTTCTGCCTTGTGTTCTATGCTGTAGACACACAAAGTAGTTGATCCTTGTTTAGCAGAGCATCAGAGCCCATTTTGGGTAGGGGAGTAAAAAATGAAACTGATCTTCATAAGAACTATTGGAAGTTTGAGGGTTGTTGAAGGCTAAGGTGGTGAGGGAGAGAAAGTTCTGGGAAGATGACTTTGAGAGCAGAGCCTAGGTGAAATTTCCAGTAGAGAAAAAGGCTCTGGATTTTAGAACAGTGTTAATATTCCATTTAAATTATTGCCTGTGCTGCACTATTATATGCGGTAATTTCCCTCCATTAGCCTGAATCTTCAGTAAAAGTCAGCTTCATCCAATTGCTTTGCATTCATGAAACTCAGAGAAAGAACGAAATGGAGTGTCTATGAGTTAACTGGGTGTGCAAAGGAGGGTACAGGTGCAGTTTCCATTCTGAGGCAAATTCACAAGCTCATGGGGCAGCAGGGGCTGATGGGGAGAGACGGAGCAGAGACAGACTCCACAGAGACCAGAAAAGTTGACGAGAAATGCCCAGGGTCAACATGTGCTCCTGCCTCTCCCTTGGCCAATAATCCACAATGATAGTGGTTTCTCACTGAACTTCAGTTGGGAGTTCAAAACATTTATCTAGAATGTGAGAGAAGGCGTGGGATGATAATGCTGAGGGCACGGGGGAAGAGCGAGCTGAACTCAGTGGACTTAACATTGTCCAGCAATTCCTATGTGCCAAGTAGAAGAACTTTGTGTTTGTCATCTCATTCACTCTTTAAAGAGACCCTGGTGGTCGATAAGTATCCCATTTTACAGGTTTTCTTTTAACAAAGCTAAAAATGCAGTAGCAACAAATTGAAAGTCACTGAGTCCAACCTCCTTCATCTTCAGATGAGAAAATTGAAGTCCAAAGATAGTAAATTAACCCGATAGCACATGATAATAGGTGTCAGAGTCAAGTCTAAAAGAAGCCCAGAAGAACTGCTAGAGTTTTCTTCTTCCAATAAGAGAGCAGAGAAGGACTCGAGAGCATATTCCTGAAGAATTTAAATTTATACATGGGACGTTGGTTTTAAATGACAACTTGCTTTCATATCAACCTTATCAGAAAAGCTTCTCTTTTATCTACTCACCAGTTTGGATTTCTCTTCGTTCTCCTGGTCCTTCTTCTTTTGCTATTGTAAACACAGAAGAAACGTGTGCTCCTTTAGCTGATCATTCCCCTAAGAACATCCTATAATGGCAAAAGTATTAGCTAAAGGCAGCACTAGGTACATGGGTGAGCCCTATCTAGAGACTGACTACTTCAGTGTATACACTTACGAGACTCATCAGTTTCGTGGTACGTGCTGGGTCTATATCTTCCTCGTTAGGGAATTTTGTCTCGAGGTCTTGAAACTGAGTTAAATTTTGTGTTCGAAGTGAAGGGGAAAGTTGGTAAGTAAGAAATACCCTGTGTGAATTCAGTTGGGTGGACAGTCGATCACAAGAAGTTCCCTCTGTTTAATAGGTGTTGAGATGTCCTATTTGATAGTCTAGCACTCAGCGCCACACCCTGGCTTTCATTAAGGTATGAAAGAAACATTGTCCTGCCATCCTGATGATTCTTGATCTCACCCAGGGAAACGTTCTTTCCTGATATTTCATAAATCATAATTTATTTTCATATGTCCAGTTGATACACAACTTAAACAGTTCCCTAGACTCAGAAATGATGAGTTTGAGTCATTTCTTCTAGTTGGTATTTGATTTATTTTAGTCAAAGACTTGTAACATAATTGAGACCATAAAGATCATCTTACGGAAACTCTTTGATTACCCAGATGAGAAAGCTGTGCCTAGTGCAGAGTAGGTGCTCAATGAATGTTTATTGAACCATTGGACAGAACAAATCTGACTTGCTGGGTCACATCCCAGAGCTGTGATGAGAAACACAGTCTTGTAACTTCTTGTTCGGGTCCTTTCTACCCCATCACTGTCTCCCTTCAGCCTCAACACATGTCTATGAGCTGCTGCCTCATATGCTCATGAAGAGTGAAATTCCACGTAGAGGTGAGAGTCAGAGAGGGAGCCTTGGTTCCTACACAATTTACATCTGCATCTTTCTCAAGGGAAGAGATGGGAATCATCTTTAATAGAATGCTGAACTAAGCAGAAGTAGAGACAAGTGAGAACACTTTTTCCTTAACACATCACACACACACACACACACGCGCGTGCGCACATACACACATACACATACTCCGGTTGTGTATACCATTAAAATATGAAATGGATCTTCATTTCTGTAATATTAATTGATTTTGCTGTTATTTAATATTCCATCATTCCCAGCATGTATAGAACAAATACTTAAGCACCGTTACTTGAACAATTCTGTGAGCAAAAGCCATAGGCCACACGGTATCTCTGAGCCTTGTAATAGAGAAACATTATAACACATTTGTCCATAATTTTAATAAGCTGCTTTTAAGAGACAAAAAGAAATCAATACTTTCATAAGATCTGAAGCTTAATTGATGCAAAAAAAAAAAAAAGAGAGAATTCAGAAGTGAAAAGGTGACGTCAAGGGCTTCACACTTGGAAGAGGTGATTATTAAAAATAAGTAAAATGAAGGCAATAATTGCTTGAAGTGAATCATAAAATTGTGGGAATGATTTCGCTCACTTCACATCAAAGTTGTAAGGAGAAGGCACATACCAGAATCATTCAGGGAACTTTTCCATCAAACGTATATCATCTGCCTCTAGTTTAGTATACGACCATTTCCCCTCTATGTGTGTACTAAAAACTCCCCAAGCCATCAGCGAGAGGACCCCCCACTTCTCCTCCCGTTCTTGTTCGTGAGAGGATCTCGCACTTCTCCTGTTCCTGTAGTGAACATTATGAATTTAGCTGGAGTCACAGCATTAAGTGTAGCATGAAGTGGGGGAGCAGAAGGCTGGATGGATTCCTTGGAGGTGGTACAGCACACAGAAGAAAAAGATAACCCCAGATTTAACAAAGTTGCAAAGAGAACCAAGGAGCTGGAATTTATCAGGGTTTGTTACCTGCCAGGTAGGACACAGTGAGCACTATTTAGGTACTAGTTCATTCATTAATTTGCTCTCTCTTCATTTCACGAATACTTATTAAGGGCTAACCGTAGGCTGTGTGTGCAAGGATATCCCACGTAGGTTTGCTCTCTCGCTCCATGGAGTTTGCATGGTACAGTAGGGGACATATCCATTCAACCAGGGGGAAAATGTGAAAATGGAAAATTTTAAATCGTAGAATGATGTGATCTAACATGTGTTCTTAGAAGATGGCTACTGTATAGTGAATCATTTGGGGAGGACAAAAGTGAAAATGGGCAGATTAATCAGGAAACTATTGCAAAAATTCAGGTGAGAAACAGTGGAAAGGGGGCTGAGGTGGTGGTATGAGAGATTTCCGGAGGTCAGCAGGACTTGGGTAAGGACTAGATCTGAGAGAAAGGGAAAGGGAGGTTTTGAAAAATGATTCCCAGAGGCCTCGCTTTCACCTCACTGGGTGAATGGAGCTGGTGGTTTAACTGATGTGGAAAACATTGGCTTAGAGAAGATAAAACATTCAAGTTTCGTCAAGTTCATCTTTAGATGCATGTGAAATATATAAATGATAAAGTGGATATATGAGTCTGGAATTCAAAAGTGAGGTCTGGATCAAGGGTATAAACTTTTGAGCCACTACCATATTGACGGTAGTTACAGCCGCGGGAATGAATGCAGTCACCAGAGGAGAGAGAGAAGCAGCAAAAAGGAAGAAGGATGAGATCAAGCATTTAGGCATAAATCCACCCACCCCCGGGTGTGACTTGGTCATTCTGCTGTTTGGTAGCTGTCGCCTCCTCTTTCTATTTTCGCCCATGGGACTTCTGTGCGGTGCTTATCAGATCTCACGCGTACTACATGGCTCTGGACCTTTTGTATTTTTCGTTTATTGCCTTTTATGCTGCATTCTGGGTACTTCTCTCAAATCTGTCCAATTTCATAGTCACCTGTGTCTAATTTACTATTTAGCATGCTCACTGAGTTTCGATTTTCTTTCTTTTTTTTTTTTTTTTAGGAGATACGAATGCTTTTATTACTGAGATTTCCTTTAGTTTATGAACATATTTACACCCACAGCCTAATTCTGCTTTATGCCAAAGGATGGCGACTTTAAGCCTGGGAGAGGCTTATGAAATCCAAAGGCAGAGAAACAAATGATGGCGAAACAAGAAAGGAATTTCTTTCAGCGAGGCCCACACCGGAAGACAATGGACCAGTGTCCCAGAGGCTGTCTCCAAAGTGCTGAAAATACTTCTAGGTTTATACGAGGAAAATGTGGGACAAAGGAAAATGTGGGACAAAGGCTGGTGGGTACTGCCAGCTGGGTGGTCAAGGTCATGTCAATCATTGTCTCAGGGGTCTTGCTGGCATCCGTCAGGACAGTCCTTATTGCTTGAGGGGCAGTTTCAGTTCACATCATGAGATGCTTGGCCCCTCAGGTCTTTTGCCTGAGTTAAAAGATAAGCTGGAGAGAGGAACTGAATCAATTAAAAAGTACAGACTGAGGTCAAAATGGAGGTAAAGTCCTGTATCAAAGTGAAATCTGTCTGCCTTCCCTTTCAGGAACCAGGAACCTCAGGAGGCATCCTTCTAACCTATCTTCCAGCCTGAACACCTTGCTGCCTTAGCGACCTCCTGCCATGAAGCAAGGCTTCAAATCCCCTTCTTGCAGACTCCACAGCATCATAAGTGAGTCTTGTGTCTTGTGCGCAAATCCCGCTTCCCCCCAACAGAGACCCCATTTTCTCTCCTGGTTCTCTTCTTACATCACTCTTGGACAAGAACATCCTAACTTATTTGGTCTCTCTTCCACTTGAGGGCTGAGCATCAGATTCTCTTTAACATTGTCCTTCAAGAATGCTGACGCTCCATTGTCAAGAGGGGCTGCCACTGTTTACCACATCTTCCTTCCACATCTCTGTGACACAGACTCGGGCTGTTCGTGTTGTTAAGCAGGGGGCACTGGACTCCACAGCAATTCAGTCTCAGGAGAGGAAGTCAAATTTCACATCTACTTGATTGAATTCTATATTGTTTGGATCTTTTATATCAAATATTGTAATATCTCACCTTTAGGATAAAAAATTAAAAGTAATGACATATTCTGAAGGCACCCTGCTAGACAGAGAGTAGAAGGAGGCAGCCCAGGAGTACACATTCTACATCTGAAAAGGAAGATATAACATTGTAATTTTTAAAACAAGACATTGTATACAATCAAATGTTGTCTGTACTATCTTGGCCAAGTATGAAAGTGGGCAAATGTTTCTGTCCAAAGTCATGTAGCACAAATACACTTGAGGTTCTTGCTGGAAAAAAAAAAAAAAACAACAAAAAAAAACTGCTCACACTTCTCTTACCCAACCCTAAAACACAAATGAGAAAACAGATGATTTAACTATATATAATTAATTTAAATGTTGCTGAAAATTTCTTAAAAGGAAATAGTGGCAGTAGCATTTAAACAAATAGTGAGTAGGGAATCCAATAGGAAAAGAGCAGATCCTATACAGACATTAAATCACATTTGTCAAATAAAAGTGAAGTTAGGACAGTAACAAATGAGTCAGTGAGGCTTTTATATTTTCAGCCAAAGCACACAGGGCATATCAAAAAGAGGGCATTGCTTTCATAAACCTGGATCAGTAGAATGAAATAGTATATATGTCTCACAGAATGGAGGGTATTCAGGATAACGTTAGTTTCTGTGGCAAATAAAGCCAGAAATGTCTACTGACCCGAGAACAATAGAAATGAATATCTTACTCACGTTTACTAGGTGGGTGAGCAGAGGTTGGCTGCTCCTCTTCCGCATGATCATTCAGAGAAGCAGGATGATGGGAGCTCTGTCTTCATCAATAGGTGGTTTCCAGGGGAGTCTCCTGGGACTCCCCTTCTAGCCAGAAGGAGGAAGAAGAGAATGGAGATGCGCTTATGACAAGTTGATCTGGTCCAGGTCTGCGTGCGAGTGGTATGTATTTCCTTCCATATTCCCTGGCTACAGCTCAGTCACCAGGACATACTTACTAAAAGGGCAACTGGGGAATATGCTCTTGCCTGGGAAAAACAAGAAAACATGTATTTGATAAGCAGCTAGCATCAGTAAGAGTAAAGGAGAATTACCTTCTCTGTAGATTGTTACGAACAGAACAGCTCTTCACCTGATTACAATAGTATGTATGCAGTGCCGCTTTGGACATAAGCATGACTTCACCAAATATTCTCCAAAGGACGACAGCCTAAAGCCATGACAGTTGTTTCTTTCCTTCTGTCTTCATATGAGGGCCTGACTTCAACTTTGATGGTGGGGCATCCACTTCAAAGGTACCTACGAAATGCATCGCCAGCCACACACCAGATAAAGAGCTAGGCTGCCTTCCCACTGAGGCTCCTTTGTTTTAGAGATCTTGGTCAATATCCGTAACTGACCACTTGGGCTGCTTGCTTTTTCTCCTCCCATGCTTGAAATTTCCGCTCTTCTGTTTAAAATTCACCAAAAAAGAGTGAGTCTGTGCCCTCCACCTCCATGAAAACAGAATCCCCAATCCAAGTACTGTCTACTCACTACCTTGCTGTGTGGTCCCAGGTATACTGTGTAATTTCCAGGTCTTGTAAGTAATAAGCCTTTCTTTCTCCTTCCTTCCTTCCTTCCTTCCTTCCTTCCTTCCTTCCTTCCTTCCTTCCTTCCTTCCTTCCTTCTCCTTCCTTCCTTCCTTCCTTCCTTCCTTCCTTCCTTCCTTCCTTCCTTTCTTTCTTTCTTTCTTCTGAAGTTTTCTGATGGTTGTTGCTGCAAGGCATCTTGCAATGCTAAGAACCACAAGGTTGGCCTAGTCCTCACATGGGTGTGGGAAGGGGAGATGTCTGTGGGCAGCTGGTTTGGCCCAGGTGAGTGTCCCTAAGCTTTTCTAGCCCACAGCACTGGTACCAGTGGGCCAAGAGCAACACACAACCCTTCAAGTCTCCTGAGTTTTGGAAAGGTGCTTGTATTTCTGTTTAAGGAGAAAATAACTCATAGAAGTAGTCCATGTGTAAAAGAGTTTGAATGGCGCAATTGGGAAATTATAGAGAGATTTATGTTGGCAGGGGCTGTGGAAGGAGGTAAGTTAGAGTGGAAGGATGACAAAGAAGAGGGGGAGACTCGGGGGGGAAGGACAATGAAAGGGTGAAGGAGAATGTTCTTATTTTTCTGTGAAATGCTGAAAAAAAAATCTCAAAACAGCAATGAAAAGTGTTCCAAAAATTAAGAGAAAATATCACTGTCCATTCAGTGCCACTTACTCCTAACCTTATAAATGTCATGAGCAAGAAGAGTTGCAAATACACACATACTCAGACTCACGCTTGGGAAGCCTCTACCACACTGGCCTCAGAACCGCCCGGGGTGGCCAGTAAATCAGAGCCCGTAACACGATATTTACACTAGGCTAAGTGTGCTGAAATCCCCTGCTTACTGTGACAATTTGAGGGCCCTTTTTAAATAATACCTTAATTTATTTTGATTGCTTTTTTCCCTTTCTCTCTTTCCCTCTCTCTCTCTTGGAATCCAGGTCAAACCAGTCATTCTATCGTTACTTTGAAAAGATTAACTTTCTTAAAGAATTTGAGGCTTTTAACTCTAAAAAAAAAAATCATGAATCTTGTGGGTAGGAGCAATCCAAAGTTCTGAACCTGCCCATATCCTTGCTTGTTTGAAAAATTTAAATAATGATGCCAAACCCACACATGACCTCAATAACCAAAGTCAAGCAAAACTGCTAATACAAGATTTTTTAACTCCTTCTAAACCTGGACTTTTATCGTGTTTGCAGCACTTTATCTGCTGCTTTGTTTTTGTTAGGCTGGCATCAAAATGATAGGTTCTAATGGGATCCATTTAGACCTTGGAAATACATCATCAGTTAGAAGGTTGTTCACTAGCATTCTGGAAGCTTCCCTTCGACGATAGCAGCCCATGTCAGCTGACAGAACTGCAGGCTTGTGGCCCAGACGTCATCTGAATCTCTGCAGCATCCGTGAAACTTACTTCTACAAGAAACAGGCAAACTGTAGATGGAAGATAAAAACTTTAGTGTGACTGACTGTCCTTTCCAGCTCCACTGGCTCAAAGTAGCCGGCCTAACCTTTGCCTTTTGGTTTTAGTCAATGGCAGCCGCTGGAGCCAAAGTTAATGCCTCAGTGTCATGGCTTGGCTAGATTCATATAACTTCTGCTCCAGTTTTTCATAGAAATGCCTCAAGTTAACCTGTCTACTGAAGACATGCCATACACAGCATGGGAAGAACTATACGCCATCAGCTACTGATGATTGAAGAACAGTCTCACAGAATTTGGAAAAGGATGGAGGAACTCCATTCAGATACAGACACGTTATTATAGCAAAGGTATACCATGGGCTGAAGCCTTTGGCAAAGGATATTAGTGGCATGTGGATGGACCATGTGAAAAAAGATCTAATGTCACTGAGGATAGTGATATTTCTTTAAAACAGGGGAAAATGGTTTATATGTCATATTCTATTTGTAGATTAATACTATACGTAGTTATTCAATAAAAGTTCTTACATTTTGACTGAATTTTTCTACCTATAGGTTTATCGAAGAAAGTTATTTGGTCACCTTTAAAAGTGGGAAACAAAGAAAGTTTTTAAATTAGGTATTATCATGTCCGTTGATTTTTTGAACCAAAATATATTTGGTCTCACAGATGCATGCACAGACCTGTGGGGTTTTTTCTATCTATGCCTAGTTGTAAGGTCCAACAAAGGTCAATTGGGAAAACAAGGAATTTGTTTCCTTAGCTTATGGATTTAGGTTTATAAAGATAGGCTGTTGAGAGTTGCTATTTTTTTTTTAATGTGCTTTCATGATTTAGAATAAGTTGCCATTAGAGGATGGGGTAGGCAGAATAATGGCCCCTCAAAGTGGCCTATGTTCTAATCTTTGGAACAGGTGAAAATGGTAGGGACGTGGTAAAACATTCCCATATTAATATGCAGTCAAGCTATGTATCTATTAAATGGAATTATAATTGTTAATCAATTGACTTAAAAATAGAGATTATCCTGGATTATTTGAGTGGGCCAAATGCAATCACAGGGGTCCTTAAAAGTGGAAGAAGGAGGCAAAAAAGGAAGTTAGTAGTTTTGTGAGAACTACTCAACCCACTCTTGCTGGCTTGGAACACAAGAGGAAGGAGGCCATGATTCAAGAATGCAGGTCAGCCCCTGGCCACTATACACAGCCTGCCCTAGAGCTTCCAGAAGAGAATGTGGCCCTATGGAAACCTTTATTTTAGCCCATTAAAAGCAATGTGGAACTTCTAACTTAAAAAATAATAAATCTGTGGGGGTTTTAAGCCATGAAGTTTGAGGTCATTTGTAACAGCAGAAATAAAAAACTAATAGAAATGCTACCAGGGTGATACAGAATATCAATACTCAAGGGAAAAAAATAGATTGTAGCCCCAGAGTAGACTGAGGTAATATAGCTCAACTTCATGCCATTCACCTTGAATCCTGCCTAAATATATTACAAACCTTTAAAATGTCTATAACTAAACTTTGATGAAAAGAAAACAAAATCCTTTGGAGAGAAATAAAGAATTTTAAATCAGAGGGAAAAAAATTTTGCATAACTGATGGGATTTTGAACCAGATGCAAAAATCCTACTGGTAGCGGGAATAAAATGTTCCAGGATAACAAAGGAGAAATTAGTTATACCTTGAGTATGCAAGGGAGACCTGCATGGTGGTTGGCACATAAATTGGGCCTACAAAGGGGAATGGATTTTCACCAGGTGCATGAAGGAAGGCAGAAGGGCATTGTAGACAGAGATCAAAGACGTCTGGCATGAGAGTAGAAAGTGCGTTCCAGAACCCACAGTGTGCTCAGTGTGGAATGAGTTAGAGTTTAAAGGCAAAAGCAGATTGGGTCCAGATTATGCAAAGTCTTGGATGTGTCCCTAAAATGTTTTGACTCTCTTATAGGCCAAGGTTCACAAACCAGAAGTCTGCAGATGTGGTTTAGTTGTCTCTCACAATGTTTGTGCATGTGTGGGTTTGGGTTTTTGTTTTGTTTATAATTTACAAAACTAAAAACATTTTAAAAATTGTGAGACCTCACATAAAATTCTAGACTTCCAGCTTTGCTTGGGAAAAGAAAAAGAAGTAACAGAGATGATTTGGCCACACTGGGCTTCACTTGACCACAAATGGCTGGAAGTGAGTAGCAACTGACCCTGTAGTCTATGCATGTCCTCTGCAGGCCACCACAATTTCTAAACTTTCCACCACTCCCTACTGTGTGGTACCTTTCTATTTCACAAATATTTGTACTTGCTGGACTTCCACAGGCATGTGTGTTTGCGAACCCTGGTTACCAAGTGGTAACTAACCCCTGAAGGATTTTAAGATCGAATCTGTGCTTTGGGAAGAAAACCCTGGTAGCAATTTTAAAATATCCTCTGCATTCTGATGGCACATTATGTGCATTTCTGTCATCAGACTTGCAACATTGAGTTCAAATGATCTATTGATGTGTTTGTCTTCCCTGCTAGACAGTGAAATCTTGTGAAGGGTCAGAGATATTTCTTATAAATTGCTGTTACTATTCCTGGATGATTGTGTAAATAATGATTTTTAAATATTGTAAAGCACTAGACAAATGTTTAATAAACATAAATACATTTTAAGTCTTACCCAGATCCTTCTAATCACAAAGATCCTCTCTTTGTGATCTGTGATAGCCACTGTGCTACGTATCTTGCAGTTCTGAGGCACTGGGAAACTCCAATGGAAAAAAAAAATTGAAATAAACCATAATAATACTATCGAATCCAGTCTGAATAAGTATAGGTACTCATATCACTTCCCTGGTCACCTCTCTGCCCTCTTCCATAGATAATACACAAATACATTAAAATCCACTTAGTACGAGAGCTCCTCTGATAATAATGCGTTATATTGCTCCAGCAATTATGTAAAGAGGGAGAGTAGCTTAATTTCAAATGGCTGGCCCATTTGAGGCCGCACATAAAAATGGCATCGTGTGAAAGCTCGGTCATAGTGTTAACGGATCATGAACATATCCATTCAGCTAAATGAACCACTTTTCTTTTTAATTTATAGTAGACAAATAAGCTTTAGATCACTTACCCACAGAGAAAGTCATATTATTTGGGAATAAAATTAAAAGCAAAGCAAGAAAATTTACCCTACCAGTCTTTGAATTTACATACCCAGGTTACCATTGGACAAATTAACTGGCCATGTCCCAGGTATTAATATGCAGTAAAGCTATGTATCTATTAAATATGGATACATACCTTTAAAGTGAAACTTTACAGAATTCTAAGGGCACTATAGAAATGGGATCTTTTGTGAAGGCAAAACCAAATACTTTTGGTTTGGGACTGCAAAACACTTCGCGTCGTTATAGACTAGGGAGGGCCACCAATTTAAAATGGCTAGTGACTAGGAATCTATTGACTTAAAGTCTTTAATGAAAAGTCTGGGAACACTGTCATATCAGAATACGGTGTTGGGGAAAGAAGAAGGCTTTAATCAAAATCTTAATAGATGAATCCTTTTCTGCAGAAAGAGTCCACTGTCAAGGAAGCTAATTTCTCATCCAAGACATTCTCTGAATGCTTACTCACGAAACAGCCCCTGAAAAAGCCACCGTAACTCAGGCACCCAATAAATAACATGCCAAAATCAATACAAGGGACAGGGAGAACATTGCCTGCCTCTTTAATTTGTCCCTTCACTCATTCCATTCTTTAGTCCTTTCCTCTTCGGTCAAGGAGACCCATTGCACATAGACATGTGAGAACAGGTGGAGAGAAGAACAGAAAAGGAAGAAAATACTCAATTCACACAATCTCAGATAAGCAACAACAAAGAAAGTTGTCAGAAGCAGGACACTGGTCAATTGTGCCCCAGAATCCAATGCAGAGTAAGGGGGTAAAAGCAAGTGCACGGTCAGTGGGTACAATCCAGAGAATATTTTCTGGAGGAATCGATTTAGGATTAGAGGGACAACTTCTGTGACTATGTGATGGTCTTCCCAGTGTAACTTTCAGGACCCTGTTCAAAGAAAAAACAGGACGAAATGTATTTTCTTTTCTTCTGCAGTTGCTCTCTGTCCTCACCTGTTATGGTATTTTTTTTTTTTTTTTTAATTTGCTGTTAATGTTGTGCTTTCTCAGGCACAGGACTAACATGAAGCAACTCCAGATCTTCACAGGTGCCCCAGGCCCTGCACAACACAGCACACAAAGTGCTTGTGCCCAGCCCGCCTCCCCTGACGTGGTGCCCAGGATCCCACGGGAGCAGCGCTAAGAGGCAGGACCACGAGTGAGCTGAGGCTTCAGGCCACTGGCGCATCTCCATTGATCCTTTGGACTTCACTTACAAAACACAAATTCAAAGATAAAATTATGAAGAATTTCCAGATGAAACCTTAAACCCTATTCATGGTTCCTTCTCAGACTAGGCCCAGGGCAACCACATGGTCACATGCCATGTAGCCAGCCCTGTGGTAAATCAGCCAGTCCTGAAAGACCTCCCAAATTCTCACTAAAATCAATGTAAACATAACCATCCCAACCCCCCCAAAATAAGAATTATAGAATCAAGGGGGAAAGAGAGGGAGAGGCAGAGCAGAAGTTACCATGAACTTCACTGTTATGTAAAACAACTTGAAGATAAAAAAAAAAAAAGGACGATAACACAGTTCTACAAAAAGTGAATGGAAATAAGATCACATGTGGATATATCCTGGAAATATTTTTATTTTAAGAATAAAGAAAAATCCTATACCTAGCCAGATACAAAAATATAAATTGTCTTAAAAGCTGCCACAAAGAAATAAAAATCATCCTGACCTTACTTAGATGACCATCAATGTTAAAAGATGGAAGATTATTCCAGAACATGATTTGTGGACATTAGTGGCAAAATGTGGGGGCTTCTATCCCTGGTCAAATTGCTACCTACTAAAGCAAGAGAAACCCATTCCTATATGCTCAAGTAACAAAATTATATGTCATTCATATATTCTTCAGGGGAGGTGGGAGAACTATTTGAAATGTACTCTATCTGGCTACGACATTAACAAAAATCAGGGTATCAAGAATGTGAAAATTGTTTTATTAGAAGCCTTCTAGCGAGTATTAAAATTAAAAATAGAGTTAAGTATAAATAATCTTTTTCTAAATCGGTGTTTAGATTTTAATTCCCCCAGAAATAGACCCTGAGGTGTGGATTTGAGAGCAAATATTTTATTTGGAATGTCAGGAAACACGTCAAAGAACGCGAGAGAAAAGAAAGGCAACCAATACAGAGTGGGCTGTCAAGCCAGTTACAATGAGGATAAAACTAGAGTTGAATCCCACAGGGAAGTTCTGACAAACTATGCAAAATGCATGGCCCAGAGTCACTGCACCCAAGAGTTGAGAGAGCGGGGACACTCACACGCCAGTGTCCACTAGTCATTGGTTGAGAGCTACAGGACGGGGTTATTGGGCCCCACTTCCAGCCTGGAGGCTGGACAGAGCTCCCTGGCAGCTTCGGGGTGCAGCCGGAAGTGGCTGTCACCAGGAACACACTGCAGTGGGAAGGTCTGAGGGATGTCAGCGACCACAGACGGCGCCGTAGTCTGCTGAAGTCACCGAGTGCAAGCAGCCCCAACCAATTCTTATGGTGGCGGGAAAAAAAAATGCAGAGCATAGGCTGATTCACAGCTCCAGATAAAACCTGTAATACTAGAAAGTGAAAAAGGGTAGAGAAAACACAGCGAAGAAGCCAAACTCCTTATTGCTTACAAAGGAAAAATACAAAGTTACCGTCTATTGAGAATTACAGAAATATAAGCTTGGGTTAACCTTGCACTTGAAAAATTAAGGGCAAATACAAGCGAATAAAATACTAGTTATTTTCCATCCCTACTGTCACAAACAAAAAGAAACAAATGGGCACGACTGGGTGGTTCAGTCGGTTAAGGGTCTGCCTTCCACTCAGGTCATGATCCCGGGGTCCTGGGATTAAGCCCCGAGTCGGGATCCCTGCTCACAGGGGAGTCTGCTTCTCCCTCTCCCTCCCCCCGGCTTGTGCTCTCTCTTTCTCTCTCTCTCTCACTCACTCTCTCTCTCAAATAAATAAAATCTTTAAAAAAAAAGAAAGAAATGTATCATAACACAAAAGAAAAGCAAAGTAGAACAGAGTAACACCAAATGTTTCCATTGTAACTGGACGTCTGTGTGAACACACTGCTCTGTCAGAGAGCAAAAGTTGTCCTTTATGTGTTAAAAATTCCTATATATGCTGCTTATGAGAAATATGTCCCAATCTAAGTATTATAAAGCTTAAAAATAAATAAGACACAATACGTAGATGTAATGCCAGGTTGAAGAGGAAATGTTTTCCCGTAAGGAATATACCCAATAATGCAAAGTATGCCATCATAAAGTAATAATTCATTGTGTTTGTTTGTTTGTCTATTTATTTACTTATTTATTTTCCTTTTTTATTTTTTAATTTTTTATTTAAATTCAATTAGCCAACATAGACTACATCATTAGTTTCTGATGTAGTGTTCAATGATTCATTAGTTGCGTATGACACCCAGTGCTCATCATATCACGTGCCCTCCTTAATGCCCATCACCCAGTTACCTCATCCCCCCACCTACCTCCTTTTCCACAACCCTCAGTTTGTTTCCCAGAGTCAGGAGTCTCTCATTGTTTGTCTTCCTCTCTGATTTCTTCTCATTCAGTTTTCCCTCCCTTCCCCTATGATTCTCTGTGCTATTTCTTATATTCCACATATGAGTGAAACCATATGATAATTGTCTTTCTCCGATTGACTTATTTCACTTAGGATGATACCCTCCAGTTCCATCCATGTCGATGTAAATGGTAGGTATTCATCCTTTCTGATGGCTGAGTAATATTCCATTGTATATATGAACCACATCTTCTTTATCCATTCATCTACTGAAGGACATCTCAGCTCCTTCCATGGTTTGGCTATTTGGACATTGCTGCTATGAACATTGGGATGCATGTGCCCCTTCTTTTCACTACATCTGTATCTTTGGGGTAAATACCAGTAGTGCAATTGCTGGGTCGTAGGGAAGCTCTATTTTTAACTTCTTGAGGAATCTCCATACTGTTTTCCAGAGTGGCTGTACCACCTTGCATTCCCACCAACAGTGTTAGGGGTTCCCCTTTCTCCACATCCTCGCCAAAATTTGTTGTTCCCTGTCTTGTTAATTTTAGCCCTTCTGACTGGTGTGAGGTGGTATCTCATTGTTTTGATTTGTATTTCCTTGATGGCAAGTGATATGGAGAATTTTTTTTATGTGTCTGTTGGCCATTTGGATGTCTTCTTTGGAGAAATGTCTGTTCATGTCTTCTGCCCATTTCCTGACTGGATTATTTGGTTTTGGGGTGTTGAGTTTGAGAAGTTCTTTATAGATCTTGGATACCAGCCCTCTATCAGTTATGTCATTTGCAAATATCTTCTCCCATTCCGTAAATTGCCTTTTAGTTTTGTTGACTGTTTCCTTTGCTGTGCAGAAGCTATTTATTTAAGGGGTTTGCCGATGTGACATGAAATACTGTCTTGGATGAAGATAACATAAAACTCATAATATGCCACTGTAATGAGGACATTGATGAGAAACTGCTTAATGAACATCATCAATTCAGAAGAATCTAATACAAAAACGAACTTGAAATGCCCTGAAACCTTACAGCTCATGTAACTGAGGCTTCCTTAAATTTGACATTCATATCACTCTGCCAAGCAAGTGCTGTGTGGATGAAAGAGTAGTAAAGAACAATTGCTATGGATCATACCAGAAGCAATGAAGCTAGCTTTCTCTTCTCTATAGACAATATTTTAAGATCTATTCAAAGTATAGAAAATATTATAGAAAGAAGTAATCTAAGAGTGTGTAGGAAAGAAAATGAAGGAGAAAAGTTAATATGGAGTATTTCAGACAGCTAATTAATAAAAACATGAAGTGAATTTTCCTGATTTTGTGATGTTTGTGATATTTATTGCTGTATTTTCCTTTTTCATTCTAAATAAACATTCACTAACATAATTCAATGGCATTTGTGATTTTGTGTGTGTGCATGTGTGTGTGTGTGTTTTCCTGAGCCCACCACTGAAGGCAAAGCTATGCCCCTCACCTCTACCACCAGGGGCCAGCAGCTCATTTCATCTTCTTCACACCACTTGTCAACATTTAAAATTTCCTTGCCTTTTTTTTAAATGTGTATTGTTTATAGCTCTCCAACCTGCCCCCCAACACATGGGATACAATATGCCATCATGTAGCTGTGTTTTTCACTGTGAAACCCCTACCTCATACAACAGTGTTAGTCAGCCAACGACTGGTGAACAAATGCATGGGAAAAAGAGAGGAAGAAAATATATACCAGTTTGGCCTTTTTTTAAATGACCACCTCTGAGCGGTGAAATTATACATGGTCTTTTATCTTCAATTTTATGTTTGTATGATTCTTCAGGTTTTCTGTAGACACATAATCAGGAAAAACAAAACAAAAACCTGAAATACAACAGGGGAAGGCTGACCTACAGTAGTGATACATCCAAAAAAATTATGCATCTATTAAAAGAAAGAATGAGTGGGGCGCCTGGGTGGCTTGGTCGTTAAGCGTCTGCCTTCGGCTCAGGTCATGATCCCAGGTCCCGGGATCGAGCCCCACATTGGGCTCCCTGCGCGGCGGGAAGCCTACTTCTCCCTCTCCCACTCCCCCTGCTTGTGTTCCCTTTCTCGCTGTGTCTCTGTCAAATAAATAAAATCTTTAAAAAAAAAAAAAAAAAGAAAAGAAAGAATGAGAAAGATCTTGGTACCGATATGAAAACATCTCCAAAATATATTCGTGCCAGACAGTGTATAAATCTGAAGTGGGCAACCATCCTCATTTGTCCAGGGATGAGAAGTTTCCCAAGACTTGGGAACTTCGGTGTTAAAACTGGGCAAGTTCTGGGCTAGCAGGCAAGGGTGGTCCCCCTAAGTCCAGCCCTTTTCTCTTTAAAATTAGTAGGAATTAGAATACAAGTTCACATTAATTTGTATATGCATGGAAAGCCTCAGGAAGGATACACAAGAACGTAACCATAATGCTTGGCTGTTTTACCTTTGGTGGGGGTGGGGTAGATGGAGCTTTGAGACTGAAGAGAGTTATTTCATTGTGGGTATGTTTTTAAATTTTTGACCTATGTGAATTTGATAGCTATTCAAAAATTAAACAGGCAAACACATAAACAAAAACAAATAAAAATAACCCCTCCCAAGAGAGTCAGAAATGAGAAGGCAATCTGTTTTGTGGGGGCAAAATATGTACTTTCCCTCAGCAAAATGTCTAGGTAATTTATATAGTTGAATGACTTGGACACTTTCTTGCAAAATATATATTTTTTATAACTTTTGCCATCCAGCTTTAGGATAATGAATGTAATGCAATGTCCTGCCCTTTGAGAACGAAGACTTGCAGTCTGTCTTGCCCTGCCTGGTCAAAGAGAGCAAGTCTGAGCTGCACTGAAATTTCTAAATTGCATAGAGTGTAATTCAGACCTACTATCTGAAGGAAAATAGATTGTACACAAACCAAACAAGCCCTTGAGCAACAGGATATTTACCTCAATTTGAATATGCAACCTGTATCACAGATTCTTTTTTTTTTTTTTAAGATTTTATTTATTTATTTGAGAGAGAGAGAATGAGAGAGAGAGCACGTGAGAGGGGGGAGGGTCAGAGTGAGAAGCAGACTCCCTGCCGAACCAGGAGCCCGATGTGGGACTCGATCCAGGGACTCCAGGATCATGACCTGAGACGAAGGCAGTCGCTTAACCAACTGAGCCACCCAGGCGCCCACAGATTCTTCTTTATACCATTCATGCACATTTCCATAAGTCTCTGTAAAACATTAGGACTTAAAAAAACTTAGGACTTAAAACTTAGATGTCAAATTCATATTTTTTCCAAAGTGTTTGTTTCTCCATTATTTGGGGACAGTAGAGAGAGGGGTGGAGCAACAGAAACAGTAGGAGTAGTTCCTAAAACAACGTGTGCGTGAATGTGTGTAATTGTGTGCATGTGTTCTTGCTGTTGAACCGGGAGCACCAGTGGTGGAAGTCCCAGTCCAAAGGCCGGAGACCAACGTCCCAACTCAAACAGTTAGGTAAACAGAGTACATCCTCCCTTCCTTTGTCTCTTTGTTCTGCTCAGGCCCTTGAGGGCTTCGAGGATGCCCACCCAGACTGGTGAGGGCAATCTGTTTTACCCCATCTACCGAGCAATGTTAATCTCATCCAGAAACACCCTCATAGACACATCCAGAAATAACATTTAACCATGTATCTGGGTAACGCATGATCCAGGCAAGTTAACACATAACATTAGCCCACACAGTGGAGGTCAAGGGATGTATAGAAATGAGTAAGATAAGATCTCTGCCTTTAAGGAAAAGTGGTGACTATCCACCTGCTAAAAAGACAGGTGTCACAATCCTGGACGTGGCTGAGCAGGATCTAGTTAGATTGTCCAGATAGCACAGACTGGGAGATGCCAGACGTGGAATTGGACAGCTCGTCTGAGGCAGAGACTGCTTTATGTAGGTGGAAAGACCGTGTGGAGGTGCTCTGAGGGTATTCAGTGCCCCCAGAGAAGAGAACAATGGATAAGGGGGTCAGTGCAGTACTGAAGTAGCAGCAAAAACATGGAAATGCAAGGAGACTGAGTCCTGGCAAAGGAATCGAGGAGCAGCCGTTACCTGTGCATGAGCAATCAGCTCCAAGGTGTCCGTAGATGAGAACTGGACCTGGGCAGGGATTCATCTGCCCAGGCCCAATCTGTTCCCAAAGTAGGATAGAGGTGTGGCGGTAAAGTCCGAAGCGGGAGCTGATCCCCGATCTACGAGGCACATTTTTAGACTGGGATTCAGTCTAAAATGTGGGAGCAGATAGAAACTAGTTACCTCAAAATTTACCTCACATACACGAAAATATTTCAAAGAGGATCACAGTCCAAAACACAAACTAAAACTATAAAACTTCTAGAAAATAAATAGGAGAAAATTTGCATAATTCTGAGCTAAACAAATTATACAAGATGCAAATATTAATCAACATAAAAGAAAAAATGATAAATTGGATTTGATTGCAACTAAAAAGTCCTGCTCTTCAAAAAACACCGTTAAGACAAAATGAAACTGCAAGCTGCAATTCATAACATGTGTATTTAAGAAATGAATTGTATTCAGATATATAAAGAATTCTACAACTCAGTAAGGAGACAAACAACCCAATAAGAAATTTGCAAAACTTGACTAAAATTTCAGAAAATAGGGCACCTGGTTGGCTCAGTTAGTTGGGCGACTGACTCTTGGTTTCCACTCCAATCTCATGGGTTGTGAGATCGTGCCTGTGTGGGGCTCCATGCTCAATGCAGAGTCTGCTTGTCCCTCTCCTGTCGCCTCTACACCCCTCCCCCCGCAAATGGATAGGTAAATCTTTGAGAATAAAATTAAAATAACAAAAATACTCAGTTCTCATGTATATGTAGGAAAATGAGCACACTCAAATACTGTGAGTATGAACTGTAGTCTCCTTGAAAAGAATATCTGGCAATTTTTAGCAAATTATAAAAAGAATATACATATACATATATTCTAACCATATCCATTAATGAAGAAAACCCACTTTCAAAATGTAGCATATAAAAATAAAAGCAGCAGTGTATAAGAAAGTTTATTGCAGCATTGTTTGTGGTATAGAAAATAAGTAAGAAAAATTCTGAATGTCCACTAGTAGGTTTAAAAATTATGACAATTCCGAGTGCCTGGGTGGCTTAGTCGGTTAAATGTTGGACTCTTGATTTGGGCTCAGGTCATAATCTTGGGGTCCTGAGACTGAACCTCAAGTGGGACTCTGCTGGGCATGAACTCTGCTGGGGATTCTCTCTCTCCCTCTTCCCTTGTTCGTCCCCCCTCCCACTTGCACACACTCTCTCTAAATATATATACACACACACACATATGTATATATATGTGTATATATATAATAATAATTCTATGCCATAAAATATTATTAAACTATTAAAAAGAACAAACTATAGTTCCTGCCTTTGAGGACAGCAGTAGGAAAGCCATTCCCTATATTCCTTATGTGCTTACCCTTCATCCATTGCCCCTTGAGCAATAGCCCCCGAATCTCATTCAAGGACCTACCACACCCATTTCAGCCCATGTGCTTCCTGGGAGTTTCCACTCCCAATACAGGGTAGAGTATACGATCTGGGGGAAGCAGAGGGAGCTCAAGAACACAAAGTCAGTACAATCAAACCCAGTCAAGTGGAGTTAAACATTTTTTTCGGAGAATGCTAGGAGTGCTGGGTGATAGAAGGTGAGGCAGCTCTCTCCTGCAGGACTTGGGCCCGAGGGAGGGCAGCCTCCACCAGCGTGATGAAGGCTGCCCACGAAGGAGCTGAGAGACCCAGAGAAACCGAATCCTGAAGATATCATCAGAGCCACACTTGGAGCTACACCACCTCTGAAGATATCATCAGAGCCACACTTGGAGCTACACCACCTCTTTTATTATTTTTTTAAATTAATTAATTTATTTGAGAGACAGAGTGCGCACATGTACGCGCACAAGCAGGGGGAGGGGCTGAGGGAGAGGAAAAGAGAGAATGTTAAGCAGACTGCCTGCTGAGCTCGAAGCCCTAGGCTGGGCTCGATCTCATGACCTGAGCCGAAATCAAGAGTCGGTGCTCAAGCAACTGAACCACTCAGATGCCCCTCTGCCAGCTCTTTAATCTAAATGAGTTTGGGTTGGGTTTTCTGTCATTTGGGAAAAAAACAAATCCTTATTGATACATTTACATATTTTGGTAACTTGAATGGAGAAAGTTAGGAAATAACAGAATGGCAGATTATTTGTACTGCTTACCTAAAGGGGTTGAAATGGAGGAAGTTGAGAGAGAATTATTAAAGCATTACTAATGATATTATTCATATAATGTTACTATATATAATAATATTTCTCTATCATTAACATACTTTTGGATTTCATTTGTCATTATAAGCATGAATAACATTTGAAACTGAAAAAGAAATCCTACAAAACACCTACTGCTTTGACTATTGTTATCAATAAGTTTACATCTCTGCTTTTGAAAAAATGGAATGTGAAATCCAAATGTATCTGTGAAAATTCAAGGATGATTTTGCCTCTTTCTTTGTACTTAAAATAAGAAAAACATTGCCCTTAAAGAAAGCTTATCTTTGACAGCAGGGTTGCAATAAGAATATTCTAATTGTTTTTGCTGTTTTCCTCCATATGGTTACTGAATACAAATAAAATACCTGAAGCCAACAGATCGCAGCCTGTGTGAAGCTTGGGGTTCCAAAAGAATGGAGTAAGAGAGAGGTCACAGTAGAGGTTTAAACTGAAGAAGTAGGGGGCACCTGGGTTGCTCAGTCGGGTTAAGCATCTGCCTTCAGCTCAGGTCAGGATCCCAGGGTCCTGAGCTACCCAAGTGCCCAGGAGTCCGCTTCTCCCTCTCCTTTCCCTCTGCCCCATCCCCCCTCTTGTGTGTGTTCTCTCTCTCTCTCTCTCTCTCTTGAAAATGAAATAAAATTTAAAAATCTTTAAGTTGAAGAAGTAGGGGCTCCATGACCTTGGACTCTGTAATATATGCTCCGAAATTTGCAATGTATTGGGAGCTTGCTGGGGAGCTGAAAGGTTTTGAGCAGTTCAGGGACACAGTGAGACTGGTAACTCTGGGGGTTCTCTAGAGGAGCCCTGGGCTAAACAAGGCTAAATGCCCTGATGTGTGGACCAGAAAATTCTTTCTCCTGGAGCACTCAATGCTGCTTTAATCCCTAAATGATATAAGTGTAATTTTGAAATAGTTCCACATGCTAGCAATGTATTTCTGCTGTGATTAAAGGATTCAAATCATTTAATGCTTTTCATTTTAAAAAGGAGGGTTTTTTATATTCAAATGCTGTAAATTGTTCAAAGCATTTAGGCCATCCTAAATGGAATTATGTTACCAAAGACATAATTGTTAGTGCTTCCTGTCCTGCATTTGTATGTTCTGTCCTCTCTTTTCTCATTTCCAAGTACAAATACTATTAGGAAAGAAAACTCCAAAAGCTTTGCAATTAAGCTCCAAATCCTTTACGTAATCATTTATCGATCATATATAAGTAATGTTGCCTCTGTCCCTCAGAGTCCCTGCTACCAAGTGGAGGCATTAACTTTTTGTAAGACTATTGGAAAAACATCTAGCATAACCCAGGACTCTTTAGGGTCCATACTAGAAATTTCTCTTGCCGAACCAATATGGACTTTTCCTCTCTTCTTACACGTATAAAAAATTACACTTCCTAGCCCTTTTATAGTTAAGTGAAGCCATGTGACTGGTTGTTGCCAATGGACTAAAATAAGTAGAAGTGAGGTGTGTCCCTTCTGGGAAGAAGCAAAGAAGAGCAGCCATGAAATCTCCATGCTATTTTTCCCCTGCCATAGTATCCAAGAAGGCCATGGTCCATATGGTATAGCAATAAGATGGTGGAGATTCTATTAGCCTGGATCCTTGAGTAACTGTCTGAGGAACAGAGGAGTCCTCCTGTTCCTCCCCCTAATCAAACTGAATTGCACATATCCTCATGAGTGAGAAATAAGATCTTGCTATGCTAAGTCACTGGTATTCCAGATTCCATTTGTAAACATTGCTGGCTTATCCTGTCTAACAAAGTTTCAAAGACACTTTGGAGAATCTGGTGCTACTACACACCCTCTCTCCAGCTAGCTGCATCTTCAAACATTTTAACCGACTGAGCCACCCAGGCGCCCCTTCAAACATTTTAAATAAAGGATATGAATAAGCCTCTCCATGAAGCCCCCACCACAGGTGGATTTTAAAGATTAAAGAATATTTAGCTACTTGCTAGCATACAAAATATTCTGTGCGTGTGCACGTGTGTGCATGTTCGTATGTGTGCAGAAGCACTATTGCTTTATGTTATAATGGTTCAGACCTTATCTAATTTTGCAACCAAACGCTGGTGGCTAAATTGTTCGTCAGAACAAGACTCAGTCTGTCTCGAAGCATACCAGCTCTGATGCCACGAAGGTGGTAGCTGCCAGACCAGAGGCAGGAAGGAAAGAGCTGGGCATGAGCTAAGCGAGCTGGCTTTGTATGGTAGAGGATCGAGAGCCATCTAGCTGTCTGCTTTACCTGGGGGTTGAAGGTGTGAACTGAAAACAAGAACCCCTTAGCATTCTGGTTTATTTACTTCAGAGAAAGTAATGACGTTCTGTTTCTCAGTAAAAAGAAAAATACTTTGAAGAGTCACACAGAAAGACCTCCTTACCATCAAAGGGCTCTTCTAAGAAACTGTGTTGGTGAGGGAAATAGAAAAGTATCAATACCCTACAGACATATTAAATAGTGAGGGGCACAAGCGTTTTGTTAGAGTATTTTCACTTTACCTAACGACACCCCAAACACTGAAAACGTAAGTTTTTGAAGCAGTCACTAACTAAACCAATCCCTCACATCGTGTCTTCTGTGTAGCTATGTGTACTAAGGGATGATTCCTGGCTGACGTGGGAACATAACACGTTTTCCCTGTCTGGCCTCATTTCATTTTCTTTCTTCGCTTTGGCCTACGCTATACCTTCCTTTTCAGTTTTGCTCCTCTCTGCTTGCTCCTGCTCACTCTACTGCCCGGTAGGGTGTAGGCTAATCCTTGGCTAGCTAGGGCTAGTCAAGAGTTGCGAACCTTCTACTATTCCTGTCGCCTATTGAAATTAACCAGTGTATAGGTTTGAGCTATTCGGGGCTAGGCTGCTTGTATAAGTCAGGGGTGAGAGTGTGCTGATCTAAGAAAACTGCAGTTTCTTAAATCAAGAACACAAAGACCCTGGAGGTCTTTTGCATTCAACTGCAAAGTAGGTGCATTTGTGCGATGTGTATTGTCCTCAAAGGATCAGCATTGCAGATACAATTCCGTTTTCTGGCTAGTGAAGGAAGTGCTAGAGCATCTAAACTTAAATATGAAGGAAATAAAGAAAAATCATTGCATAAAACCATAGACCAGGACATCAAAAAGAAAAAATAACAAATAAGGAGTAGTAAGAATTATAGCTAGGATTCATTGAACATGTTACTATCTGTCCAGCACAAATGATTAAGAATCCTATTTATATTAATTCAAATAACTCCCCCAATCCCAAATAATAGTAAATAATACTATCATCTTCATTGTCATTTTATTTTATTTTTTTTTTTTTTTAAAGATTTTATTTATTTATTCATGAGAGACAGAGAGAGAGAGAGAGGCAGAGGGAGAAGCAGGCTCCCGCCGAGCAGGGAGCCCGATGTGGGACTCGATCCCAGGACCCTGGGATCATGACCTGAGCCGAAGGCAGACGCTTAACCATCTGAGCCACCCAGGCGCCCCTTCATTGTCATTTTAAAGCTGAGGATACTTAGGCAGAGAAGTTAAGAAAGGTTAAGGAAAACACATCCATGGTTGCATAGTAGTTACTGCAGCTGGGATTTTGAAGCAAGGTGCTCTAGCTCCAGAATTTGTATTTTATCTACATTACTGTTTTTTTAAAACAGTTTATTTATTTATTTGAGAGACAGCACAAGTCGGCGGGGAGGGCCAAAGGGAGAGGCAGAGGGAGAAGCAGACTCTCCGCTGAGCAGGGAGCCAGATGTGGGGCTCGATCCCAGGACCCCGAGATCATGACCTGAGCAAAAGGCAGACACTTAACCGACTGAGCCACCCAGGCACCTCTTATCCACATTACTATTGAGAGAGAAACAAATAGATGGAAATTTATAGGAGAAAACAAATGGAAAGCTGGGTAAAAACAAAATGACTGGTCTATAAGCAAAATATAGATGATAAATAAAATATAAATATGAACAAATAAACATAAACAGAGGCTCATAACTATCTCATAGACCTGATGGAATGGGTTGATAACATGTCCCTAGAAGGGAACTTATTCCTCATTCAAAAGAAAACAGATTAAATTGAAAGAGAGAAGAATAGAGATAAATAAAATATGCTTGCTCCTTAGCTCTGCAAAGCGGAGAGGAGGCACCCTGAAGAAAGAAGAAAGGGCACAGCTACAAGGCAGCTGGCCATAAAAAGGATTTTAATGGTGCATTCATAGTGGCAAACTATTACATAGATGATGGGCTGGAAGTCTAGACACCAGCTGATAGTCTTGCCCTTCTAAAATATAATGGAACAAACAAATTCTTGACTTGCTGAAAGTTAATTGCTCAAAAGTAGAAGAAATAATGAGATTTAGGTCAGCTCTGGTCTTAATTTTGGTCAAGGAAAATTTATTGAGGGTGTGGAAGTGAAGGATCATTGCAAAAAAGTGGCAATGTGGTAATGGAATTTGTGATATCCAAAGAAGCTAACGCTGGGTGTAGTAATCCATTGTCCTGGGCTTTAGGGAGCACAATCTCAGAGCCAACCTCATGCATTCTTGACAATAATATGAAGTATTATTTTTACCATTTTTTCTCATAAGTCTGCAACCTTAGAACATTTTAAGGCTACCTACTATCTTCTTGCCTTTTATTATTTTCATGCACTTTAGGATGATAGATAAGTTAAACTCCACAGAAATATAATATTGTTCTGTATGGTCAATTTCACTTATATTTACCTACATATTTACTCTTCCTGTGTTCGTTCTTCCCACTGACATTTCTGTTGTCAGCTAGGCTCATTTTACCTCTGCCTAGAGAACTCCTTTCATTGTGTTTGTTTGTTTAGACAGTCTATTGATGGCCATATAACCCAGAAGTCACAATAAGGATGTTTTCTCTGGGTATAGAAGTCAAACTTGGCTGTTATTTTCCTTTGGTACTTTAAATACATCACTCACCAGTCTTATCACTTCTGATGGCAAGTCAACTATCAGTATTATTGTGGTTTCTTTGAAGGTTAAGTGTCTTTTATCTCCGTCATTTTAAAGATTTTCTCTGGGTCTTTGATTTTCAGCCAGTTTGATTATGATGTGCCTAGTAGGATTTTCTTTGAATTTTTGCTGCTTGGGGTTCTCTAAGATTCTTGAGTCTATGCTTTGAGGTCTTTCTTCAGTTATGGAAAGTTCTCTACCACTATTTGTTCAAAAATTGCTTCTGTCTCAGTCTATATCTTTTTTCCTTTTCTGAATCCAATTATATAAACATTGGAATTTTTAGCATGTTCCACATGATTTTTAAATTTTTGTCCATTTTTCTTCTTTGTATCTTGCACACTTTTTTGGGTACTTTCTATTAATCTATTATCCAGTTTATTAATTCAATCTTTCAGTGTATCCACTGTATTAAAATGTATTCACTAAATTTTTAATTGAAGATATTGTATTTTTTAGCTCCAGAATGTGCATTTGGTTCTCTTTTTTTAGATTTCACCTCTGTAAAATCTCTTATCTTTTCATATATTTTCCCCATCATTTACTTTTTTTTAACATATTAATCATAGTTATCTTGAAGTTCATGTCTGCTGACCTCATATTCTGAATCACTTTGTTGTATGCTTCAGTTGTCTATTTTTTCTCTATTGGTCACCAGCCAAATGGTCTTGCTTCATCTCATGTCAACTATCTTAATTTTATTGGGTACAAAAGAACTATAGTGTTTCCAGATATTATCTTCCCCAGATAGAGTTCAGCCTCTCCTCTGATACACAGAAAAGTAGATCATACATCACCATGATCCAATCAGGACTGAGCTGGGTCAATACTGGGTTATAGTTTTGGTCAGCTCTAGTTCATCACTATGCCTAGCATATGGTCTCCAAGACTTCTATAGACAGTCTTGTGGTCTTTGACTATTTGGCCTTGATATTCTGCAGATGATTTAGTTTAGGTATCCTCTTAGAGAGGTCATTGTTTTGTGAGAACACAGGAGATTTCATTCTGTTTTCCAGAGGCTTTGGACCTTAGCTTCCTGTGCAGCTTCAAAATTAAATAAATATCTGTATAGGCAATGAGCCATATGTTTATAATCTTTCAGTTTTCCAATATCATCCACCATGTACAACTGCTAAAATCTTTGTTAGTGTCTTTTTCTCTCACCAATGACCCTTTGCCTGGACCAAGCCCCAATACCTAGCTTCTACCCCACACCCAGAAACAACAAATATTTTTAATAAAAATAAACTGTGCTGATCCTCAGATCAAAATTGAATGATATGTCCTAAATCTAATAACCATTTTTTCCTTTGACTTTCATGATACTATAAATATCTGATTTTCCTCCCAGCTCTCTGGTTATTCTGGCTTTTCTAATTGTAGTCTCTTCTCCCCACTACTCCTTCAGTTTATGTTCCTCTCAGTTTGGCATTTATATCTCTAGTACTTAGCATAAAAACTTTCACCTATGGGCATTTATATATATCTAGTTGACTGGGAAAATAATTTACATTTTAAAAAACGGAAGCATATAGAGGGGAGGGGGTGGGGGGATGGGTTAGCCTGGTGATGGGTATTAAAGAGGGCACTTACTGCATGGAGCACTGGGTAGTTATACGCATACAATGAATCATGGAACACTACATCAAAAACTAATGATGTAATGTATGGTGATTAACATAATAAAATTTTTTAAAAATTAAAAAAAAAAGAAAGTAAAAAAATAGAAGGATATAAAACCAGCAATGAGTATCAATAGTGGCATAGCTCTGTGGTAAGAACAGAAATAGGCAGGCTCTGATCCAAACTACACTAGCCTTTTTTCAGAGGAAGAAAATTAACAAAGAATAGAATCAGTGCTTGGGGCAAACTGGTGGCTGTTAAGAGATTTTGAATGGGGTAGAGGAGGGACGGGTGCCCACAAACTAACTGATGTTTTTTATTTCTATCTTTCTCAGTGATCTTCAGTCAGTTAACAGTAAAAATAAGGATTGGAAGTTCCAGATGGGAGTTTAAAAGAGTCCATGTTCTATGCACCAATAGAAAGCTTTTGCATGGAGCTGAAAAGTATCTAGTTGGAAAAAAAAAAAAAATGTTTAACTTTGTTTATTTCAGAATACTCTAAAACTTTTGATCAAAGAAAATCTCCCCTTTGCAATAGTGTCTATTCCCTTATCAAGCACAGATATATACCATTGCTTTAAGGAACTTCAAAATATAGTTAAAAGGTAAGTAAGTCAACCACATTGAAAATAGTCACTGTTGAGCCCTGGTACCTTAGCTTACACCACATTGTACCAATATCACACCTCCACATTGTACCAATATCACACCTCCACACTGTACTAATATCAATATTTCTTAAACATACATCAACTAAAGGAAGGGACAATGCCCCAGAGTTCTACTCATTAGAAGAGGAAATCTAGTGTAAGACTAAAATTATACCATGGACAACCCCAAAACAAAAAAAGGTAATACTCACATGGATACCTGACCATCGAGCATGCAATTAATATTCTTTAAGATTATAAATCCCATGAATTATTAATGATAATAACTAGCATTTAATGAGAATCTACTCTGGGCAGATGGTGCTAGCTTTTTACATTTATTTCCTCACTGAAATCCCAATAATGTCATGAGGTAGTTATCAGTGTAACTGTTTTACAGAAGTAACTAAGGCTTAGAGACTATGTATGGTGTAAGAGTAAGGTCTAGAAACCAGATTCCTGGAGTTAGAACCCTAGCTATAAGATGTATTCACTGTAACCTTGGGCAAGTTGCTTAACCTCCCTACTTCAATTTCCCACCTGAAACATGGAGGGAATGATAACGAGGATACTTCAGGGTAAAGTAGCTGGCACACAGTAAGTGCTTATACGTGTATGACATTGGGGCAATTAGTCAACGATAACTTGTTCAAGGTCACACAACTAGTAGGTGGCAGAGCCAGGATATCTTTCCAGGTTCCAAAGCTCGTATCTTAACTAAAATGTTCCAATATTATTACCACAAATTAGATTGTAGTTTTTCTAATACATTTAGGTAGCAATTAGTAGTATTTTATTGGGTTTCACAAAACTCTCTAAAATAGTATTAATTGGGGCGCCTGGGTGGCTCAGTTGGTTAAGCGACTGCCTTCGGCTCAGGTCATGATCCTGGAGTCCCAGGATCGAGTCCCGCATCAGGCTCCGTGCTCAGCAGGGAGTCTGCTTCCCCCTCTGACCCTCCCCCCCCATGCTCTCTCTATCTCATTCTCTCTCTCAAATAAATAAATAAAATCTTTAAAAAAATAAAAAATAAAAAAATAAAAAAGTATTAATTATTCTCACTATTCATTGTTTATTGAGTGTTCATGGCACGGAACCAGATACTTAACACACAATGAAGACGTGGCAGGGCCCAGAATAGAAGTGTCTGGAGCTCTGCTTGGTGGGCAGGAGCCGACAATCACTGATTCATAGTCCCCCAGGGGACTAGATCTTATGAGGAAAGATATATGTCGGGACCCGACAACTGCCAATAGACGATTTGCTTCACAGAAGAAAAGAAGCTACAAAACTAAGAAAAACAGCCTTCCTCCCTTTTGCGTTCACACCTCATTTCCACTGTCATCTCTGGTTCTGATGTTCAGAGCAACCGACATTTGTAAAATAAAGCTGAGTTTTTTCTTTAAGTCAAAAACAGGGGAAATGACACTAATGTTGCTTAACTCTGCTTTTGCTCCCCACACGAAATCAAAGTTGTGCCCAAAGAGGGCTGTGATTTTTAGCACATTTCCTGGAGCTATTTTTAAATTGGTCTTTCTTGTCAGAGAGAGTTGGCAGTAAAACATTGGTGACATCAAGAGAAGTGAAAATTTCGTAACTCTGTGTTATCAGGTAACATTGACTGAATTTGTAAATCACATTATAGGGAAATGCTGGATCCCAAATGTTCTTATGACCAAGTCTGTGTTCATAAGCAACAATGGCTGTGACTCTGGAAAGATGACACTGTAACAGACACAAGACAACAAACATGGTGTGCCTTGGCTGGACTGCCCTCAGTTCCAGGTAGGAAGCATTGCAAACATACTCTGCATTGACCTTGGGAACCCTAGCTCGGAATCCTACAGTGCCTTCCCTTGTCTACTGAATCATATGTAAATGCCTCAGTCTTACTTGGAAGATTCTAGAAAATATAGCCATAAACTCATGTCCCACTATTTCATCTCATGAACTCTTACATTTGAAGCAAACTGGACAACTTATGCCTTTCTAAACAAGCTTTACGTTTCTTTTAAGCCAGTTAGCACATATTTATTGAACCCTGTTAGGGGCATTGTGTTGGGTGATGGTGCCCTTGTAGGGTCTAGAAGGAAAGAGGGACATTTGTTATAAGAGTGTTGAGTTCTGTGAAGAAGGACAGAACACTCTAGGAGTATATAACAGGGAAGCAATCTGGTATGGGTGTCAGGAAAAAGTGTCCATGAGAAAATAACTTTTAGTGATAAGATGAATACATTCTAGAGATCTAGTTTACAGGATGGTGACTATAATTAATAATAATGTATTGTATACTTGACTTTTGCTAAGAGAGTAGATCATAAATGTTCTTACCACATACACATATACACAAAAGTAAATAAATAAGCTGATGCACAGGTTAATTAGCTAGCTTAGAGGCATCATTACCCAATGTATACATATATCAAAACATCACACTGCATACCTTAAATACATATGGTTTATATATTTGTCAATTAACATTTGACAATGATTATTTGTCAGTCATACCTCAATAAAGCTGACATAAGCAAACAAATAAAAAAGAACTGAGACTAGCTATTCTAGAGTCAAGATTGTGAATGAGTTTCCCATTCTGGTGCATGCTGTGACTCTCTGTTTTCCTGCTTTGTAACACTGCTGATCTTTCCTACCAAACACTGACTAGGCTAATGTGGCTTGCCAATCTAAATGATCTACAGATTTGTGTGAGATTATTTGAAAATTCTCCATACATTTTTTTTTCTCCATACATTTTAAATCTACATTTAGACAATGGAAATAATTTAGTACCGGTTGTGTACATTTTATCTCCCTTCAATTCTAATTTATTTCCCTGATAGACTCACTGGGAGAGATGGATTTGTTTCTGATCATTTACACCCACTTTGAAGAACAGCCTTCTGTCTATATGCAGAAGTATAGGAAACCTTATTTACCTGGAATTATTTTGACTCTGTACTACTATTCAAAGACTTCTTGAAAACAACATAAAGTAATAGCTTTTGTGCTGGGCCATCCGGAAGCCTTGACTTCGGAAGAGCCTGTGGATGCTGTTAGCAACTGCAGCTTTGTAGTCATAGTAACAGCCTTGGGCTCCAGACGCAAAACCAATGAGCTTTAAGCATCACTACATTCTAGCTAAGCTTCTCCGACCTTATCAGGGAGCAACAAGATCCGTCTGTTCTTCCAAGTGCACGTGCCCCTCAGCAGGGAGGGAAAACTGTGCGTAATGTACCTGATTTAAATGTCATGTTTGGATTATTCAAGTGAGTGAATCCTTTTTCTAGTTTGATCCATCAAGTGGCAGGGTTTTTTTTTTTTGTTTTTTTTTTTTTTTAAAGATTTTATTTATTTGTTCATAAGAGACAGAGAGAGAGGCAGAGGGAGAAGCAGGCTCCCCGCTGAGCAGGGAGCCCGATGTGGGACTCGATCCCAGGACCCTGGGATCATGACCTGAGCCGAAGGCAGACGCTTAACCATCTGAGCCACCCAGGCGCCCAAGTGGCAGGGTTTTTAAAAACTAGATTGCTGATTTCAAGGATCCAGGAGCATTGTTACAAAAGCAGACCATACAACATGCATGTTGTGAATGTTGTGGTTACTAAATGTTGCACGGGAGTAAAGTATGTAGATTTCCCTTCAGTGACACAGATTGGAAATCCCAGGAGACCTGGAAAAAAATTTTCATCTGTTCTCTTGAATGTTTTCTTCTCATGGAAGATGGTAATAAGGAACAATACCATCTTTCAAATTAATATGTCATGCTAAGGTTGCAATAACAAGAAACCAATCATAATTCAATCTATACTTGACCTGCAATGTTTTTGAAAGGCTTATGACGTCCCCTGAATACTTCCTTCCTAAAACTGGGCTAGTAAACTGTAGCCCTCAGAGCTTCATGTTCAACTTTCTCAAGCTCAAAAGTCCTGGCTAGGCAATCAATTCATAAAAAGGACATAAGTAATTCCCCTTTCAGTTAAGCTTTGCTAGTTATTTATGGATGTATCACCTATGATTGCATAACCTCATATGCAAAAGTGTAATAACAAATCAAATGAGTTTCCCAACTGCATTTATATAACTATTGTTATTTACCTGAACTATTTTACACTTCATAGCATAATTCCTATATAAAAAAAGACAGCTCAAAATATTAAGCTTTTAATGCTATTTGAATTACATTTATCCTTTTTTCAAGTCCATTTCTGGTTCATCCCATTCTACTGCTGTTTCTGTTCCAGGCCAGTATATGATGAGAACTCCCTAAAGAAAATCACACTTTATAAATCAGGTTTAGTTAGATAGATTTCTAATGCTTCTAATCTGTCTCAATTCACAAATTCACTCTTTATTTCATGTATACAACATATGTATATAAAATGCCTGTTATGTATTATGTGAAATGCCACTGAAGTTACAAAAATGAACAAGAAATGGTTCTTTGCTCCCAAGAAGCTTGCAAACTAGACTTGATAGAGATGGATGTCATTTTTGGGGCCGTGCAGTCATCTAATGCAATCATTTAAAGCCACCAACCCTCCTCTCTTCACTTCTAACAAAACTCGAGGAGAACTGGAAGTTTACACCTTATTGACTTTATGGGTTCATGTGTTCATTCTGTTGTTTTTATTTTGCTAACTCTATGATCTGAAGCATGTTTTTTAAAAAAGTCTTTTTGGAGTCGTCGGGGTGGCTCAGGCGGCTAAGCGTCTGCCTTTGGCTCGGGTCATGAGCCCTGCTTCTCCCTCTGCCTGCCGCTCCCCCTGCTTGTGCACGCTCTCTCTTTCTCTGTCAAATAAATAAATTAAATCTCTTTTTAAAAAAAAAAAGGTTTTTTGGGGCGCCTGGGTGGCTCAGTCGTTAAGCGTCTGCCTTCGGCTCAGGTCACGATCCCAGAGTCCTGGGATCGAGTCCCACATCGGGCTCCCTGCTCCGCGGGAAGCCTGCTTCTCCCTCTGCCGCTCCCTGCCACTCTGCCTGCTTGTGATTCCTCTCTCTCTCTCTCTGTGTCAAATAAATAAATAAAATCTTTAAAAAAAATAAAAATAAAAATAAAAAAATAAAAAAAAAAGGTTTTTTAAAGCAAGCTATTGTGTTTGAGATATATTTTGTTACAGGCATTTTGCAGTCATGTATATGCTATTGCTGAGAATTTATTTTTATCACCAGTTTACAAAATGGCATCTTAGATATTTGACTGGAATGGAAAGGTTTTTTTCTGTCAGGAGAATCATAGTTACTTACTTCATGACATCTTTGGTTGCTTTAGTCTGTACCAGATAAAAAGGTGTTGTTGGTGAATATCTTGAAAATGTCAAAAAATGGGCAACAAAGAGAAAATTTTAAATGAAAGTCAGATTTGGTGAACTAAGCTTAAAAAGAGTCCTTGTCCAAGAAATGACTTCACACCTAAACTTTGGGCTGATCATACGAAAAGTAAAAGCCAAGTAGACAACACTGAACTTACTGGAAAATGATCTAACGCTGTGTTCTTTCAACAGTTTATAACCATGTCATTTAATTTTAGCCTCACTTGACCATTGCAAACTTTGCTAATACCGGATAAGCAGAAAAATTTAAAGAAAGTTACTGTGTGATATTATCAAATCACAGAAATAATATGGCTGAAATGGACATTAGATTCATGTAGTCTAAACCCATTGTTTTGTAAATGAGGACATTGATGTCTAATTTCCTTTCTAGTTTAAAATTTTAGATTTAACTATTTCCTGACAACCCAACCAAACTAACTGGTTGGTGTCAGTGTTGACTTAGAGACAAATGAAAGTCATCTGCTTTCAGTATATCATTTGATTCATACCCTTTCATTTCTTTCTATTTTTCTTCAGTTCATTTCAGTTTAGCTTCCTCCAAGTCAAAGGATGGTTAAAGTTCATGAGGCTTATTAGGAGAAAGCAATTAACCCAGTATGCTTCTGGGTGAGATCATCTTAAATTGCATTGATTGGGATTTATGTTAAACATGGTGAAGATATAAATAATAGTGATAACAAGCTTTTGAAGAAATAGTTTGAGTTTTCTGAGTCTATGATCTCTTCTGTGTTTAGGATTTCCTTTGTGTCCATTATCTTGTGGCTAGTCTCCATTTGCCTTCATATTTTCATTTTATTTCCTCACTCCCTTCTTTAGTTTTCTTCTTAACCTTCTACAAATGCATCTTTCTTCTTGTTATGTGTGTCTTAATGGTAGCCATGTCGAGATGCCATTTAACCTTTGACGTCTGAGTGTAAATATAAACTCATGGTCCTGTGTGACTGTTCTGATTCTGTAGTGGAAATCTGGGTGAGAAAACACACACACACACACACACACACACACACAATGATGCTGTCTTCTAGGGCTAAACAAATCTGCTCCATAGGCAAATTATGGTTTGAAAAAAATTGTTCCCAGTCCCTTTGTCAGCACCTTAATTTGGTTTGAGTGCCTTTCCTGAACTCGGTGACCACATGGGCACCGTCTCTTTTTGTTCCTTTGCAACTCTATGGAACAGTTTCTTCACCCTCAGTGACCTGTGTCCTCAAGCTTTCCTTCTCCCTCTCCCCTTTGAAAAGTTACTTCCTCTGGATATTATGCTCTCAAGATCCTTGTCTCTCAGACTAGAGACAATCTTCTAAATTATTTGTCTGAAGATGTTAATGGATGATAATGGCTTAATGTGTATCTTAAAAGGACTCTTCAGTGCTCTAACCTAAGTGAGCCGGGAATTTCTAGCACTGTAGTATGCTAGTTGGGAATATTTGCAGCATTCATGCTTTGCTATGCATGCCCTTTAATTCATTTAGTGGACAATTGTTCAACATCAACTATGAGCCAGCCCTGTTTATCCAGCTTAGATGCTTATATCTGGTACTTCAATGGAAAAACTAACAATAAAAACTCACATCCATCGAGAGTCTATGATGACCCTGAATTAGTTTGCTAGGACTGCTATAGAAAATATCACACACTGGGTGTCTTAAACAACAGAAATTTATTTTCTCACAGTCCTGGAGACTAGAAGTCCCAAGATCAAGGTGCCTGCAGGGTTGATTTCTTCTGAGGCCTCTCTTCTTCTCTTGCACTTGGCCACCTTCTTGCTGTGCCCTCATATGGTCTTTCCTTTGTGCACACCCATGTCCATGTCCTAATCTCTTCTTCTTAGATGGGCACCAGTCGTGTTGATTTGAGCCCACCCATATGCCTTTGTTTTACCTTAGTTACCTCTTTAGAGGCCCTGTCTCAAATACAGTCACATTCTGAGTCAGTGGGTGTTAGGGCTTCAACAGTTGAATATGGGGAAGATACAATCCTGCACATAACAGAGTTTCATGTTATAGTAAACAATTTATGTGTGTTATCTATCACCATTAAACAAGATCTAGAGAGGGTGCACTTTATTGTTAAAATTTTTCTGCTGAAAAATTGAGGGTCTAGAGGGATAAGTAACTTATCCAAAGTCATGTAACTACTAGGAAGTGAAATTGGAAATTGAATTGAGCCTTACAGTCCCAAAGCCTATACTTTTCTGCTATATCACCCTGCCTCCAGCTAAGAGTTATAGCCAGTCAGCCTGCTCCAAGACACAATGATTATTCTTCCTGGAATTTTTTACTCCATGGGAGACAGACTTCACTGATATGTGGGCAAAAATTCTCCTAAAGAATATGTGTTCAAAAAACAGAAAAATGGACTATTTTCCTATTATAGTCAGATTCTGTAAATTGGTAAACATTAGAGAGGATTTGACTTTTTTTTTCAGTAACAAGGAAGCTTTGGAATTTTAGTTTTTTACCAGCCACCATGATGTTTGAAGAAATATCTATAGAAATTTTTTTTAATCAATAAAATGGCATTAATTAGCATGTGTTTGTCCAGTCTCTAATCCGCCAGAGGGTGCAAGGTGAATTAACAGGATCTTCAATATTTTATGAGAGAAACAATTCACAAAATCCTTAAGTTTTTCTCAATTCAAAAATTTTTTTTTTTTTAAGATTTTATTTATTTATTTGAGACAGAGAGAATGAGAGAGAGAGAGAGCACATGAGAGGGGGAGGGTCAGAGGGAGAAGCAGGCTCCCTGCCGAGCAGGGAGCCCGATGTGGGACTCGATCCAGGGACTCCAGGATCATGACCTGAGCCGAAGGCAGTCGCTTAACCAACTGAGCCACCCAGGAGCCCTCAAAAATATTTTTTAAAGGAAAGGGCTGGCTGAGCATAAAAAGTCCAGACTTCATTGCTAGTTTCCCTTTATATCACTAGAAATGTAAACAAGGTGCCTCCTTACTCATTCATATTATTTATTTTACCCAATTTTTGCTGCAACGTACTGAAACCAGGGATTTCATGGTAAGAGATAGTCTGTGACTAGTCCATTTTTTTTTTTTGCAACACACAAAGTTTACATGAAAAAAAAATCCATAACTCTATTCAGATGACAAAATGATGATGGTGTTCCTGAAGAAGGTAACAGGAGAGTGAAATTCTTTTTATATGAGCTTACAGTTCAGCCTTCTAAAGAAAGCAGAAGAAAGTGATGAAGAAGAAAAGAATGAAAAATTAAGGTTCAAAACTTATGGTGGTAAAACCTGAAGACGGGAAGTTGTTGAAATTCTGATAAAAGTCTTTCTTTGCAGTCCTATCCTTAGCATGGAAAAACAAAAGAAGTGTATTTCCAGCCTATAGATGGTAACACTTGCAAATGTTTCTTTCTTGTGGTGTAGTTATTGCTCTGGAATAAATGCACTGTTACTGAGTGATGATGAAAATATAATTCAGCAGTTGAGGAAAAGAAAGGAATTGTGTCCCTTGGGTCTGATAATTAAAAAATTAGTAATTTTACCAAAGGTCAAATGTATAACTCTATAAAATCCCCCACAGAAGTAAGCAGCCCTGCCCTCATCTTAATGTCCATAGAGGGTTAAATCTACTGATTCTATTTTATGTGGGTTAGTTGGGCTCCCTCTAGGTCATGGCCATTGATCTTACTTATAAACCCAGTTAGGCACCTTGCTCTTGGATATTCATGATCCAGAAATGACTAGATGAAATAGTGGATAGTTAATGGTAAATCTAATTTAATTCAAAGAAATACCAAAATAGTTAAAACAATCATTACCAGCATCAGAACAGGTAAAGAGCAACTCGTATGCAGGAATCCAGGACTGTGACTTGGCAATCGATGCTCCCACACTTCTAGAAGGTGGTGGGGAAGATTTGGGATTAGTTGTTTCCGGACAAGAAACTTAAGTTTCTGTCTTATAGACCAGAAAGTTAATTGCCAGCTAACCTGAAGGAGATTCAATCCAAAGGAGATCATTTTATGAATCCAACTTATAGGGAGCTGATTTGCAAGTCTTAGCATCTTTCATTCTACCTCGTACTGTGCCAGAGATGTGAGACACACCAGAAGTATTTACAAATCACAGCATCCATCTGACTAATAGGTAATAACCAAGACTACAATTTACTAGTTTACATTAAGCAATAATGCTTAACCTGTTTTGAGGTCATGAGTTCCTTTGGGAATCTTTTTTTACTGAAGTATAGATGACATGATGTTGCATTAGCTGCAGATGTGTAACATAGGGCTTCAACAGCTATGTACATTGTGCTGTGCGTACCACGGGCGTAGCTCCCATCTGCCACCAGGTAAGGCCATTACAATACCACTGACTGTATTCATCCCTGTGACTCATCCCTTTCATAACGGGAAGCCTGTATCTCCCTCTCCCCTTCATCCATTTTGCCCATCCTCCCACCTCCGTCCCTTCTGGCAACCACTGGATAATTTCACTCATGTGTGGAATCTAAAACAAACAAACAAACAAAAGCAGAAACAGATGCCTAAATACAAGGAATCTTTTGACGCCATAAAGCTTTCTCTCCAGAAAACATAATGCACACACATCCAATATTTTGTAGACAATATTAAAGTGTTTAGAGGACCTTTAGAGACCATCCACATATGCCAGTTTAAGAAGCTCTGATAGAACTTCCAGTAATCGGTGTATTTGTATCATTCATTTAGGTATTGATACTTCAAGGAAAACTAACAGGGAGAAAGCTGTTCGATGTGGCTATCACCAGAGAATTGAAAACTGAATGTTAGGCTATGTCATCAGAATCAGTTGTTCCACTCACTGAAAAAGGTTGCATGTTGGGAGTAAGTCACCTTGAACGCCCTTTGCTAAGGCACTGGTAACAGGTACCAAGTCCAAAGTCAAATGCCCATGGCAAAGAGGACATCCTGTTTTCTCTGTTCGAAGTGGTTCAGCCCTGAGTACTTAGAATAGAAATTCCTTTAAGACCATATCATACCTTTATGTCATGGCTTGTTGTTCTCAAATTTTTGTTTAACATAAGCCTACCCTCATAAGGGCATATTGATGGCAAAATATTCACTCAACAAGTAATTTTTTCAGTAGGCACAGAAATATAGTGATGAACAAACATACACTGTTCATGATTTTATGGAGTTTACAGACTAGTGGACTCACCAAACATGAACAAAGTCAATTTTTTAGATCCATTAGCTATTTTTGAACTAAGTAGACAAAAATAAAACAAAATGCCGCTGAGTTTCCTCACAATAAGGAAAATTCCCCCAAATTTAAATGAATAATTATACTGAACCCCTGTTACATATAATGCATTGTCTATAGAGAAAGAATAAGATTGGTCCTTGTTATTAAGGAATTTATATGAATGAATTAATGAATTAATTTCATTGGGAAGATACTGTAGATATCAAAAGTCAAACACATCTGGTTTCAAATTCTAATTTTTAAAAGTTTTGCCTGTTCTTTTTTCCCTTGGACAAGTTCCTTATCCTTTTTGATGCTCAATTTCTTCTTCTTAAAATAAGGAAAATAAGAGCTATGTCACAGTATTGTTACAAAATTAAAAGAGGTAAAATTTTAAAGAAACTCGACACTCAAGTGTTTAACAATAGCCGTTGCAATTTCTAAAACATATAATAAGTTATATACAAATAATGTCACATATTGCAGACAATGATAAAACAACAAATGATTAGTACATGTAATAACAGATTCTGTTAAGAAGGATCAGCAAAGATTGGGCTAGTCAGAAGCTTCAGGAGAAGATGGGACCTGAGCTCCACCTTAAAATCTGACTAGGATCTGGTACAGGGGAGAGTAGATCAGAGAAGATGGGAAAGTGGGATGAGTGGTGAGTACAGAGACTGAATGTACATGTTTTATTGGGTGACAGTGAGTAGATTAATCTGGCTTATTCAGAGGATTCCTCTAAGGTAACAGTATAAGAGAATTTTGGAAAGGTAGAGTTATGAAAAATTGGGGAAGGTCTTGAATCTTCATGAACAAGCAAGGAATGGAAAGACATTTCAGACATGTTTTAGAAAGATTCATCACATCACTGTGGTGTAGGAGGTAAATTTTATTTACACAGAGGACTTTAGAAGATGGAGAGGTAAGACAGTTAACTGAGGCTATAAAAGAAATAAGTTAACACTGAGACAATCTGATAGATTATGGCAGTTAGAATGGAATGGAATAAACCAAAGCTAGGAAGAAGGAAAGAAAGAAGAAAGAAAGAAAGAAAGAAAGAAAGAAAGA